>NW_028327175.1:52702567-53006178 GCF_987537825.1 Furipterus horrens | reverse complement strand
AAAATAACATCACCCACCCCCATCACCATTCTCATTTACCTTTATCTTGTTTTGGTTTTCTTTATAACACCACCAACTGATATAATTTATTTATTTATCAGATTTTTTTGGTCTGTTTTCTTGATTACAATGTAAGCTCCATGAGAAAAGTTTTTGTTTTGTTTATTTCTATATCACCCGTATATACAATGGCAGTTGGCATATACTGTTTCAATATAAACATTTGTTAAATGAACAAACGAATGAATGGATGAATAAATAAATGAATGACATATTGAATTTCCTGACTGCTCTTTGTTCTCAGCCTCACCTCTTTTCAACATATTCAGCTGAGTGCTAGAGTGAATGTTAGAAAACAGTGCTACTCCGTGTGGTCCCTGCAGCAGCAGCTTCAACCTCACTTAGGAGCCTCTTAGAAACGCCAGTTCTCAAGCCCCTCTCCAGAGCTACTATTCATACTCTCTATAAGCAGGAACTAAGAAACTATACTTTAAAAAAGCTCAGTAGGTGATTTTTATGCACTCCCAAATTTGACAAGCCTGGCTTAAAAAAGAATATATGACCATGTTACTGAGTTGCCTAAACTCTCCCCTTTTCCCTCGAACAAATTTTAAACTCTTTCGCTTGGCCTCTGCCCCCTGTGAGCCCCAACCCGTGTCTGTCGGCCCAGCGTGGTCCTGTCACCAACCCTATCTTCACCCGAGTTTCAGTTTGCTTGACTTTTTAAGTGCTTTCAGTCTCTCCCACTTCATCTTTCACACCACGTGCCCTCTGCCTGTGATCTGTGCCCTGTTCGTCACTACTGCTGCTTGCTTACTCCGGTTCACTGTCTGGGTGGTTACAAGTTCCTGCAGTGTATTTATGTGGCATCCTGCACTTTCCCTTATCATGCTCTGTGTGTGTGTATGTTGAGTGATATTTCAGTTCTACAGCTCAGAGAAATCATTTATTAACTGAATTTTTTAGACTCATCTGGAAAAACAATCATTTTGGAAATTCATTTCAATAATCCCAAGCACCTGATTTACATGCTGTCTTTAAGAAGATTCCCAACTGGTAAATTTAGTACCTGCCATTAATAAGGGGGAATTAATGAGATAAGGGAAAGGAAAGCAGCTCCTAAGGAAAAGAAATGTGGAAGATTCAGCAAACCACAAACACCAGGTGTTGAAGGAAAGTGTTAAAAGATCACTTAAAAGGCAAAAAAAAAAAAAAAAAAAAAAAAAACAACAAAAAACTGACTGGTTAGCACCAAAGGTCGACTATATAAACTCATAGTAATGTACAATTTGGGAAGAGTTTCTGACTCTACCTATGAAAAGAGAGGAAGTTGTACTGCCTCGAAGTGCCCAAACTGCTCTTTTATCATATGACCCAAGGCTATACATTAAGTTGGAAGAGAAGTAATTGCAAATGAATGTTCATATGTGTTGTTGCTTAACCTTCTCTTTTATGTTTCTGCTCCATTAAAAGGAGCTGTGGTACTTCCCCTCTTCTAAATTTCATTTTCCCTGGCACACTGCTGCGGAGGCTGCCAGTTGTACTACATGTTGGAACGATTAATTGCTCTTCAGTGCAAGTACTTTTCATACCTTATGCATTTATTTTCAAATGATTCCAATCGCCAGGGATTCTCTGGCGCCTCAGGCTATTTATTGTCTTTGAATCTCCATTTTCTTCTCATTAGTAAAATAGGGCTAAGAATAGCATTTGTCATGAGTGAAAGTAAGATACTATAGGGAGAATGCACAACTCACGGTAGACTTTTTAAAAAAATTAATTTCTCTTTCTCCACCCATTTCACCCTGTAGGTAATGAAATAATTATCAATCACTTGTTAAATTTATGCATGTAGCACTAGATTTAAGACCTGCATTATCAGGTCTAGGTGTTTCTATGTTTATTAAATATCCTGGCTAATAAACAATTCTTTTTCTATCTATCTACAACTTAAAAATCAGTCCCATGTGTTGTAGAACTCTTTCAAAATAGAAGAGCCAGATGTGGAAACAGCACATGAGAGCACAAATTGTGTGTCTTAAAAGAATCAGGTTTTGGAGGTGCTTTTATAGAAAAGAGATGATAAACATGTGAGATATAAGGGATGTAGGGGATATAGTATTGTGATTGCATCTATTTCTTTTACAATCTCTGTCTTGTATGGGATTTATGTGCATCACGCTATTTCCCAGCTTTTCAGTGCCTCCTCTTTCCTCTTTGACCCTAATTATTCCCTGTAGGAGCCATAACTTAGATCCAACTCATTGCAATAGAGAAATATTGCAAGATCTAGCCAGGTAGCTTACAAATTCATTTATTATTCCCAGATGAGTAAATTGGATGGATTATCATTAGGAAATTGCAAAAATGTATGTGCCGTACTGATGGTGTGTCAGTAGCATCATTGTATATACTTGGTGACCATATTTCCTAAACCAAAAACTGGGACACAATGTGTAGAAATGGAAGAAAATATTTTAAATCTTAATAGATTTACATAAATTTAGCAAACACCCAACCTTTCAGAAAATGCATTTAATTTAGAGTTCCTATAAGCAATTAGTAACTGATTTCATGTCACATAGAACTATGTGTGGTGCACGTGTGTGTACATGTGCAGATTAACACATGATCTAATGTCTCCAGGTAGGTCAGTCATGGGCTAGCACAGCCAGATCAAAACAATGTCCAATAAGTGTTCTTCATGGAATGAGTCAGATGACCACAGTTTGACTCAGCAAGTATTCCCTCACAGGATAGAGTTTCCTGCTGCTCACGGGGGAGGTTGATGTGTTACTTTAGAAATTCCTTTCCCATGCGTGGTATCTGGAATTGTCCATGGACTACATCTCCGTGATAAATAATGTGGCAGACAAAAGGCCAGGCCTTGCCCAATTTTCCTAGGTGTTAAGGTAAGTGTTTTATGATGGGTGTTTACAGGAAGAAGGAATATGAAAGGTGATCCTCACTCTGGGCTTGGAACACCCCTCAATACCCAATAAGGCTAAGTTGCATTTCAGGGGGGGTGGTATATTTAAAACAATATGTGACGTATCTAGAAAAGCATTCAGAAAGTGACACTTGACAAATATATAGAGAATACAAAACTATTTTTAAAAATAAAGACTTGACCCACATCTTACATTTCTTAAATTGTGTTGATCACCCTCTCTCCTGAAAATGAGCTGAAGTGTCTTCCCTATCAAAAGAGTCTCAAAAACAACCAGAGTTTTAAAAACTACACCTAATTATGAGGTTTTCCACATTGATCCAGAAGCTTCAAATATTAAAAAAGAAAGAAAGAAACTGAACAAAAACCCCTGGTTTGAACGCAAATTTCCTCTCTCTCTCTCTCTTCTAATACTTTGAGTCTGTCCTGTGGGCCTTCACATATTTTACTAAGTATTCTAGGTCTTTGGGGCTTATCTTTTTCTCCTATAGATTATAAGTTCCTAGAAACCTGGAACTTTATTTTATTCACTTAAAAAATAATTTCTTACTGAGACTAGCTTGATGCAATCATATGGTAGAAAAGAAAAAAATATATTATTAAATGGATATATTGCAATGAGGTAAAACCATTTTGGGATAAGATGCAAATACTTGAATGTACAGAAATCCTATTTTAATTATGTTCCATCAAGATCCTGGAGTTTGGTCACTGAGTGGACTGGATAACAAAGGATTATTATGTTCATGCATTGCAAGTTATGGGAAAGATCATAAATTATCTTGATGACTCATTTCCTCTAGTCATTCTAGTATTTCCAATATGGGGAAAACTCTTCTATCGCTTTTCTTTAAACTTGTGAGATGTAAATGGGAAAAAGAACCTAAAATTAAGGTTATTTCATAATCGTCATTTAATGTGTATTTAAAGCTTAAACTCTCTTAAAGCCATTTAAATAATCAATTGATTCCAAAGGCCATGCTTAAAGGTGACTCATAATTCTTAGTGCCATTTTGCAGAGGAGTGGCTGGTGACCCCAGGAGGCTGTTTCTTTTATCTAAAGTCACACAGGATGCTCCCCATGTATGTGCTGAGTATACAAGGATATGTAACAAAGGCCTCCTGTTCTTGAGACTGAAATTGAAAAGACAGTTGAGGGGACCAGTCTCTCTAATTCCTGGATGATTTCTACTAACAGATTCTCTGAAAAGCAATTCAAAACCTTAAAAGGTTATGTTATTTCCAAAACCTTTTTTGCCTATACCAATTCACCTATAAAATGTTTTTATTTATGTGCACACTCCTTAGTGAAGACAAATCATTTTATTTTGTTCTTTAGCTTCAGGGGTGTGTGTGTGTGTGTGTGTGTGTGTGTATGTGTGTGTGTGTTAGATAGGTTTTTTAAGGACTTAGGGCATTTGTATTCAGAATAAATGATGAATAAATAGTTCTGAATTACCACCTGTAAAAGTCTCCTGGAAATTTGCCTGTGGGCTACTGTGCTGCAGCTGTTAATTGTCTCATTTCCTTGTATTTGTTCTCATTCCAGCCTCCTTTGGCATCTGCTTCATTTCATTGTTCTCTCATTTTTCATTTTTTCACATAGGCCAGACTAATTAACTGCAGCATTGTAAGTAGCAAGGATATTAATTCTGTACGGGCTTTGAAATATACATCAGACAATATCACATATTTATGGATAATTATTTTATTCTATGCATTTTCTCCTTATTCTCTCCTTTGAACAAGAGAAAGATATCATTGTAGAAAACTTAAACTATGGCTCAGCCACCTCGCTATAATAAGTGTTCCCACGAATTTTACGACTCTGATTTTTGAACGTTGGACATTGTAGATATGCTTTTTCATTTAAAAGCCTACTTTTTATCGTTGGTGTGTATTTCCTGTTTTTCCCTTTCTCAGTTCTCACATCTTACTGGTGGACAACCTTCCAATGATGGACGTACAGAGGGACTTGTTAACAGGGCAAACCACAACCTCCCCCTGAGCTACTGCCTGTCAGTGCTCCCACCCAAGTGGTAGGATGTCTTCATGTGGTTCCTTTTCTCTTTATCACCTAGAGCTCTTCTGATGCATAGGGACGTCTCACTTGGGGACATCCTCTGTTTTCAAATGTACCTCAGTGGACCCTGAAATTTGCCTTCTGTCACTAAGATTTAGCAAAAATTAAAGGAAAAAGAATTTCCATATCTGAGTCTTCCTGAAGCCAAAGAAGTATTTTTGCTATTGCTAGAGATAGACTGAAGAGAATCCTACTTGAAGCAACCAGATCTTTGTGAAGAATGTGGAGGGGTGTTGGACAACAAATTACCATTTAGGAGATAAGTCCAAGGACTTCATACTCAATTCCATACGCAGATGTAAATTTAAGAGATAAGAGCTGAGGTGTGAGGTTTTGTAAGCAGCTTGGTATTGATACTTAGGGGTATTAGTATCGCTTCAAATTCGGAATCCTTAAATCCTGTCTCTCTTTATCCTTTTTTCTTATGTGACTTAATCTCATTCTGCCTGAATAAATCTTTTCTTCCTTTCACAGTCTCTCTTAATAGACCTTAAATAATTAAGAACATGGTGTAACATGAGAACCCATTAGCTTTGATAGCTTTTCTTCACCTTTTTGTGGTAGGTCTTTCTTGGAGTAAAGAGAAGTTAGGGCCAATTTTAACAGTAAATTATTACTTGTATTAGTCAGAGTATGACTTATGTTTTAAATATTCCTAAAGACAAAAACAACCAACTAATTCACAAACTATCAGATATAGCTCACTTGACTCATTAAATTGACTAGAGAGACCAACTCTGAGAAGAATGATATAGTAATTCAAGGTTGCTTAGTCTGATACATTTACTAACCATGTTTAAAGATCAACCCAGCTTCTAAAATGATACGTAAGAATTGGTGAAAAAGTAAAAAAAAAAATTAATATAGAATTACAGTCTGTACTTATCATGGCATTTAAAATACTTGGTGAACATCTTTATTCATTATTGTATTGATAAATTTTTCTCACAAATTGATTTTTCCCTTGGGGAAAAAATAGGTTCTTTAAATACTTTGAGGAAGTCATAATAGGCTTTCATATTCATGAGTATAATGACTACTTGAGAGAAATAGGTTGCTAATAATCTAGGATGAAAGAGTGCAGTAACAAAGGCAGAGGAAAAAATGGAAATTGCTCAACAATGAAGAGTAATGACCTCCTTATAACTAAACATATTCTACCCAAAGATAAAGGACCATCAGGCATGAATGCTGTACAGTATAGTCTCACCCAGGTTGGGAGGCTGGTGAGAATATGTCTACTCAGTTTGTTTAATACTATCTGACAAAGTTTCCAAATTCCTTGCTATTTTCTGTGGACAAGCCAGGTCACTCTTAAAAAATGCAATGTCCAGAGTTTATTATAATATTGCAGATATGCTCTGGCTAGGGAAGAATACAAAATAACTAACATATACATGACCTTTTATTAATGTAGTCCAAAATTATGTTAGGTTTTTAGGAATAGAACATACTGAGTTTATAATAAAGTAACAGACCCCCAGATTTTTTTCTCATGTGAATTTTAAAAAACCCATCCTCTTTCATCCTGTTATTCCAAAATTAAAATTTTAATTCTGAATATAAGTTTTCGTGTTTTTGCAGATGAATTCTGTATTATTGATTCTGATGGCAAGATAATATTTCATCTTGAATTATCTCAGTGCATTAAATATTTCTCCTAGGTTTGTGTCATTTCAAAATGTAAACAAGTCATCTTCTATATCTCCAAAATTGCTGACAGAAGTTGACTGGAACTGAATCTATTAACACTTTCCTGGAGTCTTCCCAGAGGAAATTTTTATCACCCTCTCTTCATAAAGTAAATTCTCTGAAAGGAAGCTACAATTTAATTTTTTTCTTTTCCCTAAAAATAACTCTATCCCTCTTCAAAACAGAGCATAAAAATAGTAATATACATTGATGTGAAAATTTTCTACTGGGTGGCTTTTAGGATGAAAAATAGAAGAACTCACATAGGGACCGCCTACCTGTTCTGGGTTAGTCAATAACCTTTGGTTTTGCAAAAAACTTCTGTGACTGTTAAGAGTGAGTTGAAATACATTAGAAATGGCATTACCGGGTGATGGTAAAGCTGCAAACCAGAGGTTGCAGTCTCCTGCTTCCCTGGGCCATAGGCGGGCCTTTTGGTCCCTTTGAAAGCCTTTCACATCTGGCTGCTGCTGAATGAATCTACTGTCAAACCGCGGCTGCTGTGGTACCTGGCTTCTTACGAATTAATTACACGTTCAGAACAGAGGACTTAGGGGTGTCTGGGGACTCGTGGCAGAGCTCACACAGCTTCTTTTAAACAAAGAAGGCTCTGTCTTTACTTATGCTCATACTCTTAACGAGGAAGTGCATTTGATCATGGGCCACATTAGGGATACCTTATTTAACAGGGCCAGTGGTGATTGGATCAACGTTTTTCTAAATAGCATCCTGTGTGTTAGCCATAAAGGAGGTTAGCCTTGTTCTATTTGCCTTTCAAATATGGTTCTTATCACTGACAGAAGAGAAAATGGCACAACTCTGTTTCCAGGGAGGAGTGCATGTGTATCGTTAATCACAAGACATGGGAGAAAGGCAGAGGTGCCCATAGGACAGGAGAACTGGAGGCAAACTAGCCAGCAGGAGATGGCAAGCACTGTATTCTCTTGCTGTCTTTACTTATGGCCAAGAATTTCTATTTGAAACATTGGAGGAGGTTTGTGCAGGCTGAAGGCGCACAACTCCAGTTGACAGTGAAATGCTCTGTGAATACAACACATCTCACAGGTCACGAATCGGAACCCAAGTCCCAGGTATCTAAAATTTTCAGAATGATTCACATAATGTTTGAGAACCACTGTTCTTGAGAAACAATGGCTCTTTGGTCAAGGTCCTTCCTAAAATCAATTTAACATAACAAAACCACAGAAGAAAGTCAACACTACTGGACTTGGAAGCTTGGTCTGGGACTTGGAATTTAGATGGTGTTGCCTTTTCATTACTATCAGCACAGACAGTATCGGTCTAGCAAATCTACAGCTGTGTTCCTGCTGTGCAGGATGTTAATGAGCACAACGGAAAAGGGGACACAAAGAAGATGGCCAGCCAAGAGCATGAAATAAGTAGAAATAAATAACACATCAATTATAAACAGCTGGCTAAGTGGAGCCATTAAGTTCTGAGGGCACTCAAGACTTATCAGGAGCTCTTCAATTCCCAAGACCGGAGGAGAGAATTTAAGCTGCTTCCCGCTTTTCAGGTGTCATAAACTCTTGTCAGAGAAGAAAAACAAGTAGAAGCAAAGAATTCTTGGGAAGGAAGGGGTTGGGGTGTGTGAATGATGGATGGAAACCTTGTATATAGAAGCTTCTTTCTTTGGCAAACTTAATTGTGCTGCTGAGCTCTTTCTAGAAGTAAACTTGTATGCATTTCACCCAGGCACTATGAATCACAACAATGGGAAGAAGGAAAGTTACCCAGACTTTGCTGCTCTTTCAATACTCTCTTTCATGCTGAAGGTCATGAACAAACAAACAAAAACCTCCGACTCCTCAGAGATATTTTGTAAATCCTCAGTCACACATTTGTGAGAAAATCAACAAGCAATAATAAAAAGGACACCCGTGGGTGGGTTTGTTTTCTGGTCTTCCTTGTATGTGATGTGTTAATTGTACAGATAAGTTGTCTGTGTCCCAACTGAAAAACTGGCCAAGGGACAGAGGTGATGAATTAAAAGCCATTTTCATTTCCAGAGTCTAGAATTCTAAACTGACTTGGAAGTGGAATGAGTCTAAGCAACTTGGAGAAAACAAAGAAAAATAATCTAAAACAAACGAGAGGAGTGGCTCTTATGTGTAATTATTGCTTTTTAATTTCACATAGTTTCCTAAGTAACTAACACAAGTTCACTTCAGCAGCTAAGCAACACGCTTAGTGTCCAGTTCTCTTGGGGCCATGCTATTTCAATCACCTAATCTACTGAGATTTTCCTTTGCTGAAAACCAGAGGGATCCTTGAAAGCGATTTTGGATCACACCCAAATATCTAAAGAACCTGGCATTTTCTTTTTAATTGCAGAGCAACTGAATTACAAGGAACTGAGAAGATAGGTAAGGGATGAGGAAGTGGTGTAATTTGTAAAATGAAACACATTTTTTTCTCCTTATAAGCACAAAATTGGCATTTCTATAATGAAGTGGAAATTTAGAAAAAAGAAAAAATTTCTGGAATTTTTTTAACATTGGTCAAACAATAAGTTAATTATTAAAAAATAATAATGACATAAGACAAGCATTAGCAAAACAGAAAGTTAGTGGTAAAGTTGTTCATAGTCCCGGGGCTATTCTATGGCCCCACATGAGGCTGGAAATGTATTTTGGATTTTAGCCTGAATTACTCTCCTCTTTTGGCTCCACATGGAGGAAAACTATTTGGCATTTGTTCCAATTCAGTGTTGGAAACTGCACTTTCAAACATCATTTGTATGTGTTCATGTACTTGCTACTGTGAGAAACAACTTTAGAAGACTTGGTCCTTCATTGTATGAATTTTACTGTGGTTTATTATAATAATAATGTTGGGATTTTAGGCGATCCGTACTTAGCATCCTTCTCTTTACTATCTGAATTCTGAACCAGGATTGGGACATAGAACCAACAGTCTTGAGATTAAAGTCACAATATCATTTTTGTTATGGACAATGTGACCTTATATCTGCAGCCAAAGGGCTTGCAGTTGTATGTTCCAGCATTAAACAGAGACACCCAACAGTTACTGACAAGGGGGTCACCTGCAAGCCTCCCTTGAAGTAGCAGGCTCCAGAAGCCTGGTGGAGCCCAGACCAGGTGGTCTGATGAGACAACCCAGAAGTTCTGAGCCTCTGTGTCCAGTTTATGCTCTTCCCCTGGGCAAAAAGGAGTAAGGAAGGCAGAGAGAGGCCAGCAATGTTAACCCTAAATTCCTTCACACGAAATTGTGATGCTTAAATGGAAGGAGGTCCCACAACAGAAATAACAATCCTATTTCTATAAAGTGATTTCATATTCCTGTTTATTATCACAGTTTGTAGAGAGAAGAGGATCTTAGCAGCTAAAAAACATTGACTTCTGCGAGAAAAACAGATATGTCACTTTGTGCATATAAAATAGATTTACTGCTTTTCAAGATGAAATGGATGTCATTTTCATCTCACTAATCTTTTTCTAATAAAAGACTGTTTTTGCGTTCTCATCTTAGATCCTTACCATGCTTTCTTGTGGCTATAATTACCCTAAAGTTAATAAAATTCAGAAATTGATATTGCAATTTTCAGTGATAATATATTTGATAACATTTGCAGTGTTCTTGGTTAGATTGTGAAATAAATAGATTGATTTTTGTCTCATTCATAAAGAAAGCAGTTGTTATATTCATTAAGTGCTTTCTTCTTAAATTAAGCAGCTCCATTTTCCTTTTCTTTTCCATCTCATCAAAGCATAAAGAACCTAGAATATGAAGGAATTATGGGCCCCCCCACCCCCAGAATTGGGATTCAAATGCTGGGTTGTCAATACTAAGGACAAATAAGGACTGGTGAAAGACTGGGGCTCAGGGCTGCTGGGGGTGTTCTTTGTTACCATGGGAAAGGCTATATAGCAGGAGGGAGAAATTGTAGTCATTCTGGGAAAAAGAAGTAGAGCCAAGGAATGGAGAGATAGAGAGTCCCAGCAATACCATCCACATTTTAGATCTAACAATGAAGTAAGCCAGCTGTCTCCTTGACTTTCTAGTTTTGTAACCTTTAGGTGTATAAATAAATAACATATAGATGAATTTATAAATGCCTTTAGG
This sequence comes from Furipterus horrens, assembly GCF_987537825.1. Lineage (NCBI taxonomy): Eukaryota > Metazoa > Chordata > Mammalia > Chiroptera > Furipteridae > Furipterus > Furipterus horrens. The sequence continues at coordinate 52,995,346 of NW_028327175.1, read as the reverse complement.
TGAATATGAGTTGTTTTCTGTCCCTTACAACCCACTAAGTCCTGGACAACTCAAGACTTATTCCTCTTGCTCCCCCAAACCCTTACATATCTAAGATTAGTCTATGAAGTTTAACAGAACTTTACTAAAGACTCCAAGTTAATGGAGGAGAATAAGAGAATTACAACACAGAGACACAAAACTGGCTCTTTCCCTGTAGTACTGATCTCATATCATAGACCCTGACTCATCCTAAGGAAAATCCTGCATGGTGGCTCCATGATAGTTCACAGGCTCCCTGTCCAGTTATAAGCTTTCTACTCTGCTTAACTCTTCTGTCTGTTTGGCTGAGGTAGTCTATTCCTCACTATCTTGAACTTTCCTGATCAATTCTTGTGTAGGACTGAGAAGACCCAGAGAAGCTTCTAATTCTAAGCTTCTTTCCCTCCAGACTCAAGTCAGCCTACCAATTCCTCATTTGCTTTCTCTGGATCCACTACTTAGTATGACCAACATTTGTCAACATCTGTGTCCCTAAGAGAATATCCATCTCCATACCCACAAGGGATGTGGCTTGGGATCTCAACAACCATATCGCAACAAAATATTATAATTTAATATCAGTAGGAGAGTTACCCATCTGGTAACTGAGGGCATCCCTTCTTCACATTTACTTCCCAATTATAAAAAGAAAAGGAAGCCTCTTTTTCTTTACAATACAGTCTTGGTTGACTGTTAACAAATTTCATTCAGGAATGTTACCTCCTGCATGAGGTAAAATGGAATGATAGAAGATTGATGAAGACTAAAGGGACATAAATAGATGTTAAAGAATCAGAAAGTTAATCACATCACATCATCTTGAGTCCACTCCTGAGCTTCTGAAAACTTCTTAAGTATCCTCAGTTTAAGGACTTCAGAAGAAACAAATGTCTAGTAGTTTGGAGAGAGCTGTATGTATCTTTTAATTTGGGAGGCAACCGATTGATGTTTCTCTCTCTCTTTCTCTTTTTTCATTCTCTAAAATTAATAAACATATTTTCTCATGAGGATTAAAGTAATAATAATAATTTGCTTTAAAAAAGGAATTATATATTGTACCTTGAGTCTCCTGGTACATACACTGAGATCATTGGAGATTCTTCAATGGTATCTTCTAATTCTTTAGGCTCAGAAGATTAAACAAGATTTGATGGAAGAGGAATTTTATAATGCTATACTACATTACTAGTAATGTCTTTTGTTTTTACTTAGGCAGAACTAGTAAGATTCTTCTCTGCTTTCCTTTACTTTTACATAAAATATAAGTAAAAGAATTTACTTGGAGAGCATAGTTCACCCAGGATTTTAGGTTATATATTATTCTTCAACTTAGGATAGAGTGATCTATGACTAGCTTCCCTTAAAAGTGATAGAAGAAATCTTCAAATATTACTTGGAGGCAAAATTCATGCCATATTGTTCTCACGTTCAACTTCATTTTTAGATGAACACTGAAGGGTTCTGAGGGCATACACATTTATGACATAAAACAATCTTTATGGCAGTGTGGAATACATTTGACATTTCTCTCCTCTGAAAAATTATATTATGATATTATGCCATTGCTTTCAAATCCCTGTCCTCTATTCAGTTTCCTAGTGCTTGTATTTTAGGTTATTTATAAAGTCTCCTCCCTTTCTCTTTTCTCTTTCTCTTATTCACTCAAATTCTGTTTAGGCTCAACTACAGACATAACATAAAATCATGGTAATTGAAAAGACTGCTTTATTTCCAACTGAATTGCTTGTTGGTTAGTTTTACTTAACAGACTTCCATCTGATGGCCATAGAATTTAGGTACATTTAGAAACTATCTTGTTGAGAACACTGAGTACCAAGGTTGCTGAAATAACCACCTTTGTACTCCCAGTTAACAGTAAAGGCAGAACTATTGTGATAATGTGATTTATGATGATGAATATATATTTGATCATTGTTCTCTACCAGGCACAGAGCTCTTAAAACCCTTGTAGTTTCCTAAATTGATGAGAGTGATCAAGGTGTCTTTTGTTATGTCAATGAGGTTCCTTTTAGACCCTCACCTAAGGATGGGGACTGGTTATCAGGGGAGCCTGTCATATGATTGGAAGGTTGGAAATTTCAGTCCTGTTCTCTGATTTCTAAAGGGAGATGGTTTGGAAGCCAAATCAATCAGCAATGACCGATAATTAAATCAATCATGCACATGTAATAAAGCCTCCATAAAAAATCCCAAAGGACTGGGTTTGGAGAGCTTCTGGGTGGGTAAACATGCAGAAGTGCTGAGAGAATGTTGAGGAAGCTCACAGCCCTTTCCCCATACCTTGCCCTATGCATCTCTTCTGTCCAAATGTTCCTGAGTTGCATCCTTTTATAATAAACTGGTAAGTTTTGTGAGGTGCTCTGGCATTCATCTAACCCAAGGAATGATTGGTGGGAGCCTTTAATCTATAGTCAGTTGGTCAGAAGCACAGGTGATAAAGTGGGCTTGCCATTGGTGTCTGAAATGTGTGTGGGGAGTCTTGTATGACTCAACCCTTAACTTATTGAATCTGATGGTTTATAAATTGAATTGAATTGTAGGACACCCAGGTGGTATCCAAGAATTAGTAGTGTGGGGACTGCCCTCCATTCCTACCACACACACACATTAGTAATTGGGTTTGTAAACAGTATTGAGATTTTCTGCTTTTTAATTAAAAATGTTGCTATTTCCCCAAATAAAGAATGCAGCTAGAACAAAGCAGTTGACTAATAGATGTTACCTTTGTAGGAAATGGCCAACTGGACCCAACAAAAATTCATAAAAGAGAAGTATTATCTAGTATGGACATTGGCTTCTAATCATGGAAGGAAACACCATAGAGAAATAAAGATAGTGAATGACAGTATTTGAGTAGAATTTGGAACTGGCAAAGGAAGGAAAGATCCAGGAAGTAGAAGACTAGGAAGTAGAAACCACCTCAGATATATAAAGAGATTCCCTGATCCTTATTATCTTCAACTGTACAATGATGTCATACAGAGTAACTAGAAGGTTTCCTTGTCTGAAAAGTACAAATGATAATGACAGTACTTACCTCATATAGTTGTATTAGGGATATATAATGGAATGTGTTGGTGTCTTACATAAGTTATATTTTATTTTTTTAATCTTTATTGCAATTTTGAGAATTAGGTAGAGTTCTAGTTTGCAAATAAGAAAACGAAACACCTTAAGAATAAATAATTTGACCAAAATCTTTTCTGCCACAAGTTACTGAATTGCAAACTGTGCCCACATTTTTTCCTCTCTTTCAACTCTGCTATCTTGTCTTTTAGTCCATTTGTAGCTCCTCTGCTGCTCAAACCACCTTTTCTTTGAGAATGCTCCTATTGCTGATAGTAATGCCAGTCCTGCTTATAGAAATTCAGATCCAGATTTTTCTCCTTCTCCTCTTATCACACCCTTCCTTTTCTAGGTAATGAAATGATGGGGAAAGGTAGGAAGGAAAGAAGGAGGGAAGGAAGAAAGCAAGGAAGGAAGGAAGGAAGGAAGGGAGGGAGGAAAAGAAGGCGGGAGGAAGAATAAGTGACTTTAAATTTTACAGATAAAACAATTTCAGGATCTGAATCTTTGAAAATCAGCGATCATGAAATTGACATAAATAAGTCAAATTGATATATAATTTTATAGATGAAAATATATTTTAAATAGCAACAGGAATGCAGAAAAGGCAGAGATATCTGGCCACAAAGTCCTCTGCATGATCTGATGTGACAGAGAGGGATCTAAAGGTGAATGGGCAAAGAGAGATTCTTTCTATGCAGAGCCTCCTTGAACTTATCTGAATAACTTTCTCTCAATGGAGTTAGGTCTCAGTTATGTTCATGATCAACATCAAAAACTAAAGTCCCTAGAACTTTAGTGTAGATTTCAAACTTCTCCAGAAAAGAAAAAATCAAAATATTTTATGTTTTTATAAAGGGGAACATACAGTATTCCATTTCTTTAACCTAGAGAAGGGTTTCCCTTCTTTTATCTTTATCTGGGTGTGAAGGAAAGAAGGTACTTTATAAAGAGAAACTCTGCCTCAGCCCAGTTTGGGTGCTGTTTCTAGATTCATTCCTCCTTTCTTTTGTAGAAAATAAGAGTAACATCTATAGATTTGTCAGAATGATTAACTCATAAAGCTTCTAGAATGGAGAGAAAGCAGTGTCCTTTGCTACCACCGGAAGGCAGAGTCATTGGGCAGTTATTGATCAAGCCCTTGCAGGTACGAGGCGGACCCTCTCATGCCCTCCTGAGGCTGTGGGTCATACACCCAATCTTCAAACACTTTAAAGAGAAAGTCATTCACAGAACCAGAGGTAAATCCTTATTTCCTAAGAAAACAAATCTAGTTTTTTATTGATGACATCTCCATAAAATCTGACAAAGCAACTTTAGCTTCTTTCTTTTTTAAAAGATATATGAAAATAATATTTTCTTTTTTTGTCTAATTCACAGATCTCTGATGTCAACTCTCCAGAATATTTTTGTTCCATTTAAATGTTTAAAATTTAAATTTAATTATTTAAAATTTAGATTTTTTAATTGATTAATTTTAGAGAGAGAGAAAGGAAAGAGAGAGAGAAAAACATTGATTTGTTGTTCCTCTTATTTATGCATTCATTGATTATTTCTTGTATGTGCCTTAACTTGGGATAAAACCGACCACCTTGGTGTATCGTGACACTGCTCTAACCAACTTAGCTACCCAGCCAGGGCTCTTTGCTCCATTTTAAACATGAAGGCCTTACCTTCTTATTAGCAAGAAGTATTCTAAATTATGTACATTCCTACCCTGTCAATTTTCAAAAAGTAGAAAGCTATTTTGGGGCTTGAATGAAAAGAGAAATGTTTGGACATTTAAATGAGCCATGACTTTACAAACATTGACTGAGAATTTAAAACTGAAAACCATGACAGAAGGCACTGACTGTTTCAAAAAATCTATGATTCTTGGACTGATATTAGATTTTCTAGATCCACTTCTTTATAAATCTTCACCCCCATCACCAAATTCTTACAGAAGGGGAAAGAATGAAGAAAATAGATTATAAGAGAAAGCTTTTGGGAAGCAAACACCCACACTTGTTTTGTATCATCTAGTCTGAGTCAAGAAACTTAGAATCATCAGTGATTGAGTAATTTATTTTGGATGGCAGTGAAAATGACATAAATGTTAAATGTAGTATGCTTTTCTCATAAAGCTGTAGTATCTGCCTCTGAGCTAATCTTTGAGACAGCAGAGTTTCAAATTTTATGCTGTTTACATGATATACCTAATTGAGAAAGAAAACAATCTGGTTTGGTCAAATTTTCTTGTGGTGACTTAGATTTGGTAAGGATAGATTTTGCATTTAGGATTGGGAAAGATGTCTATTATGGCAGCAAGAAAGAAGCTATAAAATGTGTTTAATGAATTATCCCCAATTATCATTCTTGTTGAAAGACCATAGCACTCCCTAGAACAGTGGTAGCTTGGCTGTGCTTTTGAATCACCTGTAGAATGTTTAGGAGACTCTGATGTCTTGGTTTCACTCCCAGAGATTCTTATGCAATTGGGTTGATGTGCAAGTGGCACTCTCATGTGCCACTGAAATTTAGAACTTCAGCTCCAGAATGTGTTACCACCTTCCTCATCATGTTCTAGCTACCCAGCTAGGAAGTCATAAGGTGCTTCATGATTCAAGCTACTACATTTGTCTCAGTTACCTTCTGCTGAAAAAGGAAAATGAAATCACTCTTGAGAACATGGTAGAAAGTGAACTTTTAGCTATCAGAAATTTACAAAGCCAAGTTTATGAAACTCTAAATATTAATGGTCAGCCTGAATTCTGAGTTTCTCACTCCCCTCTTATCTCTCTCTCTCTTTATCTCTCTCTCTCACACTATAAGCATACATTTGACAAATAATTAAAATGTAAATCCCCACACTAGAAAGGAAGAAGAAATATTAGGTAAAATACAAAGAGGTAAAAATTATTATAAAACAGGGTGTCTCTCATTTTTCCATTTAACTTACTCCAGAAGTAGATGTATTTATGTTTTCCTTCCCCTCCTAGAGGAAAGTGTAGACAAACATTTAAACAAGGGGGTAAAGCAGGTACCAGGCGCAGCTGGTACAGGATGCAGCAATGTTCACAATAGCCCATGTAGCACCTGAGAGACCCCTCCTAGTAGTAAGGACTTTGGAATGTCTAGGGTCATGTTCCAAGACTCTTGCTGTTGGCTGACTTGCCTAGCTTCTCTGGGTGCCATGGAAAGAAAGCTGTCCTCAGGGATATGGGTCCATTTCTGAGCTCAGACTGGCCTGGATAGTCAATGGGGAAACTCTCTGAGTCACACAAGACAGATACCACACCGTTTTACTTCAACTCAATTAAAATTATGAACAAAGTAGAAGAGAAATTGCAGAAAAACAATGTACAATAGTCAGGATGATTTGATATTGATATTAAAGACTCTTGGAAGTATTTCTAGTACACTTCTTCCCTCAGAGCTTGAACAGTCAACAACCTTGTTATGAAAAGTCTTTATTAAGCAAACTGGCTTTGACATACATATTCTTTGTGACACTAGTCTTCTGAAGCTTGAATATGCTAATGCAAATGATTTTTCAAAAAAATGTCATTTTCTAACTTCATGACCAATATTCCTAATTATAAATATTTCTGACATTGGAATAACTGTGAATATTGCCAAGTTGTAAGGCAGGATACTATTTTTCAGGACCTGAAGAGAAAACTTATCTTTTTGCATTAATAAGGATAAAATGAGAGTTGATATGTCCCTGTTCTTTCTTAAAAATAGTTATTTAATGCTCACAAATTGTTACTGGGCATCCATGTGCCATGCCCAGCACTAACTCCAGAGATTACAATGGTAAGATTAAATCCTTAGGAGAAACTGACGCCAGTGAGAGAAACAGACACAGAAAGCACTAGCTGTGTAGTAGGGGCTATACCGAAGGGATGTACAAAATCCTTTAGCACAGAGAGGCTCCGAAGTGACAAGAAAACACATTAGTGTGTGAATGTGTGCGTGTGTGTATGTGAATATCCCTCAAGTGATTAGTAATTTGAGAGAACATGCCTAGAATAAGATCCATTTACTTGTATCCTTCCATAAGAAGTTTTAGCACATCCTACTTTTGTTTAAAGACTCATAGATGTGCCTCAAATTGAAAGTCTAACCACCAGTTTGAGCTGCTGGAACTCACTAACAAACTCTTGGTAGGAACATCTACTAGGTTCAATGCCCAAAGCCTCAACACAGACATATTGTTTAATTTTCTGGTGACTGGTAAACATTAACCCACTAGTGAAACACGGCTGTGCACCCTTCCACACTCTGATCCACTTTCCGTTCTTGTCTATTTCTTCATCACTGGTTTTAACTGGGTTCCTCAAATGCCTGGATACAAAAAGTACAAAAACTCCAAGACGATACAGTATCTATGTGGGATAAAGGTGTAGTTTTCAAACACTTTAAAGCCTTTTCTTCAAAACTCTTTTTCTTCAAGCAAAATCTTAAGAGGGAGATGAATATACAAAGGAAACTAAAGCAGGACTTCTTTGTTAAACAGGAGAGGTAGCTTACAACCCCATTTGCACAGATTTCACTCCAATTCTCTAGCTGTTGCTTCCTTTCCCTACCAGGCTCCCAACTGAGGCTCTTCACAGAAACCCTCAGCTTCCTCAAGCCGCAGTCAGAAGACCACTCTACTAAGAACAGATTTTTCATGCCACACATGCAATGTCTTTTTGGCTGCACTTGGCTGGAGCAGAGTGTCAGGGGTGTACCCAGGTCCCGAAGCACTACTGCGCTCCTGTTTTGTCATGAACTATGCACAAACTTTGGCATACCCCTGAAACTTTTTAACCGTTGTTCATCTCTACCACGATATCCTGAGTGCCTTTCAAGTGGTTTTAAGGATTATTTTTAAAGGGTTGCAAAGTTAATTTGCAAACTTTAAGCACTATTCAAATATAAGGATTTCTAAAAATGTGTAGCATTTTTCCCTGATTTCACTGGGGTGTAGTGAAAACAACTTTTGACCCAAAAAGGTCTGCATTTCAATCTTGAACCAGCAACTGGCCATACATATGACTGAATTATTTTGTTTTCCTGGACTCTTACTTTCCTCATTGTCAAAGGTAGAAGGATTCATATCAAACAGGCTTATTGTGCAAGTTAAATGACAGCATGGAGTCTGTACCGAGCCCCAAGTCTAGTATGTTGTAGGCATTAGCTAAAGGTTCATCAGATCCAAATGCCTGGATTTTAAAAAGAGCCACCTCATTTCTCTTTAGCATGGATTTTACATCACAGCACTGCACTATAGCAAATATATTACCAAGTGTTTCACCTGAAAAATGGTGCTATATAAATGCAAATTTACTCCCCACAATCACATACCTATTAGTATATGTCTCCCCACATTTTTCTTTCTTAAAAAGCTATTCCATCCATTTCTTTGTTCTGTACAGCAATTGCCCTTAGAACTTAATGAGCAAACTTATTTATTTCTGAGCTTTTCCTGTTTCTGATAGAAAAAGCTCGTTTGGTCAAAGGTGATTTGATGAAAGTTTATTGTCAGATTAAAACGTATTAAGTCATCATATCCAATTTTTTAAAACTAAAAGAACATTTTATGCTGTACACCTGAAACTAATATAATATTGAATGTTAACTGTGATGGAAAGATTTAAAACATTTTTAACAATCATAAAATTACAAATATAAAAAAATAAAACTAAAAGAACATTTACTGTTTTTTTCTTAAATCATTATTTTTGATAACATATTTATATATTTTCTATTATACATGAAATTTCTGTATTTTTTATATCTTATGACAATAGACCATCGTGGGAATTTTAGAAAAAGGAACCCAGAAACCAGAGAAAGACCACCCTGCTATCTAACTTTTCTTTTGTTTTATCTTTTTTTTTCTGAAATCTTGAAATATGCAAAATATGTCTTGCCAAATCTTTATATGTTTTGTCATTTCCAATAAGAAATTAGATCACACATCTGTGTCTGTTTTGAGAATACATCACTTTTTTATAAAAACAGACATATGAAAATCAGAAAACGAGAGATCAGAAATCTGTGCAGAATGAGCCTGGTTGGGAGTGTGGCTGGGGACTGTGGTGAATTCATAGTGGGTCTTTGATCTGGTAGAGGTTTAACTGGGTCTAGCCACCTCTCACTGCCCCATTTTAGTTGTAACACGCTGAGCCTGTCTCATCTGAGAAACCCATTGACTTTTCCAAACCAGAAACTTATTTAACAAGTTGCTATTGTAGGTCACTAAAACAATGTGATCTTAATTCTAACTCTGTTAAAATCAGTAACAGTTTGTTGAAATCTTACCTTATTAATTCCACTTGGGATAAGAGAGAATTCTTATTTCAACTCACTTTGTGAGAGAGGCTGAATTAATGAGACAAAGCGTGGATTTGGTATATAATTCATAATTTCTGGAAAACCACTCCAGCAATCATAATAAACCCGAAGTCAGGAAAACGGCACACTATGTGCCACACGGTATACCAACAACAGAAACTGTTGTATGAAACTACAAAGGCGGAGTAGATGGATAAAGCTAATGACACATAGGAAAGTAAGTACGCTTCCTCGGCAGGGGCTTTGTTATTCATATATCATTGTCTTTGCAATGATATTCAGTAGAATAGACACCACTAAAAAGGACACTGACCCTTTCTTTATTCATTCTTGGACGAGGCAGGGAAGTAGGTAGGCATCAGGATTACCTGTAGCCTTTAAAAAACAAACCTTCCTGAAGCCTGATTCCTCTCCAGAGAAATGGAAGATGTAGCAGTGAAATGTGCTTTTGGTCACCACTTCCCAGGTGATGATAACCTAGCACTGCCCCACCCACTTCATTAAAGCTGCTTTGTTAGATACTGCAGAAATGTACACTATTCTGTTTGCTTCTCTTTGGTTTCAGAGCTTAGGATAGTCTCCTAATATTCTAATATTCACCTTTTGGAAAAAAGCAAAATAAGATGATTCAACATGGTTTGTTTTAAGTCATATTTCCTTTCAAAGATAAAAAGAAACTACTTACTACACATGGGTTGTTTTAATTGTTGCCTAACTTATGCCTCACAGCATCCTGAGTAAGCAGTCAAGACCAGTGAGAATTGCTTCATCAATTCCAAATGCCCTGCCTGAATAGACTCTCACCCCTGGATTTGGCTGTGTGTCCAGCTGATCCTGTTGGGGGGTGGGGTTCATAGATCTCACCACTCGGAGAAAGTGAGAGGAGTTGTGGGTTGGGCAGACCCTCTGAAACACCCTCTACTACTTGTTAAATTGCCTGCAGCTCTACAGAGATTTTACGGCACTCCCATTATTTTTTGGTATTCTACCTCTTCCAAAATGAATTTTAAATGGTGCAGAAAATGATCATATGACCAGAAAAGATCAATTAAAATTGTTTTTAAAATAAATTTTTATGAAGTAATAATTGAATGTTAAGAAAAAAGAGATTACTCTTTCAAACTCCAAGGTAATTAGTTAGTTAATGTGGTTACATTCAAAATTTATGAGTTCTACAGCAGCCAAGATAATGGGAAAACCTGACAGATTATGGAGTTTTCATGTCCAGAAAAGAATTAATAAAATGAAAGGCAATTTTTTTTGCAGGCACCGAACTCTAAAAAGAATTCGCAAATTAGGTACTTGCTTAAGAGATACCACATCAAATAATAGAAAATAACTTCTATTATAGTTTCACAAATCATTCTTCAAATGGATGTTTTCATTTCATTTTTCTGTGAAAGCTGAAGGAATACATTAAACTTTAACTCAGTACTTTTGATGGTAAAGATTAATGTGGTTCTGTCTGAGAATACCTTTGGGAACTCCTGATTTTTATATCACAACTTGCTCTGAGGTCTGCACCAGGCCTGAGCTAGTTCGGAAAGATAGGCTGAGAGGTGTACAATAGTTTTCCAAATGAACAGAAATATAATATTGCACAGTCCAATTATTTTAAACAATACTTGTACTATAGAAGTATGCAAACATTGTAGATAATGAAAAAATTAAAACCTTTAACCTTGTCACCATACATCCTTAGGCATATTTTTCTAGATTTTTTTTGGCAAGTATTTCTTTTCCTTTCCTTTTCTTTTGGTCAGCTTGCTTTTTCCCCCCAAAACAACAATTTCCATCTTTCCCTTTCTGTAATTTTTATCTCATCTAATACTGAAACCATATTCAAATTGACCTAATTGTTCCTAAAATGCTTTTACAGCTGGTTTGTTTAAACCAGAATCCAAGATGATCACTGCATCTGGTTATTAAGTCCCTTAGGTCGTTTTTAATCTAGCACATTTACTTTGTATGACTTCAGTTTGTTGAAGAGACAGGGCCAGTAGTCCTGCAAAGTGTCTTCCCTTCCAGATGGGTCTGGTTATTCATATAATCTAGTTGGAAGTGGGGAGGATAGAAAATCAAGGGACATGGAGGCTATCTCCCATGGGTCCTCCTCTAGGCCATGGGAGACCACTGGGGTGTGCGACTACTGCTCAGGCAGACTCTGGCAGGTAGAGCTACAGAGGGTTCTAAATTCCTGATTGGTTAATCTGGGCACTAGCTGGCCAGGAAGGGTCTCCTCTCACCAGTTTATGAGTACAAAATTGCAATAAGAAGAAAAGGAGTGTGCAGAAGTCAGTGGCCTAGGATTTAAGCAGACTAAGTGGTGAGTTGTTTATTGGATCATCCATGTGTCTTAAAAAACATGAATGTCTGGCTCTACCAACCAGGGTCTGGATTTCTGCTACCCTTCAAGTGAGAACAATGAGCTCATCTGAGAGAAAAAGTCACATTGTAGCAGCCCCCTCTGTGTTAATGTTTGCATTTTATAGTGGCCTTCTCACAAGGGAATCATTCACTCAATGGTGGTAACTAACTCATCTCTAAATCTGCAGTATCTGGCACAGTCCCTGGTACATTAAAGGGCAGACTTTGGGGCCTGACATCCCTACATAAAATCAAGAGGAGTTTTTCAGTACTGTCTTAGATATAAGCAATAGGGGCTCCTTCTGTGAAGGGCTATGCTCTGGTCTCCTCCAGGCATGCCCCTCCTAATAGGGCGAGGCTTCTTTGGGGTCAAGGGCCACTCCCTTATTTCTAGGCCAGGCTAGAGATAGATGGACCTCGGAATTTTCTGTAAAAGGGCCTCAAACAGTTTTTGAAGAACCTGAGTGAACCTCTATGCAGGTCTAATGTCCTGGGCTTCTCTCTGAACCAACAATACATACTCCCTAAGCCCAGAAGCTGGCCATGGGATGACTGTTTGCAGGGTTGTTAATGGACACTGGTCCAGAGGGCTAGGGTGTTCACATGTGTACTTAGAAGACACCTTGATATTTGGGATGGAGCTGAGGGTACAGGGGGTGGGATGCAGAACCTAGATCAGCTCCCTCTACACTTCCACATTTCAGCTGGGAACTCTGAGGAGTCTCTGATTCTGAGTTACGACCTGTTCTTACAGCCTGTTATCAAGGTGCGTTTACCAAGGCAGGACACTAGGACATTTTATTTAACAGTATTTCCTCCTGATGTTCAATGTTTATTCAGACAAATGTATAGGACCACCATTCGTACTCTTGCCCCAAACCCTCAATCACTAGGGGTGAGCCTGAAGCTGCTTCTTGCTGAAGGAAGCACTCCTTAGACAAATGAATGCTTTTCTTAGTTTTTTATTTATTTATTTATTTATTTATTTGCTTAAAGTGCTTGGAGTTGACTAATCTACCTTGAGAGCCCACTGTTCCTGAGTGAGCTGAGCATGTAGTTCAAAAGTCAACTGAAATCAGAGGAATCCTTCACAGTTCCTGTGTTCCTCCCTGGGACTGTCATTATAGAGCCATTAGTGAAAAAAAAAAAAAAAAACACTCAATAGAAGAAACAGCTCATGGATTATCCAAGCCCCCAGTGCTTCTTCTACACTTTCCCACCACCACTGGCACAGTATCAGGAGAAATAAAAAGAAAACAGCTATTAATTTCACTGAATTAATGTCCCTTATAATAGATGAGTATTGGAAGTATAAAGAGTTATTCCCACTATTATGGACGGATATAGTTCAATGTCTTTGCCCTCCATTAAAAGCTGTATCTAAAGCAGATTAAAGACTGATTTTAGGAGAAACAACAAATAGTTAATACACATCAAATGAATGTTTAGGAAATCATACACTAGAGAGCTGCTTTTGCAAACGAGAAGGGGGAAAATGAACATTTCTATCTTGTCAGTTATGCCATAGTGAAAGAGAAATGAACTATTCTTACTTTCATAAGTGGCAAAGTTTTGTTCACCACCCAAATTACACATCTCAGCCATATCAGAGACACTTCTTGTAATAATTTTGTAGGGAAAAAAGATCATGTGCCAGCAAAATTCAATCCTTAGTTTGAAATGTATTTATACATTATAAGTGAGATCAAAACAAAATGACTCAGGGAATGGAGGGAAAGTTTCCTTTGAAGTGTTCTGAGAATAAGAGAAACCCCGATGCCATTTGCTTTCCATTTTACATCTCTCTCTCTCTCTCTGCCTCTCTCTCTCTCCCAAGACAAACTATTACAGTGGTCCTCAGACTGATATTTCATAGGAAGGCTCGTAAGTGAAAACATCCGAACCTTGGGAATCTGATCGCCGTTACCAATTCTACATTTCCAAAAAGGCATTTAAAGACATCATTGTTTTGTTCCCTGTGACTAGTTAATTGCATTTTGATTTGGTAATTGCAAACAGATTTTAGTCTCTCAGTTTTCTACAAGCATAACAATCTTTAATATGATGGAACCTGAGTTATATTCAGAAATTCCCAAAGAGGTTCATATTAGATTCCTAGAAGATGTTCTGCTATTCCATTGTCACTATTAGATCTGGATATTTTTTTTTTCTTTAGCTTATAACAATGGTTATTATTGATTCAGTGTTGATTTAGTCTATTGGAAAATTGCTCAAAGATGGTGGCAGAAAATACCTCAAAAATGCTCATTTTATCTGGCTTCACATTACAGATTATTTACATTTTTATGCACTCCAGACCTAGAGAAAGAGTGTTCTTCCTGAACTAGAAAGACAGGGGAATTATGAGCTGTCTTTGAAAGCTCTAGTTTCTTTAAGAGGGCAATTGGTCAACATATTTGTTCCATCTCTAAAGTGAAGATACAGATTATTAGTTGAATTAGTGGGATTCTGAGCCAAATGGAGGATCTTACAGACATCTTGAGCAAAGAGCTAGACATAAAAGCCTACATACGATATGATCCATTACATGAAGTTCAAAAACAGACAAAATTAATGTATGGTGCTAAAGTCAGAACAGTGCTTTTCTGAGAGGGTAGGGTTGGACCTGCCTGGGAAAGAACATGAAGGAAACTCTTACGGTATGGAAATGTTGCATAGTTTGATATAGGTCTAAGTTATCCAGAACTGTACATAAGTTCAAAGTCATAAAGCTGTAGAATCCTAAAATTAGTGTATTTTATATACTTTATGTATGTTTGATGTCAATTTAAAAATGAAGAGAGAAAAAGGGCTAGCTTTACTTTGTCTCCTCTCTCTAGTTCCTTTTTTATTTTGCTTAATTTCCTTTTCTCTCATCTTTTCTTCTTCAATTTTAAATAGAAGTTGGTGGTAGATTGAAAAATCATTTGAGTTCATTGGAGAACAAACTGTATTCAAGCCTTATTATATTTTGTTTGAATTCAAACCAAAATCAGAACTTCCTTAAAGATGCAAGTATAAAGGTATAATAAAATTAGCTAACATTTGTTTACCATTTTATAGTCTACATAACCTTCTCATATTCATTATCTCATTTGATCATGAAACAACACTACAAAGTATATATTTATTCTCTCATTTTATAATTTTTTTTAAAAAACCCAATCTTGAAAGTTAAAATAACTCAACAAAGTCTGCACAGTCAATAAGTGGGAGCCCTTACTTAAACTTAGATTTATTACTCTGATACAGGATATCTATGAACTTGGATAGGAAAACCAATTTATATAATAATTTGAGTACCTCTAACTATGTTTTTACATTTTAAATGCAATAAACCACAGGAGTATTCATAACACCTATGACTATCACTGTCTTAGTTAGGTTGGGTTGCCACAACAAAATATCATAGACAAGGTGCCTTAAAAAAGACATATTTCTCACAGCTCTGGATCTCTGGAAGTCCAAGAACAAAGTGTTGGAAGATTTGGTGAGGACTACTTCCTGGCTTGTACATGGTTGCCTTCTTTATGTGTTCTCACATGGTACAGAAAGAGAGCTCTAGAATTCCGGCCAAGGTGGAGACCTAGATAAACACGCTGCATCTCCCTCAACAACTAAGAAGGAATACAACTACCTCAAAATTAGAGACAACCAGAAGTTCCATAGAATCAAGATGCACGGAAGTCCAACAAACAAAGATATAAAGAAGAAATACTCATCCAGATGGGTAGGAGGGGCGAAGCCAGGGCAGAAAGAATGTGGTATTGTGGTGGCAGCAGCAGTGGCAGCAGCAGGCCAGAAGAAAGTACAGTCATACATTTTGAAAAGTCAGGAGGGACACCTGGGGAGCACTCCCAGCACCAGACCAGACTGCACAGCTTACAGTCCCAATGCTGGGAAAATCAAGCCTCATTGCTTCTGAATGTGCAAACAAGTGGGGGTTGGGTGGAGAAAGAAACTGCTGGTCTCTCAGCAGAGTCTGCCCCATTGTCCTAGAATATCTGCAGACCCATTCACCCTGGGAACAATGGCTGAGGCAATAGCTGGAGAGGTGCCAGTCCCATACAAAAGTGAGAGAAGTGCCTGGAAAAGGGTGAGTGCTGAGCAAGCGGCATTGTTTCCTCTCAGGCCCCTCCCCCATATACAGTGCCACAACAGGTTGCCCTGTACTGATGAATGGCTAAGGCTCCGCCCCTTACAAAGTAACAGGTGTGACAGTTCTACCTTAGACACAAAGGCAGACACACAGAGGAGCCTGTCAAGATGAGGAGACAGAGAAGTATGGCCCAAAAGAGGGAACAGATCAAGGTTCCAGTGGGAGAAATAAGGAACAAGGAGATAGCCAACCTAAAAGATGTAGAGTTCAAAACACTGGTGATAAAGATGCTCACAGTCTTGGCAGATATGCTTGAGTATGGCAAATGCACAAGGGAAGAAGTGAAGGCTATGCTAAATGAAATGAAGAAATACACACAAAACCAATGGTGAAGGGAAGAAAACAAGGGTTCAAATCAATGATTTGGAACATAAGGAAGAAAAAAACAATCAACCAGTACAAAATGAGGAAATAAGAATTGAAAAATTGAGGAGAGGCTTAGGAACCTCTTGGACAACTTTAAACATGCAAACATCAAAACCATAGGGGTGCCAGAAGGAGAAGAGGAAGAGAAAGAAATTGAAAGCTTATGTGAGAAAATAATGAAGGAAAACTCACCAAATTTGACAAAGGAAATAGACAAATAAGTCCAGGAAGCACAGAGAGTCCCAAGCAAGCTAGACCCAAAGAGGACCACACCAAGACACATCATAATTAAAATGTCAAAGTTTAAAGACAAAGAGAGAAACTTAAAAGCAGCAAGAGAAAAGCAGAGAGTTTCCTACATAGCGGTGCCTATAAGACTATCAGCTGACTTCTCAAAAGAAACTTTGCAGACAAGAAGGGACTGGCAAGAAGTGTTCTAAGTGATGAAAAGCAAGGACCTCATCGGCAGCCGTCCGTCTCGAGAGACGATGGCGTAGCTTCTTGAGAGTCTATCTGCACCGCCGAGAATGGCTGTGCAGTCCGATTCGGGAGTGACAATCCCTGCCGCACTTGGTACAGGTGAAGGCAGATGGCTGTTGTTGCTGCTGTTGACGCTGCTTCCGCCTCGATCTTTTCTGGACCGCCTCCTCGTTGCGCGCAGCCTCCGCGCTTGACGTACCTTGCCTGACCGCGAGCCTCCAGGCTAGGCGGTCGTCTGCTTGAACTTCCCATGTGTTGAGATTGATGGAGCATTGTGCCATGTCCTTTTTGCAGATGTCTTTGAACCGCAGTTTTGGGCGCCCTGTCATCCTCTTGCCTTCTGCTAGCTCGCCGTAGAGGAGGTCTTTGGGGATACGGCCTGCATCCATTCTTTTGACATGGCCGAGCCACCTGAGGCATCTCTCGCTAAGAACTGCATGCAAACTGCTCATATTGGCTCGCTTCAGCACCTCGGTGTTGGGGACCTTATCCTGCCAGGTGACATGCAGGACGCATCGCAGGCACCTCATGTGGAAGCTGTTGAGTTTCCTTTTGTGCCTTGCGTAGGTGGTCCACGTCTCGCTGCCATAGAGGAGAGTGCTGAGTACGCAGGCTTGGTAGATGCGCAGTCTGGTTTTCTCAGTGAGGCTGGAATTGTTCCACGCTCGCCGGTTCAGTCTGGCCATAACTGTGGCTGCCCTGGCGATTCTCCGGTTGACCTCCAAGTCGACTGACAGAGAGCTCGAGATGGTGGACCCGAGGTAAGTGAAGTCGTTGACAACCTCCAGGGTGTATCCGTCGATGGTGATGCATGGGGGAGTCCCCGTGCCTTGAGCCATAACATTCGTCTTCGTCAGGCTGATGGCTAGTCCGAACTCCTTGCATGCATGGGAAAGGCAAGTGACTAGCTGCTGGAGTCCCTCTTCGGAGTGTGATGTCAGAGCTGCGTCGTCGGCGAAGAGCATCTCACGGATGAGCACCTCTTTGACTTTGTTCTTGGCTCGTAGACGGGCCAGGTTGTAGAGCTTGCCATTGGATCTGGTGTGAATGAAGACACCCTCGCTGCAGTCCTTAAAGGCGTATTGGAGGAGCATGGAGAAGAAGATTCCGAACAGCGTAGGCGCGAGGACGCAGCCCTGCTTTACTCCGCTGTTGACTGGGAAGGCCTCAGAGGTTGCGCCGTTGTAGGACACCGTGCTGTGCATGTTGTCGTGAAAGGACATGACCACAGCAAGCAGATGTGGTGGACAGCCAATCTTCCGTAGCAAGGACCTACAACCAAGATTACTCTATCCAGCAAAGCTATCATTTAGAATGGAAGGGCAGATGAAGTGCTTCCCAGATGAAGTAAAGCTAAAGAAGTTCATCATCACCAAGTCATTATTATATAAAATGTCAAAGGAACTTACTTAAGGAAAGAAGATCAAAATTATGAACATTAAAATAAAAAACAAACTCACAACTATCAACAACTGAATCTAAAAAATAAAAACAAAATCCAAATCCAACTAAGCAAACCAGAATAGGAACAGAATCATAGGTATGGAGATCATTTGGAGGGTTATCAGCTGGGAGAGGGAAGAGGGAGAAATGGGGAAATGGTGCAGGGACTAAGAAGCATAATTGGTTGGTACAAAATAGACAGGGGAAAGTTAAGAGTAATATAGGAAACAGTGAAGCCAAAGAACATATATGCCTGACTCATGGACATGAACTAAGGGGGGTGGGATTGCTGGAGGGAATGGGGGTACTGGGCAGAGAGGAGCAAAAGGAAATACATTGGGACTACTTTAACAGCAAAACCAATAAAATATACTTTAAAAAAAAGAAAGAGAGCTCTAGTCTCTCTCTCTCTCTCTCTCTCTCTCTCTCTCTCTCTCTCTCTCTCTCTTTCTCTCTCTCTCTTTCTCAGCTTATGAACAAGAGCATTTATTTCTCATAATTCTGGAAGCTGGAAAGTCCAAGATCAAGGTGTCAGCATAGCTGAGTTCTGGTGAGAACTTTCTTCCCAGTTCATAGCTGGCACCCTTCTGCTGTGACATCAGATAATAAAAGGGTCTCTTTTTCTTCTTATAAGGCTACTAACCCCATCATGGGAACCCCTTTCTCATGACCTCATCTAAACATAATAATCTCCCAAAGGTCCCACTTCCACATACTATCTCATTAGAGACTAGGGCTTCCACATATGAGTTTTGAAGGGACACAGTTCATAACAGTCACCAATAGAAATTACAGATATTTACATATCACTGTACAGTTGAAAAAGATATCTCAAGCTATCATCTACATAATGACTACTTTAAAATCACTGCTAGCTCACATGTGATTGAATTCTATCTGGGTACTTGGTACTCTATACAATAGTTCGGTCAATATGGTGAAGTTGAGGATTCCAACTCTAGTAATCCAGGCACCTTGGTTCCTTTCCAGTACTCCATACCTATAATTGTTCATGGTCAATGCTTGGAAGGAAGTAAATTAAAGATCACCCTATACCCAATGTTCTCATTTTAACTTCCACAACTATGTCTTTAAAATACAGCATAATTTAACTTTACCATCTTTTAAATATCGTCGTCATCGGCAGCCGTCCGTCTCGAGAGACGATGGTGTAGCTTCTTAAGAGTCTATCTGCACCGCCGAGAATGGTTGTGCAGTCCGACTCGGAAGTGACATGGTATCTGTCTCCTCCCGTGTTGAATTGACATCTTACGATGACACTGGAGTGTCCTCTCCAGTGAAGCTGAAGCTACAGAGCCTGGGCAGGGTGATATGGAGGGTCTGCTGTTGCCCATGCAGCAGACCCCCCTCTCTTCGCAGCTGAAGGGCCCAAGGGAAAGATGGAGTCAATACAGCTTGGCTTCAGGTGCGCCGCAGGAGTTGCCGGTGTTGACTACAACGTCAAACCACCTTAGGGACTCCGGCTCCGGATTTTCTGTCGGGGTTTACTCCCTTAGCCTTTCTCCTGAAGAGGTATGCCGCAAGGCAGCGGAGGTTTTTTGGAGTCAGAGTTTTCCTTCTCTGATGTACCCTGACTGGAAGATCAAACCAGCGACACTTAGCTCGCAGGCCGACGCTCAATCCACTGAGCCAAACCAGCCAGGGGGATCTTTTAAATATATTGTCCAGTTATTTAGTGCATTAATAAAGCAACACATACAGACCAGTATTCCAACATTTAAAGGTATTTTGATAACTACATTTTATTATATTCAATTTCCTTTGTGGTAATGCTTTGTTTTATGCATTTAAAACATTCTGAGAAAGTATTCATAAACTTTACTAGACTGCCTAAGGGAACCCTGTTACAAAAGTTAGGAACTTCTGTTTTAGACCCATGCTTTTTCCACTATGTGATCATTTCATGAGGTTAAGAATGGCAAGAACAAATTTAGAAAAACCCTACTTGAAAAAGAAGTAAAAACTGATCATCTGTATCACTCATTTTCTCCATATACTGTCTAAACACAGGGTGAAATGTTTTAACTCTTTTTTTCCTTCTAGGTGTCTATAACATAATGATCAGCCCAAGTCAAGCATATGCCATATTGCGACTTCCCTCCACAGCAGTGGGAAGTGCAACTGTTAAGCATGTCTAAGTTTTATGTGTCTAAGTGTCCGTTCTTAGGGTAACTAAACGAAAGTGCTGTACTCTGCATTCACCAGAACTAGTTCTTTTGCAAGCTAATAGTATTATTAGTTCTTACTGCCTAGACATGGCAAAGCAGTAGTTTATTATGAGCCTAGGACTGTGAACACTGTGCACAGAGAGTCTGGGCATCTATACTGATGAGTGTGGTGCCATGAACAAGTCAGTGTTCTAGCAATACATTGCTGAATCATATGATTAGATGAAAAATTTGCCATCCATTACAAACACTTATGTATTCATGCAACAAATAATAATAATGCAATTATTCTGTATCTTTTAGTGGAACAAGTGCACAGCAATATTTTTAAAAAACGAGTCAAATGCTTTTGCTCCAATTATACGTGCAATAGAAATTAAAACAAAAGTGCTTAATGTGCTTGTATAAAAATGTCTAAAAATAAAGGTGATAGAACTAGCAGCAGGTGCCTAAATGCCTAAATTCACATTTTTTCACTTTATTAAATTAAAAAGCAATTACAAGTATTGGACACAAGAGATTAAAATACATTTACAATGAAATAGTGCCTTAAAAATAAAAAGAAGACCACGAGTTTACTGCCAAATCCAGCACTTAATTATTTTCTTATTTTGCATGCTAGTCAAGTGTTGGAGTTGAGAGTATGGAGTTTGAAGCCTTACGAAATCCTAGCTCAACCACTTCTTAGCCATGTGATTCTAAACAAGTTTCTTAAACTCTCTGAGTCTCAGTTTTGTCATTGTAAAGAAAAGGTACTATTAGTAGCTTTCTGTTTGAACATTGTGCACAGTAAGCAATAAACAATGTTAACTATTGTAAACCTTTTGAAAATAGATGCAGATAAAACTTATTTAATTTTAGTTTCATGTATGAATCAAACATTTCCATGTTTTTTAAAATATATTTTTGTAATTCTTTCATGTAAATAGAGGGTCATATGATTAACATCAGTTTCTTAGTGCATTGCATAAAATATTTAAAAATAATTGATTTCTGTAATGGAAGACATGTTTACAAAAGTCTTTGAAAATCTAATCGTTCCACTCTTCAAAACAAATCTTAAAGTAACAAGTAACCAAAATCATTTTATCCATTCTGTCTATCCATAAAAAGTCATTTGGCCACCTTCAATATCATGAGTGTAATCACCTTACCTTTGAATTTGTTTTCTGTGGCCACAAAAATGCCCCATAACAACTAACCACAAATCCTCAAGCATACAACAATGAGCATCAATTGCTCACACATCTGGGGTCTGTGGCTTAGCATCTCTGTGATTTAGGCAGGAATCACTTGCATGTCTGGGGTTGGTTAGCTAATGGCTGACCCAGGATGACTGTGGCTAAGTTAACTGTGTTGACTCACTTCTACTCCACATGGATCTTGTTGTTTGGGTTAGCGCAGATGTGCTGTTGTCATGGTGGAAGAAGGCAAAACGACAAGCAGAAATGTGGAAACACCTTTCCAAGTCTTTGCTTGGTTACATTTTCTAAATCCTATCAGCCACATGGCAGAGCTCTGAATCCAGAGGCAAGGAAATATCCTTTCCCCTCAGGTGGCAAGAACTGCAAAGTCACATGGTGAAGGACATGGACCTAGGGTACGATGAATAATTGCAACCATTAATGCTATTAGTCTACCCCACTCGTGTTCATGTTCATGTTCATGATTGTTGCCACAGAGTCTACCAGGCTAGTATAATTTACAATTTGGGCCAGTAACTTCACACATTATAATATATTAATGTGTGGATGCTTTGCCCTTTGCCACTTTGTACCACTTTCTCCCTTTTCTGCATTTATCAATTTCTCTCATAGTTCTTATCCAAATCACTACTTTTATTTATTCTTTTTCATAAAATAAATATAAACTTTATTGCCAAGCAAATAATAAAATAAATCTATTTTTCCTCTATATTATAGCATGCCTGTTAATTGTAACTGATAGATCTGATTTTTGCAGTCATATTTAAGTGCATCTAAAACCCAAACTTATAATGAGTATCTAAGAGCAAGCATAACTTCTGAAGGCTTTCCATGTTATGAAAAGAGTCATGATTGATGGTTTATATTAGTTTCTCCTAATCATGATATTTACATTCTTCTGTCAATACCTCAAATCTGTCTAGAGCCTGTTCCACACCTGACTTCTGTAACATTGCCATGTCTCTTAAGCATGTTAACCTAGCTGGCAATACTTCTGCTACCGAGCAAAGTGGGGTTCTTTCATGTGGTACCTTGGTGTAAAACCCAACAATTCATGTTGAGGAAAACAGGTCTTTATTCACAATATTCCAAAATGTGGGGGAGGGGGTTGGGAGCACTTCAGCTCAAAGCCCTATTTTCCCAGAGACCTGGAACTGCCCTTGCTTCTCAAAAGGCTATAAGCCAAAACCATGCCCCGAAGTACCCCATCCCTCATCTGTCAACTCTCTCCTTCAGGATCTGGGGTACGATGTCATCAGCCCCTGCATAATAGTTCAGGAAAACATGTGCTGTGTTGCACTGGATCATGGTGAAGTCCAGTAAAGGCATAAGTCTCAGGAGAGTCCTCTTTGCATATAGAAGTCCAGAAAGTCCAGGTTTGCAAAGCAGAGCCCTTGGTGGCTTTGGAGTCAGCTGAAGCCAGCACAATCAAAACAGCAACATACCTGCTTTCTTACTAGCCTAGGCCACATGGCCGAATTATCCCTATGAACCGCATAGCTGCTTCTTCCTTCTCTCAGACGATATGGCTCTCCCTTTCTTTCAAAACTCTGTGGCCCACTGTTTTACCTCCCTTCAAACCACAGGGCCTTTTTTTTTTTTTTTTTTTCCTTAATGGCTGCCACCTTACTTTTACATCCCTGACTGCAGCCTGTGATGAAGTGGGTGTGGTAACCAGTTCTGGTCATAGCAGTATCTTGTGCAGGTCCCATAAGCTTTTTTATCACTATTCTATGGCCAAGGCAACTCCCATCTCCTTGGCACCAAAACTAGCTACCTGCCACAGATATGAAAAGGCATCTCTCAGGCTGCACTGTCTTCTCTTCTACTCCCCAAACCATGGGCTGTGGAGAATTTGGGGATGGCTTTCTTTCAGCCTGTAACACTTTCACTCACAGGTAACATATGAATGGTATAGATCCTTGTCCTAATGGTATATTCAAGCCAGTAGTCCTTACTGTTTTTCTCTACATGGGTTTTCAAAAGCAAGTCAAGAAGTTCCCTACTCTCTAAACCTTACATCATATTCTTTCATACTTGGCATTTATAACATTCCAAATCACTTAATAATGAAGATGCCTACAGTAAAATCCTGAAAGAGGCACTTGATAATTTCTCTGAATTTCATTATAATGTTGAATTATGAGGATGGTTTTGAAATTGGTCCTTTCTCCTACAAACAATCTCATTTCCTCTTCTCTTCTTGGGACATTAGAAATCATTTAGATGTTTTATTCTCAGTCCTTGGTACATCATTAATCTGTCATATCTCACTAAAAATATGTTTACTTCCAAGAAACTTCTTGCAGAGAGAGTACTGTGTAAAAGCAAAATTTTCCAGAAAAATAAAATGTTCACATTATAGACCTGTAGTAAAAGAAAAAGAAAAAAAAGATCAGAGCATCATACATCTGGTTAAAGTTTAAAGTTTAAAGTTAAAGTAAAAAACTAATGATCAGGACTTCTGGCCAAGATGAAGACCTAGACAGGCACCCTGCACCTCCCTCCACAACTAAGAAGGAATGTAACTACCTCAAAATTAGAGATAATCAGAAGTGCCAGAGAATCAAGCTGCATGGAAGTCCAACAAACAAAGATATACAGAGAAATACTCATCCAGACAGGTAGGAGGGGTGGAGCCAGGACAGAGAGGATGCAGTGTGGTGGCGGCAGCGACTGGCCAGCAGACAGCAGTCACATGTTTTAAAAAGTCAGGAGGGACACCTGGGGAGTGCTCCTAGCACCAGATCAGACCACACAGTTCGTTGTCCCAGCACCATGGAAAATCAAGCCCGATTGCTTCTGACTGTGCAAACCAGTGGGGGTTGGGGCAGAGGCAGAAACGGCCAGTCTCGCAGCAGAGTCCACTTATTTAAAGGGCCCCCACAGTCCTAGAACATCCACAGACCCATCAACTCTGGGAACCACAGCCAGGGCAACAGCTAGAGAGGCAAGAGTCCCATGCAAAGTGGAAGAAGTGTGTGGAAAAGAGGCAAGTGCTGAACATGTGGCATTGTTCCCTCTCAAACCCCTCCCCCACATATAGCGCCACAACGTGGTGAAACCGGTTACCCTCTACTGACGAATCCCTAAGGCTCCGCCCCTTAGAAAGTAACAGGAGTGACAGCTCTATCTAAGACACAGAGGCAAACAAACACAGAGGCCTGTCAAGATGAGGAGACAGAGAAGTATAACCCAAAAGAGGGAATGGGTCAAATTTCCAGTGGGAGAACTAAGTGACAAGAAGATAGCCAACCTCATAGATGCAGAGTTTAAAACATTGGTGATAAAGATGCTCACAGGCTTGAAAGATATGCTTAAGTATGGCAAACGCATAAGGGAAGAAGTGAAGGCTATGCTAAATGAAGTGAAGAAAAATCTACACAAAACCAATGGTGAAGGGAAGGAAACTGGGGTTCAAATCAATGATTTGGAACATAAGGAAGAAAAAAACAATCAACCAGTACAAAATGAGGAAACAAGAATTAAAAAATTGAGGAGAGGCTTAGGAACCTCTGGGACGACTTTAAACGTGGCAATATCCAAACAATAGGGGTGCCAGAAGGAGAAGAGGAAGAGCAAGAAATTGAAAGCTTATGTGAGAAAATAATGAAAGAAAATTCTCTAAATCTGGCTAAGGAAATAGACATTCAAGTCCAGGAAGCACAGAGAGTCCCAAGGAAGCTAGACCCAAAGAGGACCACACCAAGACACATCATAATTAAAATACCAGTTTAAAAATAAAGAGAGAATCTTAAAAGCAGCAAGAGAAAAGCAGAGAGTTTCCTACATAGCGGTACCTATAAGACTATCATCTGATTTCTCTAAAGGAACTTTGCAGGCAAGAAAGGGCTGGCAAGGAGTATTCAAGGTGATGAAAAGCAAGGACTTACAACCAAGATTACTCTATCCAGCAAAGCTATCATTTAGAATGGAAGGGCAGATGAAGTGCTTCCCAGACAAGGTAAAGCTAAAGGAGTTCATCATCACCTAGCTATTATTATATGAAATGTCAAAGGGACTTACTTAAGAAAAAGATCAAAACTATGAACACTAAAATGACAACAAACTCACAACTATCAACAACTGAATCTAAAAAATAAAAACAAAATCCAACTAAGCAAACCAGAATAAGAACAGAATCATAGATATGGAGATCATTTGGAGGGTTATCAGCTGGGAGGGGGAAGAAGGAGAAATGGGGAAATGGTGCAGGGATTAAGAAGCATAATTGTTTGGTACAAAATAGACAGGGGGAACTTAAGAATAATATAGGAAAGGGTGAAACCAAAGAACTTATATGCCCAACCCATGGACATGAACTAAGGGGGGTGGGATTGCTGGAGGGAAGTGGGGTACTGAGCAGAGGAGAGAAAAGGGAAGAAAAAATTGGGACTACTCGTCGTCGGCAGCCGTCCGTCTCGAGAGACGATGGTGTAGCTTCTTAAGAGTCTATCTGCACCGCCAAGAATGGCTGTGCAGTCCGACTCGGGAGTGACACGGTATCTGTCTCCTCCCGTGTTGAATCGACATCTTATGATGACGCTGGAGTGTCCTCTCCAGTGAAGCTGAAGCTACAGAGCCTGGGCAGGATGATATGGAGGGTCTGCTGTTGCCCATGCAGCAGACCCCCCCTCTCTTCGCAGCTGAAGGGTCCAAGGGAAAGACGGAGTCAATACAGCTTGGGTTCAGGTGCGCCACAGGAGTTGCTGGTGTTGACTACAACGTCAAACCGCCTTAGGGACTGCGGCTCTGGATTTTCTGTCGGGGTTTACTCCCTTAGCCTTTCACCTGAAGAGGTATGCCGCAAGGCAGCGGAGGTTTTTTGGAGTCAGAGTTTTCCTTCTCTGATGTGCCCTGACTGGAAGATTGAACCAGCGACACTTAGCTCGCAGGCCGACGCTCAATCCACTGAGCCAAACCAGCCAGGGACAATTGGGACTACTATAACAACATAATCAATAATATATACTTTAAAAAACACTGATGATCAAGAATAAAACATGACACTTGACATCCTTTGTTCTTTCTTTGCCTTTCCATCTCTTCTATTTTGTTCTCATTGATATTTGCAATGAGTTCTTAATATTTTATGTATTAATGTCAGAAAAAAATATGTATTTGTACCTACTCTCTTCCTTGCTAAACCATATTTTTCTGTTTCTTTGTATGCCTCACAGTGCTTCCACTCTATCACTGTACCATACACATTTTAATTCTTCCTTCCCTATGGTATTTGAAAAAACTCTGTTTTTTTTTTTTTTTTTCCTCCTCTTTTTTCAGGCTGTCATGAAAAACAGTCTACTGGCTTATATAAAATTAAATCTTACTGCGAGGACAATAGTCTGTTAGGCTCCCCTCACTCTGAATGCCCAGGTGCTGGCTGCTTAGAGATAATAATTAGATTTGCATGTGCAGTGTACTCACAGTTATATAAGCATTGATATCATATTTTGGCTAGTAGTCGACATTATCTATACACGGTACATATATGAGAGGTGGAGCCCCCACAGAAGTGCTGCGCAGCAAGCAGCGAAGTTCATGCTGTGAGCAGCAGGATCACGGTTGGCAGCTGGCTGGTGGTTCAGTGCATGCCATGGCAAGCATGAATGCTGTAATATCTGCAATAAAGGAATGTCAGACATCCCAACTTTACCTCGCATATTTTTTTCCGGTTGCTGGACAAGAAGAATCTGTACTGGTCCCATGACACTTACCCTTTCTGCTTCAGAGAAATTTAATTCCAAGTTTCACTCTAGACTGCAAAGACAAAAAAAAATTATTTGTGTCTAATTTGTACATGTGGCATTTATTTAATTTTTTTTATGCTTAATTTTGTTGTAAAATGCTCTGTCTCATGTAAGAAATTTTTAAATAAAATGTGGGTTTGAAAGACAACTGGGAGTAGTTACACAGAGATATGGTGACCTATTTTGCCTTAACATCAAAGACTGCTCCAAACCTCAAAATAAAGGACAAATGGAGAACAGTAAGAATGGAGCTAATGACTAAGGGGTGTTACCAGCTATTTGCTTTTTCAGTCTGAAGGACCAAGTGATTTAGCCCAGAACATTGATTCCCTAATAAATAATATGGGAGTATATGAAATTTGAAAATACTCTATGACGTCCATGCTTAATTGTGCGGTGATACAGGCACTGTCAAAATTTGAATGGGAGTATAAATTAGCATAAAAACCCTATTAAAGTGTCTAACAATTTCTTTGATAAATATTATTTGTCCCTGTAAGTTCTCCTGATGGTTTCATATTTGTCTTTCCAGTTTTATTATTTTTTGAAATAATAAATAAGTTTTGGTTTTTTCTTAAAATAAAAGTGATATATGTTTATTAAAGCAACATGGATATTCAAAACAAAATATGATAAATCTGGGGTATTGAGAATAAAATAATAAAATAAAAATTAGAATAATTTTAATAAATAAAGGTAATTGCAATTAGTATTTTAGGTCCTTTTTAGACTCTTTAAACCTCTAACTATATGACCCATGAATACCTAAAACTCAACATAACCAAATTGGACTTACTCTCTATTGAGTGACTTTTAAATGCCAGGCATTATATTAAACAATACTTTGAGTTCTACTGGCTCTTACAGTTAGTGTAATAAGCAAATAGATTTTAAATATCTATTTGTAAGTGTCATCTTTCCTACTAAACTCATTCCTTGAGAACCATTTCTCTTTCTCATACCCCCAACAGGTTCTCCAGTTCATAGACACTATCTCCTTAACAGCACCCATATCTGGCACCTTTCTATCCTCTACCCTTTCTATTTTGATTTAACCATTGACTTTTGCCTAAACTATTACAATAACCTCCTAAATATGCTCCATTCCTTCAGAGTGTGCTTCCTAAAACACAAATCTAGTCTTATTATCCCTTTCCCCAACATCAGTTTTTTTATAATTCAATTAGAAAATGCTGCAAGTCCAGACCTTTATACATCTTTGATTATAAGACACTGATAAGACAGAAGCAACATCTCTGCTATGATTCTTTCTATTCAGTAAAAAAGGGACAGGACAAATAAATAGACATATAGATGATTCTTTTTGGTAGCTTCACCTTTTATAATATTCTTGGTCCAATTATTTTTCTTGTGTGTAAATTATCTGAAAAAAAAATATGAAGTCAGAGAAAAAGAAAGGAAGGAAAGGAAGGAAGAAAGGAAGGAAGAAAGAAAGAGAAAGAAAGAAAGAAAGAAAGAAAGAAAGAAAGAAAGAAAGAAAGAAAGGAAGGAAGGAAGGAAGGAAGGAAGGAAGGAAGGAAGGAAGGAAGGAAGGAAGGAAGGAAGAGAAAGAAAAGAAAAGAAAAAGAAAAGAAGTAATAAAAAAGTAAGCCTTAAGACCCAGGACTTGATATAGGAAGAACAATTGGTAGGATTTTAGACTAAGAAAACAACCTATGGTATGAAGAAACAGATGAGATAACTATAACTTTTATAAAATGAAGGCTTAAAATCATGTATAGTAAATACCCCCGAGTGGACTATTCTTTCCTCACCTAAAATTTGTTACTCTTTTTCATATGTAATATAGTCTTGCAAGCATATCTCCATATTCCCACTTAAGCAATAACAAAGCTTTGACAACCTGAAAGGAAAGGAATGTAGAACTGGCTTACTCAACTTAAGGGACAGGGTTATAAATTGGAGTCACACAAATGGGTTCAAATCTTAACTGTGTCACTCATAGCTAGTGAGACTATATAAGTTCCATGACTACTCTGAGCGTCAATATCTTCATACAGAAAATGGAAACGGTAATACCTGTCTTACAGGAATACCACAAGCTCTGGAAGTGCTGGATGTCATATACTTGGCACAATTGCTTAGTACTTTTTTAAATAAATGGCATGTATTGAATTATTGGACTTACTAAGTAATTAAAATCTCTAGAATCAAGGCAAAGTAATGCCGTACTCAAACCAAAGCATTCATGTGATCCAACCTAAATTATGTTATTATGACTAAAGAAAGAGATGTTATCAGAGAACTCTAGGTAGGAATTGCAATGTTATAGAATTCTTTAAATTAATTATTAAACCCTCAAATGATATATGTTCTTTAGAGAGGAAATGTCATCTTTAGCATTTATCCTGTTAAATGCTACCACTCTCTGCTTCACATTGTTTGTGGAAGTGGGTTGCTGAGACAAGCCCTGGGAGAAAAGCATGGAGTATCCATTTCATTGGAGAATAGGCCAAACACTATTTGAAAGAGCTCTACTAAAGTGTTGAAAGCATGGACTTCAGTGATTCATGCTTGGCGTAGTAGCTTAGGTCGCTTAGAGGTGTTTTGCAACCTGTGTTTTGGCAGAACTGTAACTTCCAACTTCATTCAAAGCCCCAAAGAAAAAATATATCCCAACCAAACAATAAAAAAGAAGGAGAGGAGAAAACATCTTTCCCAGTAAACACTGAGTGAACAGACCAATGTTTATGAGGAACCCACTAACTCATGGCTTACCCAGAAAGTGTGTGTCAACACCAAGTATTGAATTTCCAAAACATGCCGTACTTGGCTTTTCCACCCTTAATAAATACCATGGAGCAGCCAGCATGCAAACCAGGTGAGGCCAAAATGAGGCCAAAATGTGCAGAGAACCAACAATTTGTTTCAAACTGGCTGAAAGTGCAGAAGGTTGACTTGATGGATTCTTTTAGGATGTTAATTCCCCAAGAGTTTGTTAACCTTTCCTTGCTGAGGAAGTGAATTCTATGTCTGAAAACAAGACCCAGTATTCATGCCCACTGCACAGCTCTTAGGCCCATGGGGCCCTGTGCTGGCCGAAACCAGTAATATTGTTCAACATGCATGTACCTTCCAGTGGCTTCAGTTATTCAATTTAGAATTGAAATTTGGGGGCACTTTAGAGAAAGAATAGAACTGTATAACTGGAGATCCCACTTTCCTAATTTTTAATGTTTATAAAGTTATTTGGTTGAAATGAATACACAATCATCTGTGAAAATTTAATCCTAAGAAATATTTCTTGACTTTTGTTTCATTTTCCCATTGTTTCTTTTACTAGGCATATCCAGATGAATATTAACAAAAGAATTGAGATCTTTTGTCAAGAATATTTAACATTTTGTTGCTACTAATGAATAAGTGATCATTTCCAATAATTTATCATATACCAAATCAATGATTAAAATGCTAATCAGAAGAATGTTTGGTGCATAATACTGCATCTCACAATGAAGTATCCCTCTAACAATGATATGCATTCATTAAATCAGACCCCTTTTGGAACAGTTGTTCAGTTATGAATCCATCAAACTCTGAGTAAGTTCAAGTAATATTTCTCCAAATTGTCCAATTGTCCAATGGGACATTATGAGAAACCTTTATACTATACCTTGATAAGTTCCAAAGACACTAGGTTTACAGCATTGCTGGATCTAGTAGACAAGTAACTCCACGTGTGGGGGCGGGGGGGGGAGTGCAATTTGACTTAATTTTAGTAAGCTAAGTCTGGGTCCTTCTGATCTCTGGTTTCTCTTCCATCTGTTCACAAACTATTCACTTTTAATGCCTCTTTAAAGATAGCTTTACTGAGATATAATTTATATACATAAAGTTCATCTTTTTTAAAGTGTACAATCAGTGGTTTTTAGTATATTTATAGAATTATACAACCATCACCATAACAAAATTTTAGACTATTTAATCATCCCAAAAAGAAACCATTACCAAAACCAAACTTTAGAACATTTAATCATTCCAAGAAGAAATCATGTACCAATTAACAGTTATTCCCTTCCCTCTCCCCAATTCTGTTCTCCTTTCCTGTAGCTCCAGGCAATCACTAAGCTACTTTCTGTCTTTATATATTCGCCTATTCCTGACATTTCCTTTAACTGGTTTTATAATATATGTTTTTTGATGACTGACTTCTTTCATTTTACATAATGTTTTAAAGTCCGTTCATGTTGCATGTATCAGATCTTCATATTTATTCCTGAATAATATTTCATGTATTCATACAGGGCATTTTATTTATCCATTTATCTGATGATGGATGTCTGGATTATTTTCACTTTTTAGCTGTTATGAATAATGTTGCTATGAACATTTGTGTATAAGTTTTTGTGTGAGGATGTGCTTTAATTTTTCTTGGACAAATACTTAAAAGTAAAATTGCTGGGTCACTCATTAGCTCTATATTTAATAGAGCTGAACCATTTTGCATTCCCACCATCAATGAATTAGAGTTTCAGTTTCTCAGCATCTTCACCATTGTTATTGCCTGTCTTTTTTATTATAGCAACTCTAATGAGTGTGAAGTGGTATCACATACTGCTGGTTGTCTTTTCACTTTCTTGGTGGTACCTTTTGAAGCAGAAAAGTTTTTAATTTTTATAAATTCTAATTAATCAGTCTTTTATCACTTGTGCTTTCAATGTTGTATCTGATTCAAAATCATGAAAATTTACTCCTGTGTTTTCTTCTAACAGTTTCATATTTTTAATTCTTACATTCCTATCCATGACCTACTTTCAGTTAATTTTTGTGCATGGTGTAAAGGGTCTAAATTATCCTTTTGTTTGTTTGTTTGCATATAGATACCTTGATGTCCAGTATCATTTCTTGAAAATAATTTTTCCTCATTGAATTGTCTTGACCCCTTTGTCTAAACCACCTGATCATAAATGTTAGTTTATTTTTAATGCCATTTTAATGTAATTCTAATATAACAGAATGCTAAGTAATTACATTAGTTAGTAATATATTTGGGGGTATTACTTTATTTTTATTTTTATTGAAAATAGCACATAATTATCCCGCAATTATATGCCACTTTCAAAAATCTCAGCCTTCTTTACATTCAGAGCCTAAGGATTCTTTTGTATCATTTGGCCTTGCCATGATATTCTTTTCAAAACCCAAACTTACAATTATGATCTCTTGTTACTTTTAGTTTATGTTATTAATAAAATTTTAAAATATATACTGAAGTTTTCAGCAGGGAGATGACATCAAATATATTGGTTACACCAAACTCTTTGAGCCCTGAAAATTCTATGATCTACTCCAAAAAATGTGATCATTCTGACCTCTCATGATTGTATTTATTTTCTCTGTAATGCATATTAAATAGACCCCTGAAATTTTCATTCCAATGCTATGTCATATTGGCTTTTAAGATATTTTATAAAACAAAAAAGAATCTAAATTTGAGTTCAAATTCAACCACATGTGTTAAATGCAAATAGCTTAATGGAAGAGCATGTGGTAGTTAATCATCATTAATGTATTAAAAGGCATTAACAGTTTATATTGGATCTGATGGCTGGAGAGTGTACTTTGTCTCTGGTCATTAGACACCTCCCATTTTCCAAAATGTTAATGTGCTAAAAAGAAAAGGGTACCTTAAAATCAATAAAATAATACCCCTTAGAATTGTGCCCCTCAAAGCAGTTTGTGAAATATACTTTTCTCCAGTTGTAAAATAGCAGAGCTACATACATACATTCCAGGTCTTTCAGCAGTTTTCTGTCTTCCAAGATTCCAAGATTGCTGCTGCACTTCTTTAGAAAGTTCTATTGTAGCTTATGATTAAATTCATTCTAGCCATTAGGAAGAGTCCTTTATAGCTCTTATAGATTCTTTTAGACTCATTTTGTGTATATTGGGTTTCTTTTCCCTTATCCATATTCATCTCACTATTTTTCATCTCAAGATAATTATCCTTGATGGAAAAGAGAAAAGCAAAATAAAAAGTGGAGTTTAGCTTTTTGTCTCTCCAAAATTGCACCATTGTCCTTGGGCAACAAGCCTGTTTTTCCTTTGCTTTTATGGCTTCAAAAAACTAATCTAAAGCAAGTGTTTTTCTGCCATCAACATTTTTACAATACATTTCCTGACATAATTCTAATAAGACTGTGCCAACCACTTGTACTTATTCTTAAAGGAGAAAATAGATGTGAAATGGCCTGTATGATGCCTTTCACAAGGGCAGGTATGGTAGTAGCATCATTGCCCTTATTGTCATCATGACTATCATTAACTGCTCTTACTCTCTTTTTGGAACTGGCTCCTTTAAAATCTGAAATATTTGTTCAACTTTAATGCCTTTTTAAAATAGTACGAACCTCTAATAATTGAAGAACCTCTTGACTCTAACCATCATCACTAATTCATCACTGTAAATTGCTTGTCTGTGTTCCCATAAGAAAGCCAGGTTTCTAATAAAGTCTTTGAAAGAGAAATACTATATTTTCAGCAAACAGGAGGAACAAATTAAAAATTGGCTCCCATTCCTATAGTTTTAAGTGAGTGCACCCTGTTGCTTTCAAAAGATTTTATATAAGGTATTTAGACTGGAAAGTTGATCTCACAGGTGTGCACACTGGGTCTACTCATGATTTGACAAAAGGAGTGGGTGACGGGTCCGGGGTTAGGGGTGATGGAAAGGGGCGGTCCTGAAAAACTGTCATGTTGCAGTGCCTAGTTAGAACGGTGGAATCATGGCAAATAAACACAAACTCCAGGCCAAAAAGTCATAATTAGGAGGTTCTCCCCCCAAAATAATCCATTCCTTTCTTTTTCTCTTTGGTTGTCTTTCTTTGTCCTCATGTTTTATGAATGAATTTGTTCTATAGGTCAAAAGTGCTACTTTTAACTATTAACTTGAAAAATTTTCTATGTTTATAAATTTCTTCATTGTATGCCTTAACAATGATAATAATATCAATAGAAATAATAATTATACATACTCAGCTTTAAGGTAACTTCTGTAACAAAGACCTTTCTGATTATCTCAAGTTAAGCCCACCACTTTCTCTTTCGTGCTCTCATTTTAACTGTGCACATGTTCATCCCAGCTACAACACTTCACTGTGTTTATTCATAGTACCCACCACCTACCATCAGGTGTTAGCTCTTCCTCACAGCAACTATGCTGAGGGAAACATGGTAAATCTCAACATATATTTACATATAACTTCATGAATAGAGACATGATTTACTGAGCATGTTACTACTTTTTAATCTTTTGTTGTATCTAGTTGATATTAAATTTTTCACATTGGAAACTTTTACCTATAAAGCCTGAATATTTTTGTTACTCAGAACAGGATTTGTGTAGCAGGTAAATCTACTCTTCACCTTGACTTGTTTTCTTCCATCATTATAATAATGCCCAGGCAGTGCTAGAATAATTCCCTCTCCAAGGGTCCTGTCTTTGCTACCTACATTCAAAATAAGCCTCTGAATATTTAAGAAATACAAGAAATGTTAGAGCTATGATCAATTAACAGTTAATCAGCTACTCATAACACAATAATTATAGATTGATAACAGAAGGTGTCAAATAGTTCACAGATATTTCAAAACTGTCTGATTTAAGGAAATACTAATGACTCTATCTAGTAGATCATGCTCATATATCAATCTAAAACAGTCTGAACCATATTTATTGTTCTTCATTTATTTTAGGACTTACTAGGAAAGTAAAAAAGAAAAGTGGAAAAATATAAACTTAATACAGCAGATTATTTCCAATAACTAAGTTTTAAAAAGTGATATTGGTTGTATTTTTCTGTAATAAACATTTTATTGGACTATAACATACATACCAAAGGTGCATAATATGTAAATATATACAATAAATTATTCCAAAGTTAACCCACCAGTGTAACTACCACCCACAACATTTCTTCTGTTCCTCCCTGTGCCTAATCACTACTGCAGAATCTCTGGGTGAAAACAAATATATATTTAACTTTTAGTAGCCAAATCATTTTCCAAATGTTTGTATCAATTTATACTTCCTGTCAATGGTCTATGACGACAGTCTATTAACTCTATAGGTTCTCCAACACTTGATAACATCAGTCATTTTTACTTTAACCATTTGTGTGGATTGTGATTTTAATTTGCATTTCCCTGATAACTAATGATGTTGAGCACTTTTTTCTTACGTGACTAACATTTTTTGAAAGATGTTCAAAACATCTGAACTGAAAACTCAGACTGACTTGGGTCCTTATCCTGACCCTCTCCACACTATCCATCAGTAAATTCTAGCTTTGATATAGCTATTTGCATCCAACGTTAATTAACAGCCAGGAAGGGGTAAACATAGAAACATACACATGCATGCACACATACACCTCAAAGGAAAACAGCCTGAAAAAAATAAAAAAAGAGACATCCATATATAGATTCTCATAATTTCTTGAGCAATTAAAACATGGCCTTTGAAAAATAAAAAGAGCCAAAATAAATGATTTAAGAGGTTAAAGAAAAGACGACAAAACATTGGGAGAGGACCAACAAATAGTTAAAGTTCAGGGGATCAAAAAGACCTTAACAGAGGTGAAAGCCATATTAAAAATAATAAAAGGTAGTCAAAAGAAATAAAAGTTTCATAAAACTACATCCAAATGAAATGGAAAGCAAAGATATAAAAGTGATTTTAAAAAGATAAATGATTAAAAAAGGAATAGCAATGTATACATTGTTGTTCTTAGAAAAAAGAACAGGACTCAAATGGAAGGAAGAAGTACTCAAACAACTATAAGCATGAAATCTGCCATTTGAAAAGGCACTCTGCCAGGGAAAAATAAAAAGTAGAATAATTCCCAAGGTCCCCTAATCAGTTTAATTTCTTTTCTCCCCCTTCCAGAGTCTTCCCATGTTTGTTCTGTGTGTATCTCTAGGATTGCTGGCTCTACTTTGTGATAGCAATAGGAAAATTTATGTCCATCGGCAGTATTTTGACCAGTTTCTAAAATGATTGTTATGCTCGACATATTCCTCTTCCAGAAGGAATATAAGGATGTTCAAGCGGAGACATCATCTGATTGGCCTTCCTTTTTGCCATGCTTCTTCCCAAAGGCAAACACACTGGGGCTTATAACACAGGACATTTTCATTGCTACATTTGCTCATGTCCCCTTTGTCCTCCTACATTTTAACGGAAATCACTTTATTACAGCCAAACAAAGCACTGTGAAATTTCAGAGTAAGTCATTTTGGTGAAAAGGAAAAAATGCATAACTACAATATTAAATATAGGGAAAAAAATGAGTTGATGTTGACTGTTTTTCAATGACTTTTTCTAAAGCCTAAAAATAAAGAACTGTTCTTTTTGTATACACAAAATTCTATGTCAAAAGAAATATAAAGTGGGCCACCATTATACCAAAAAAAAGTACATTAGAAAAAAGAGTGAAATTATATTCAGAATGGAAATTCTCCTTTATTATAGGGAGAGCAGCCTGGAGAGAACCTCCACCAAGGAGCACAGGTTAGGTGCCTTCCCTTTGCCCATCCTGCTCCATCCCTTTCTGCCTCGCTCGGTGCCTTGGGTAACTGACCAGTATGGACGACATCAACTGGCTCCCTTGTCTCTGGCTTCCAGCTGGTTTTAGCCAATAGGAATCCTGACAGATGGAAAGAAGACAGGGAGAAGGACACCACGAAGGTCACCTCCTGCCTCTCTTCCCATGGAGTGGCCTTAGGCCTGCTGTGTTTTTCCAGTGAGAGGACACCCTCTCTTCTTCAGGGTTTCTTCTTCCAACCTAGGAAGTGTTACAAGTCTAGTGCCACTAATCCCACTAGTTCCGTCAGTAGCAGTTTTCAGAGTTTTTATCACCTCAGGACAGGACACATGCCTAAAATGATCTTTACGTTACACATATTTGTTACGTTGCATTTAACACGGCCAGGTGCTTTATAGATGGAGGATTTTAAAGTTTTCTCATCCTTCATATTCATCTTGGCTGTGCTTCTTTGCATGTGTCTTAGAATCCTGTCAAACCCACTTTGAGTGAAAAATTTTGTGTTCACATCCACTCAGGTCCTTGGACCCCCATCTGGAGTCAGGTTTTTTAATAACATTTGTGGGCTTTGATGAAATGAGATCTATCAAAGACCGAACCTAGAGTGTGGTTTGGTTTAGTTCTTTGTTGGGAAGTTGTCCTCCCCGCCCACCCACTTTGCCTTTCTACATCCATACCCTGTTTCAGTCCTATTTTCAGTCACAGTCCTCAGTGCTGTTCAGCCTTTTGCCAGGAACTAGGAAGCCCCGGCTCCCAACCTTGGCAGAGCTCTTCTAGACATTGTAGCCCTCAGGTGCCGAGTCCCAAAACGCTGCTGCCAGGGCTTCAGCTCAGCTCACAGTTTTGCACTGCTTTTCCATTTCTGGTCAACAGAGGTATTTATCTTGTTTCAGTGTCTCTTTTGTAGTGTTATTTCTTTATTTTTAATTTGTTTTTCAATACTTTCATTTTTTATTCTTTTCCAATATATGTATTTTAAGGCCATAAAATTTACTTTGGGTAATGCTTTAGCAATAGTCAGTTTTGATACGTAGTTTTCCTTGTTAGTTTTTATTTTAATAATTTAATTTAAAATTTTGGTTTAAAATTTCTATTAATCCCTTTGTTGGACATTAATTTATGTAAATTCATATAAATTCCTTCCTTAGCCTATGAATTATTTAAAAATAACTTTTAAAATTTCTAAATATAAGGAGCTATTTTTTATCTTATTAGTGTTGACTGATACCTTAAATTTTGTGGTCAGAAAATATATTATATATGATAATGGACTTCTAAAATTTGTTTAGACTTGTAAATATTCCATGCATGCTTAACAATATTATGAAATATATTGAGAATGAGAAGTTTCAGTTTGTGTCTGTTAGATCAAATGTTAATCATACTGTTTTAACCTCCTATATTCCTGGTATTTCATACTTCATCAGTTATAATTTTGGTATCATAAAATCTCCTGCTATGAAAGTAGATTTGTCAATCTCTCATAGTTTTATTAATACTTGTTTTTTAACATTCAGAACTCATATGTTCCTATCTATACAAAATTATAATTGCATTATTTTCTTAGTGAAAAAAATCTTTTGTCATTATGCAGTAATTTTTTTTACCCATGTGTTTTATTGTTTTAAAATTTATTTGGCATGATTGTACACCAGATTTCTTTTGATTGGTGTTTTACAGTCATATTCTTTTCTATACTTTAAATTTAACTTTTCTGTGTTCTTACCTTTTAGTATATTTTCCCAAACAGCATAGAATTAAATTTGTTAAACTCATATAATACCAATCTTTTAACCAGAGTTTGTGGTCTGTTTTTATACATTTTGATTGCTAATTTATTTGTTATTTCTACTGTCTCATTTGTACCTACAATACATCTTATTTTTTCTGTAATTACTTTGCTCTCAGTTTTCTACCTTTTTGGGGGTTGTTTCAACTATTTTATTTCATTTTTCCTCATTTATTATTTTTTAATTCATCATTGCATCATACTTGCTAAATTTCATTAACTCATTCTCCTATTTGGTACCCCTAGCATTGTTACAGTACTTTTTAAAGTTAATCACCTCTACCCTCCTCTCATACAATACAAAAACCTTAGAATACTAATTCCATGAGTCTAATTTCAGCTCAAATCTGTTGTTTATGTTTCTATATTTATATTCATGTTTAAAAACATTATAATTGTTTTATATACTCAATAATTTTTATGACTTACGTACCAGCATAATTAAAAATGTCTTTCTTCATCTTTTCTTCCTACATCTCAGTCCTTTTTGAATTTTATTTCTTTTTCTTAATGTACATATTTTAGAAGGCCCTAATGGGAAAGTCCATTTCTAGTCACACCGGAGTTTGGATCTGTCTGAAAATGACCTATTTAGTTCTTTAGGAAAAATTTTCTGTCAACACTTTGAAGATATTATTTCACTATCTTCTGACTTCTGTTGCTGTTGTGAAATCAGTCATCAGTATAAATATATTTCCTTTATATATAATTTTTTCTTTCTGACTGCTTTAAAATCTTTACTTCGGTTTGGGTGTTCTGCACTTCCACAGCACTGTGTGTAGGTATGTTTGTTTTTTTGTTTGAATCTTTGGAATGATGTTTCTTATGAGTTGTAAAAACTTCTTAGTCATTTATCTTTGATATTAGCTCCCATCATTCCCTAGTCTTTTTTCTTTTTGAAACTCCCATTAGATATATTTCGTCGTCGTCGTCGTCGGCAGCCGTCCGTCTCGAGAGACGATGGTGTAGCTTCTTAAGAGTCCATCTGCACCGCCGAGAATGGCTGTGCAGTCCGACTCGGGAGTGACATGGTATCTGTCTCCTCCCGTGTTGAATCGACATCTTGTGATGACGCTGGAGTGTCCTCTCCAGTGGAGCTGAAGCTACAGAGCCTGGGCAGGGTGATATGGAGGGTCTGCTGTTGCCCATGCAGCAGACCCATTAGATATATTTAGACTTTCTCATTCTAACACACTCCCTATTTTTTGAAATTCATTTTCTTATTTTCCTCACTTTCTCTTTGATGCACATTCTAGATGATATTCTCAGAGTTATCTTCCAGTTTAATTCATTCTTCAACTGCATTTAGTTTACTATTTCACATGTCTATTACATTTTTCTTTTCATTTATATAAGTTCTTTTTTAAAATCTGCTTTTATAATCTTAGTTTTACTCTAACTTATTTATATAATTAAATGTAATCATTTTATGTTTCTTACATCATATTTCCAAAATTTGAAGTCCTTCAGGGTCTAATTCCTCTGCTTGTTTCTGCTAAGTTGCTGGATTTTTTCTGTTGTTTATAACTTGGGTTGGATGTTCCTAGTTTGGTGATTTAAGTTCATGGGAATCGTGAGGGACCCAAACTGAAGAGTTGTTTCTCCAGAGAAGTTTGTGCATTTGTTTTTTCTAGGGACCCTGGAGCATTTAGAATCACTTTTTATAATGGATTTCCTGGACTGCATAAGTAGTTCAAATTTAAACCTCCAAAGTCATGAATTGGCAGGTGTAGGGCTACAAATTCTCAAGGGAGAATTTCTTCTTTCCACTGTAAAGAAATTAATTTGTTGTCTCAAAGGCATATATTTTTCTTGCCTGCCCCTCAGCATTTTAGCTCTAATCCCCATCTTGCACAGACCTAAGGTCTTGTTTCTGTCTTGCATGTAGCTATTAAAATCCACAGCCATTTGTTTCCGGTGCTGGCAAACACCTTTAGGGCTGCCTCAGCATTCGAAGAGGTTTTTCATTCTATCTTCATTTGTGGTCCCTGGGACTTAAAAAATATACTCTTATTTTATTGATGTGGAATTTATATTGATAAAAGTAAAAATAAATTCTTAAGCCTGTTGCTTATGATCCGTTCTTGCTTTATTCATTTTTCATGTATAGTATCCATTTTCATTTTTTCCTAATGGTTACTCATCTTTAAATAGAGCCAGTTTTTACTGAATAGTGTCAGGAAGAATGTTCTTCAGTTGGGGATACAAATGCATCTGCATCCCTGGGAAGTAACTTTATGAAGACTGAGATGTCTTCCTCTTACCCGGCTATATCACCCACAGAGAGTGAGCTTCTGGCAGTGGTTAGCATCTCAGTAAATGTTTTTTGAATGAATGGATGGACAGCTCTGCAGCCCAGGTTTGTCATCTTGAACATCTCATCAGTGCATCTGTTTTATCCTCTTCTCTGGGTGCATATTTCTTTTCCTCCAAGTCCAGCATTCAAAATTCCAGTCTTCCTTATAGCAAAATCCCTTGTATGGCAAATTGTCTCCCTCTTTGACCGATCATTTACCTAGGCTTGAAGGCTAGAGCAGAGATAATTACCTTTCTGGACATTCTGAGCTATTTGAGCTCGCTGTCTTACTCCTTCTCAGTTTGCCTACAGTCTGAATATCTTGTCTCTTTAATGAAAGAGTCATAGGCTGACCCTTTCAGGACTATAAAGCTAACTTTTAAGGAAATTTGTGTCCTGCTTGATTTTGAAGAGCCTTGCATCGGCACTCAGCTTCGTCCAATTTTCATTGGTATAGATTTCTTAGATTTGGAAGGTTTGCTTTGTAATTTGTGGTTTGAGGTTGTGGCTATTTCCTTGTTTTGTTGAAAATAGAGATTCTTTTTGACTGTTTACTAATTTGTTTTTCACAATTGGGTTTGAGAAAGAGTGTGAGTTTTAACCTATGGTTTCTTCCTTTCTGGAGTTTTATTTACTCATGTGTATTCTTTTGCTTTCATCATTATCTTCTCACTTCTAGAAAACACTGAATCTTTTTAAATGATTCAATATCCAGCTCAGAATTTTTCTGCACAATCTCTTTTCATTCATGACACTATCTGTGAAGGTTATTAACTTTCAGCTGGGAACAAGAAAATCATCTTGGACTATTCTCCCAATAATTTGTGTATCATCACATCATATTTCAGTGTTTGATATCTGGTGTCAATTATACGAAAATGAATCCGTGATTATAGTAATGTCTAATGGGTAGCCTAATTGCCTAGATGTCTAAGTTGAAGTCTTTTATACTATTGATCTATAAGCAATAGGGTTGGTAACAGACTTGAACTAATATATAATTTCATAAATTCCTTTTGTGACAAAATGGCAGTTCTGAGTAGGTGAGCCATCTCTATCAACAGAGACAAATATAATTAACTAGGCCAAATGAATCAAACTTATGCCCTTTGTTGTATTAGCACTCTGTTTCTACCAAAATAAGCCAAATAACCATGGGCTGAGTTTCCTATTCCATAAGTAAGGTGCTCTAATATTCAATCTATTTTCCTGTCTACTTTAATAGGAATAATACTTCCAATAACAAAATATATATAATAAAATTTAAGTTTCTTTAAAAAAGCAATATAATTGTTTTCCTAATATTGGCTCCCATCATTTTCTCTCTTTTCTCTTTCTAACTTGTTGGAGCAGAGTATAAGTAAGCTAACCAACAAAATAGAAAAACAAATGAATTTATTTGGTATCCAATCTCTTCTCTAAAATTGTAATAAATCTATGTATTTTTTACTTTTTAAAATCCCACATCTGCTACTCCTCTAATCCTATCTTTAAGTCAAACTCTAGGAGGTCTGACTTGTTTATTTCTAAGTTTAATCAATTTACATTGGGGAAACAAAGAGGAGCAAATCTTGGCAAAATTTTAACACACTATCTAGGTGTAGAAAGAAACTTGTGTAGGATCACCAAGATCAAAAGTCTCTGCTTATTTTAAGAAATGAAAATTTGTTTTCAAAGCACTTGATGCATTAGGAAATGATTTCAGCATAACACAGATTTTGTTTATGTGTAATTTTGACTCCAAGAAACAGAAAATGAACACAGAGAGTTGCACCTAGCTCAACAATGAGATGAGAAGGAATACACAAAACATGCACATGTGTGCATATCTCAGTTCTCAAACATCTACCAGCTACCTCAGTTCACTGCGTGTGTTATTAAACCACGCCAACACATCTGGTGTTACTACTTTACATCCTGTTTCAAGTAACCCTCCTTCCACCACTTTACAACTTGCAAGCTGAAACCCTTCCATTGCCCACTTCT
This sequence comes from Furipterus horrens, assembly GCF_987537825.1. Lineage (NCBI taxonomy): Eukaryota > Metazoa > Chordata > Mammalia > Chiroptera > Furipteridae > Furipterus > Furipterus horrens. The sequence continues at coordinate 52,952,312 of NW_028327175.1, read as the reverse complement.
ACAGCTAACTTCCGGTCTTTGTCAGAGTAAAGTGCTATTTCTAATCTAGTATTGATGTAGTTCTTAACCACTTAACATGCACAAAACTGTGCTACCAGTTGCATGAGGTTTTTATTATATTTTTGAAGTGTTATTGACAAAGGTTTTGAATGATGTGCTCCTAACCCCATTTTTCACATGATCCTGGTAGTTTTTTTAGGTAAAACCATACTTTGAGATCATTGCAAATGCACATGCAATTGTAAGAAATAGCACTGACACATCCAGTGTATCCTATATCCAATTAGTTTCCCCAATGATAAGATCTTGCAAAACAATAGTACCATGTCACAGCCAAGATATTGGTAGTGAGGTAGTAAAGATATAGAGCAATTCCATCACCACAGGGATCCATCCCATTGCCTTTTTATAGACACTCTATTTTTCTCTTGGCCCCCTCCCCATCTTTAACCCCTGGCAACTACTAGTCTGTTCTCCAATTCTATAGTTTTGTTATTTCAAGAGCATCATATAAATGGAATCTACAGTATACAACTTTCTGGGGATTGACTTTTTTTACTCAGCATAATTCTCTGAAGGTTTGTTGGAGTTGTTGCGTGTATCAGTAATTTGTTCCTATTAACAAATTATTGATATGGATATACCATAGTTTATTCAGTTTTGAAGGGAATCTACCTTGTTCCCAGTTTAGGATATTACAAATAAACCTGCTATGAACATCCACGTACAGGTTTTTATGTGAATATGTCTCGATTTCTCTGGGATGAATGCCAAGGAGTGCAAATGCTGGGCCATATGGATGTTGCATGCTAAGTTTATTTTAAAAAATTGTCAAACTGTTTTCCAGAGTGGCTGGATCATTTTACATTGCTACCAGCAATGAATGAGTGGCCCAGTTTCTCCATATTTTCACCAGCATTTGATACTGTCCTTTTTTTTGCCATCATAATGAACACAGTGATATCTTACTGTAATTTTAATCTGCATTTCTCCAATGTTGTTGAACATCTTTTCATGTGCTTATTTAGCACCTGTATATCCTCATCAGTAAAATGTCTCTTTGTGTCTTTTGCTTTTTCCTAATTGGACTGGCTTATTTGCTTTTTTACTGTTAAATTTTCACAGTTCTTTATATGTTCTAAATACTAGTCCTTTGTCAGCCAAATGGATAGCACTTTTTTTCCCTACTCTGTAGTTTGTCTTTACATGTTCTTAACAGCATCTTTCACAGAACAAAAGTTTTTTTATTTTAATGAGCCCTAATTCATCAGTTTTACCTTTTATGATTCATCCTTTGGTGTCAAAGCCCTATGATTTCTGTTAAACAATTCTGCATAGTGTGCGGCCTTTAGGCATGTATGTGTCACTGCACAGCGGAACAGATTGTTCTTGGGATAAATAGAATTATGAACTATTAAAACAGCAAACTTATTATCTTAAAATAAGCTGTCATTGGCTCAATAAAATTACAAAATCTCAAAGAAACCATGAGGTTCCACTGAAAGCAATTTTTAAAAGCTGAATTTAAGTCTGGTTCTGCATTGCACAATGTTCATTGAAGGCAAGGCAATTATCTGCTTAGTTTAACAATATTAATGTATTCAAGGGAATAGATCCCCAGAAGTTCAAATGCGGAGATCCATTCTGTTTACAGCAGCAAATTATATTTAGCCACTAGTCCCAATAATTACTAGGACAATATCTGTCAATGAGTTTAAATACTCTTGTGAAAAGATCTTGTTATCTCACTGATTTTCTATTAATCAAGACCTCCATTACAACAAAAAGCTGAACATTTTCCAGCTAGCCCCTCAGGAAAGATACCATTTTGGCTCTGAAGAGTAATTATGAAAATTTGACCTTTTTACCTTTTTTTGACCAGGGCTTTCCCAGATGCAAATTTAATGGTCTAAATGCTGAATGCTATCAGCCTCATAAAGCATAAAACCTCCTCTCATCAAAGCAGTCTTCATAATTTAACTGGCGAGGCTGCCACTGTGCAGTGAGATCCAGCCGTGTCCTCTTTCTTCAGCTTTCAGGGGTACTGAGAATTGACCTCCAGTTAGGTCTCTTCCATGTAGAGGAAGGAGAGGGAGGAAAATAAATTATTACATAAAACAAAGACTATATTATTTGGTACATATGTTATGGTTTACCCCATTTCATCCTCTGAACAAGGGATTGTCTGCCTTCAACTTTTCCAGGCTCTTAAAATCCCTCTTTATAGTCTGTGCAGTCAACTTAATGAGGACCATTTGAGGAACATAAATGAAATGATGTCATTTGCTCTCTCCCTCTCCTCCTTCTCCCTCTCTAACTGCAAGGTTTGATCTGCCCTGAGTGGGACACAATATGCACAGTTTCAGAATTAGGAACGTGAAAGCTCTAACCTGCCTCAGAGCACCAAACTAATTCCTGCCTCTCCTACTATTCAAGACTGTCCTGGAGGATTGACCAAAAACTTACTGAGCACCCATGTGCCAGGTATTTTGCTAGGCATTTTTATTTCATCTGTACTCATTTCACCCTCATGACAATCTGCAATGTTAGCTTACAGAGCTCTGAAAGATTAGAATTAGACTTGGCTATTATGGTATACCCAATAGAATGCTGGAGCCAGGGTATGCTAGTGTGTAAAAACTGATTGTTAAATTTTCAGGAATTTTGTGCATGCTTATTCAATATAGCTATTATTAAAAGTTATACAAATATACAATTAAGTAAATTATATTTAAAGGAGAGATAACACATATACAGAATTTATCACTTCTTAATTATTGACTACACTTTACTAGTATTTATGCCCTAGAGGTTGTTTATAATTATTCTCTCTGTGTGGTGAAAACCCTATATAATGGTGTGCTACTGAGCACCTCTTCCCCATTCCATTTTCAGTGGTGTTACACTGGTGGCTTAAAATTGTCACTGGTGAGAGTATTGACATCATGGAAGTCAACAGATGCTACAAATCATGGTTTTTGTCTTTCAGAGAGCTAGCCGCTAATGATTTACCAGCACACCAGTGACTGTGCTTTTGCATGGCCCACATGTTGTACTACAAATGATACCTTATTGACTATGAGTTTTGTAGATAACTATGAAGCAAAATCATTTAACTACATGACTAAAAGCCTCTCTGTGTCTTGACCTCTGGTAGAAATCAGAAACATCTTTAAATTAAATGCACTCCTTTATTGTTGTAGAAGGAAACGTACCCAACTTGGATACTTGAGCTCAGTGCACCATCCAAATCCATGTGTGTCTGCAAGGGGTTGTGGCCTCAAAGACAATTTTTGCATGAGGAAGGGGAGAACCCCGCATGAAATAACGTATCCAAAGGGGAGAAAAATGTGACACATGCAAGTATGGACCAAGAGCAGTGGTGTTCGAGAAAAAGTCTTTTGTGAGCACAGCTGGGATGTACCTTGCCCTTTAACTCTTCTTTCCACCTCAGGTTTGTGCCTGAGGTGGCTTCCAAAAGACAGAGGGCAGCAGCAGAAGCAAACATGCATTTCACTAAGGCCACTATGTGATTTTCAGAGCATGAGGCATCCAATGCCTTGTGGCCAGGGAATAGTGTAGCATGAGTTAAGGTAGTTAAGGTAGGACATTTTTCTTCCCTTCATCAGGATGCTGAACTGGAACTTAGGAAACCTAACAAAAGATGCAAAGCAGGAGAGGTCACAGCAGCCTGATGACTCTGTCTAGTCTACATCTGGAGTTGATTCAAGTCCCAGAGGACACACTGCATCATGGAGGATCAGAGGGAGTGAGGAGAGTTCAGCATTACTATCACAGATAGATAGAAAAAGGCAAAAATCGAGAATGCAAGAGTACTTTTGAGGTACCTGGAGAACAGTGTTTCCGAGTGGAGAAAATGGAAGACTCCACCTAGTGGCCAGGAGCATTGTTTACATGACCACATATGGAAAGCAGCTCAAGGGATTTCTTGAAATAATTGGGAGAAATTTAAGGGGGTGGAGGCCCCACATCTTTTTAGCTAAGAGTGGAGCCAGGAAATACTGCCATATTTCTGCTATTCAGATCTAGTTTGAACTGAGACCAAATTGGTTTCTCATCATTGGCTCCAACGGCTTATTGCTGTTCTAGGATGGGAAGGCATAAAGCCAAAATTAACATCATTAATTCTAAGTGTGTTTTTTTTCTGTTATATTCAATGAGGACTGTGAAGAGAAGTAATGCCTAAGTATGTATTTAGATAGTTTTCCAATGAGAAGAATTTGGTACCTTCTTTTTTGACATTTTCATCATAAAGCATCTCTCATGATAAGTTAATAAATGAACTACAGCAAATTACAGGTTCTCTGTTTTTGAGGAATTGGTATTAACAGATTTGGGCTTTAGTCCCCACTCTGCCACTTTCTCACTGAGTGACCTTTCCCATGTCACAAAGCCTCCATGTCTCTCTTCTCACCATCGTCAGTGGGAGGATTCTAACATTGTAGGACTCCAAGTGTGCCAACCCGAAGGGAACCATGCCCACAAAGAAATGTGTTTCAGTTATTCAGCTGGCCAAATAGTCAATCATCAAGTAATCTTTTTTGGAGGAAGTCTGCATAGCAATCTTTGGAAAACATCTGGCCTGGAGGACAGTGCTAACAACTCTTTTATAGGTTAATGTTCCAGGTCTCCTTTTCCCTTTGCTTCACTGACACACCGCAGGAAAGAGAACTGCTACAGAAACCTCCCTAGCGATCCTCCAAGGTATTTCCATCATGACCTCCATGCCTTTCAGATGCCACAGTTAGATTTCGCGTGTGTGGGGGGATATGTGTCAACATCACAGCGCAGGTTGGAACTCTTCAAGTGAGTGCGCCCCACTTCAAGATCTGGAGTAAGTCAGGCATAGACTGAGCATTATCTACATCTTTTAAAGATCCTGTGTTCACTAAGCCTGTTTTAAAATAAGTAAATAGTTCCTAGACATGCTTAATGTTCATTATTTTTAACATCAAAGAGAGACGGTAACATGGAAGTAATTTCCAGATTAGTTAATATGCAACTGTTGATCCAGGATAAGAAGAGCTCCTGGGAAGCTATTGCCAGTAATGATAGCATTTTTCACACATTCCCACAAAGTGGAACAAGTAAGGGGTCTGGTGTTTTTCAAACAGAGGAAAACAGCTGGTAACAAAAGCAAAAACTGAATGTAGGTAGGCTGGCTGTTTCTCCCTCTCTAACCAGGACATTGGGCGTATCTAGTGGGTTAAGTAGCAGCTAGTTTCACAGAAAGGATTCTCATTACTGTGTACACTTTACTGATAACTAAACTGGAGAAAAAAAGATTGTAGTGTAGTGCACGATAAACATGCCTCTTTATCTCGAGAAAAGCAACAATTTGTAGCCCTTATTTTTGTTTAAGATTGACTACACACCTAAATGCTATATCAAAAGAAATGCTGTTTTGGGGTATGGTTTGCTTAACACTGTGCTGCCCACAGCCTCTATTTTACCAAGTTGACATTCACACTCACTGGTCATGTGTGCTATATGGCCCTTGATGGACATTAGAGAGCGCTGAGAACACTGTCCACTGAGTCTCAGAGTCTTAATTCTTGATTATCAATATTTATGTTGAGTAACAGACACAATTAGCATGGTCCAAGAATCCAAAAACCTCAATTCTAAACATGTGTTTCGTGCTGTTGGGCTGAGAGAGTCACAGCAAACCACCTAACCACTTAGAGTTGGATTATATGACCATGATCCCTTCTAGTTCTGAATTTTAGGATTCTTACCAGGAACCATATGTCTTCTGCAGGTAAATCATTTTTAAGTCTCTCATTCAATGAGTGTCAATACTTGGGCACTTAGAATGCAAATGTTTTAGGGGCAACTAAAAATATGGTGATTACCTCAACCCCCATAATAGGAGTCTTTGAACGAGTAAAATAAATGACTGATGGGCAATGAATCCAGGGGCCATTTTGCTGGAGACAAGGAAGAAATACTGCTCCACAGTCCTCGAGAGCAGTGGTTCTCAACCTCCCTAATGCCGCAACCCTTTAATACAGTTCCTCATGTTGTGGTGACCCCCAACCATAAAATTATTTTCGTTGCTATTTCATAACTGTAATTTTGCTACTGTTTTGAATCATAATGTAAATATCTGATATTCAGGATTTATTTTCATTGTTACAAGTTGAACATAATTAAAGCATAGTGATTAATCGCAAAAACAATATGTAATTATATATGTGTTTTCCAATGGTCTTGGGCAACCCCTGTGAAAGGGTCGTTCAACCCCCAAAGGGGTCACGACCCACAGGTTGAGAACCGCTGCTCTAGAGGAACCGTCCTGGCTGCTTAATCCCCTAGGGTCAGTCTCTACATGAAATGATAACCAGAATGCAAAACACAAGATATCAATATGTAACACAGAGGGAAGAAAATAGTGAAGAATGAAAAGTTATGTTGGATCAACTTGCCATGCTCTACAGATGATTTGGACCTATTTTGTTCAATAATGTGGGCACTAGTCATATCACTAGTGAGCACTTAAAATGAGGCTAAAAGTAACTTGAGATGAACAATTAGTGTAAAATGCATACTGATTTTTGAACATCTAATATGAAAAAAATGTAAAATATCTCAGTTGTTGTATTGATTGTGGGTTGAAATCATATTTTGGACAAAATATATTACATTAACTTCACTTCTTTCTTTTTTCTTTTTAAAATGTGCCTACTAGAAAATTTAAGATCACATATACAGTTCACATTGTATTTCTATTGGACATGCTAGTTTAGATATTTTGCTGACCTTACAAGGACCCTGAGGGATTTATGTTCCTCACTTCATAGGCAAAACCTGAACTGAGATTGTAGGGTAGGACTGCAAGGACAGAGAAGGGGGAAGTCGATTAGGATGGAAATACTTAACATTGTGTCTGGAGCTATATGGGTTCAGGCTGGAACGTGTGTTTGCATCTGTTTCTTTATGTTATAAGTCAAGCAAATATCAGTGTAATTTTTTGTTGTTATCTAACATCTCTCTTATGAAGGTTATCTCTTTTTTCCTAACTAAAGATATTCTGACTTATAAAAATGAGTATGCCTTTATCTCTTCTTCTGTATTTCCAGGGCAGGCAAACTAGCAAACTGTAGCTGACCCACAGAGGCCATCAACACGAAGTGACCTTTGGTAACTGGCATGCTCCGATGACTGTTGCGGAGACTGCGTTTACCTAGCAATGTCCATCTCCCTTTCAATAAGACCCAATTTTGGTCAGGTACTCAATCTGTTGAATAACTTACTTTTTATTATTTATTTGTCTGAGATAGGTACTCACAGAAGAGAAAATCTGAATAATCAATACATGCTAAAATGTTTAATACTAGGAATATGCAGAGATGTTTACATTAAACCAAAAAATGTGATGCATTTTAAGCTCATCAAATTAAAATGATTTAGATGTCTGATAGCAGTAAATGTCAGCGAGGATGTGGGCCCATGGCAACTCTCAGAAACTGCTGGTGGGAGCATACATTGGTACAATTTAGTGGGATAATTCAGCAATATATAGTATAATTGACACTGTGAATACTCCTCAGCCTAACAATTTGTTTCTGAATATTTACCCTAAATTCATGAAGAATATTCATAGGCCAGTATTTACAATAGCCTAATAAATATAAGAATGCAGTATATTATACAATGTAATATGATATAGGAATTACAATGAATGAACTGGAGTATCATGTATTGATATGTATAAATCTCCACAACATAATAGTGATTGAAGAGAACAACTGGAGCATGACACTTTATGTAAAATATGAAAAGATACAAAGCAATACATTATTTACTGATATACATCTAACATACATCTGAAGTCATCATCGGCAGCTGTCCGTCTCGAGAGACGATGGCGTAGCTTCCTGAGAGTCTATCTGCACCGTCGAGAATGGCTGTGCAGTCCGACTCGGGAGTGACAATCCCTGCCGCACTTGGTGAAGGCAGATGGCTGTTGTTGCTGCTGTTGACGCTGCTTCCGCCTCGATCTTTTCTGGACCGCCTCCTCGTGGCGCGCAGCCTCCGCGCGTGACGTACCTTGCCTGACCGCGAGCCTCCAGGCTAGGCGGTCGTCTGCTTGAACTTCCCATGTGTTGAGATTGATGGAGCACTGTGTCATGTCCTTTTTGCAGATGTCTTTGAACCGCAGTTTTGGGCGCCCTGTCATCCTCTGGCCTTCTGCTAGCTCGCCGTAGAGGAGGTCTTTGGGAATACGGCCTGCATCCATTCTTTTGACATGGCCGAGCCACCTGAGGCATCTCTCACTAAGAACTGCATGCAAACTGCTCATGTTGGCTCGCTTCAGCACCTCGGTGTTGGGAACCTTATCCTGCCAGGTGACGTGCAGGACGCGTCACAGGCACCTCATGTGGAAGCTGTTGAGTTTCCTTTCGTGCCTTGCGTAGGTGGTCCACGTCTCGCTGCCATAGAGGAGAGTGCTGAGTACGCAGGCTTGGTAGATGCGCAGTCTGGTTTTCTCAGTGAGGCTGGAATTGTTCCACACTCGCCGGTTCAGTTTGGCCATAACTGTGGCTGCCCTGGCGATTCTCCGGTTGACCTCCAAGTCAACTGACAGAGAGCTTGAGATGGTGGACCCGAGGTAAGTGAAGTCGTTGACAACCTCCAGGGTGTATCCGTTGATGGTGATGCATGGGGGAGTCCCCGTGCCTTGAGCCATAACGTTCATCTTCGTCAGGCTGATGGCTAGTCCGAACTCCTTGCATGCGTGGGAAAGGCAAGTGACTAGCTGCTGGAGTCCCTCTTCGGAGTGTGATGTCAAGGCTGCGTCGTCGGCGAAGAGCATCTCACGGATGAGCACCTCTTTGACTTTGGTCTTGGCTCGTAGACGGGCCAGGTTGTAGAGCTTGCCATCGGATCTGGTGTGAATGAAGACACCCTCGCTGCAGTCCTTAAAGGCGTATTGGAGGAGCATGGAGAAGAAGATTCTGAACAGCGTAGGCGCGAGGACGCAGCCCTGCTTTACTCCGCTGCTGACTGGGAAGGCCTCAGAGGTTGCGCCATTGTAGGACACCGTGCTGTGCATGTTGTCGTGAAAGGACATGACCACAACAAGCAGATGTGGTGGACAGCCAATCTTCCGTAGCAAGCTGAAGAGTCCGCTTCGACTGACCAGATCAAACGCCTTCGTGAGGTCGATAAAGGCGAGGTAGAGTGGTTTATGCTGCTCGTGACACTTCTCCTGCAGCTGGCATAGGGAGAAGATCATGTCCACTGTTGATCGGCCAGCTCTGAAGCCACACTGGGACTCTGGGTAGATGCGGGAAGCAAGGGTCTGCAGGCGGGCAAGAGCGACCCGGGCGAATACTTTCAGCGACTGCTTGAGCTTTTGTGTCACCATGGCCTGTGCGTGACAAAATTATTCTTCAAGTGCAAAGAGATCCACCAGGTGTCATGGAGGCACCCCCGCTCCCGCCACTGGCACCAGCTTGACCTCGTCATCACCAGAAGGACGGATATTGGCAGCACCCTCCTCACCCGCAGCTACCACAGTGCAGACTGCGACATGGACCATGCCCTCGTGGTAAGCAAGGTGCGCATAATGCCGAAGAGGTTGCACCACTCCAAGATGAAGGGTCGCCCACGCATCAACACCAGTTGTGCCAGCAACCCAGTTAAGACCCAGCAATTCATCAACAGGATGGAAGATGCACTCGGCGAGGGAATGGCGGCAGATGACATTATCGAATCCAATTGGTCACGTCTCCGCGACGCCATATACAACTCCGCCATTATTGCTTACGGGAAGAAAGAGCGGAAGAACGCTGACTGGTACGAGGCTCACTGGGAAGAAATGGAACCCGTGATCGAGGCTAAGAGGAAGGCCCTACTGGCTTACAAGGCCACGCCCACTCCCAGTACACTTCAAGCTCTACGGGCTGCCAGGAACAAAGTCCAGAAGACCGCCCGCCACTGTGCCAACACCTATTGGCTAAACCTGTGCAGAACCATCCAGGAAGCTGCCGATATAGGCAATGCACGAGGAATGTATGAGGGTATCAAGAAGGCAACAGGCCCAATCCCCTCCAAGATCGCCCCCCTTAAGTCCAAGACAGGTGAGGTCATCACTGTCCAGGAACAGCAAATGCGGCGGTGGACCGAGCACTACCTCGAGCTGTACGCAACGAGGAACACCGTAACAGACACTGCTCTTAACGCCATCCCAGACCTACCAGTCATGGAGGAGCTAGACACCCCACCTACTGCGGCAGAGCTCGGCAAAGCCATCGACCGCCTTGCTTGCGGGAAAGCACCAGGAAGCGACGGAATCCCTCCAGAAATCCTAAAGAGCGGGAAACCAGTCCTGCTACAGCCGCTCCACCATCTACTCTGTCTCTGCTGGAAGGAGGGTTACATCCCCCAGGATATGAGAGACGCCAACATTATCACCATGTACAAGAACAAAGGAGACCGCAGCGACTGCAACAACTACCGGGGCATCTCTCTCCTCAGCGTCGTCGGCAAAGTATCTGAAGTATATACTCATAAATGATATACCAAATTCAGGATAACTCTTCCCTTTTTCGTTTTGAGATAACCCACTAAAATATCAGGTGAAAGTATGAAGACTTCCATTTTTATGTAACATCTTATTTCCTTTAAGATCAGGAGGTGGGGGCAAATGTGATAAAACGGGCTAAATGGGGACCAGTTATTCCTAAGCCACTGTTCAGCTAATCAAAATTAATCACCAGTTTCTCAGTCCTGCATTAATTCATCTATTTATTCACTTAACCAACAAATCATGTCTCAGCACCTACTCTGTGCTAAGTCCTGGGGATATAAAGAAGAAGAACATTAGTACAGGTTTCAGAGGCAGCACGTGGAGCATGAAGTGCAGGTACTTGGTCCAGTCTGGAGAAGGCTTCCTAAAGAATCAGTCCCTTTAGCTGAGTTTCAAGTAATGGGAAACAGTTCGGGAGAAAAGGGAATAGAAGCACTAGGCCTGAACACACAGGGAAGAGGGCAAGAGAACAGAAATCCCAGCATAAGCAGAGACCCAGAGATGGAGGCAGCACTATTTCTGGGCAGAACTTGCATCTGGTTTAATATTGCTGCAACCTGAAATGTGAGATTAGGCTGGAAAGGGAGGTAGGAGGGGAGGCTGATAGGAGTCAGAAGGATGCATGGTATGAGGTGCCGTTCACATGGGGCCTGGTAGGCCATTAAGGAGTTCTTCTTCATTCACTAGGTAAGGGAGGTCAATGAAATGTTTCCTCAGGGAGGGCACATGATCAGACTTAGATCTCATTTTGACAGAACAGACGATGGGCTGGATGGGATAGGAACAAAAGGCAACCAAACAAGCTTAGACATCGCTCAGCTTTGGATGACAACCTGACAGCAAATGTGAGGGAGACAAAAGGGCATGAGCTCAAGGATATTTTAGGTGAATCAGACTTTGGAGATGAGTGGATGTTGTGGGTGGAGGACAAAGTAAGAGGAGTCAAGGATGACTCCCATGTTTCTCACAATAAATCTTCATCTTTGCAGATACAGCACTTAGGGAAGCCAAATATAATCATTAATGATGCCAATTTAGCCTTAGAATCAGATGATGCCGCCTCTTACCATATTCTCTTTCTTACACTAAGATCCTGTTTTCCAGGGAGAACATTAGTACTCCTGCAACCTCTTCCTTCTCTCTGTCTCAATCTTTTTTTAAAATATGTAAAACCAGATGTGCATGCAGAGCCTTCCTCACCATAGACTAGTGATGGGCTTTACAGAATACTCTCAATATATCTGATGTAGTAGGAAAGAAACCTAAGATATAGGGCACATGAAGACTGTTCAGTATAAAAGGCAGAGAAGATCAATGAAGAGTCTGCTCATAGTGTACATAGCAAACTTGAGAGTCTCTCCCCAGTTCTCTTGGGAGAACTAAAGAGTGACAAATAATTTTAAAAGAGATATAATAAAATCCTAATAGATAGAAAGATATTACATAAATTAGATACATGTATTACCAACATGTTTGTTTGATTTCCTATAAAAGAAAATATCAAACTTGGAAAATACGTAAATGGAATATCAAAATCAAATGTGAACACCTTTCAACTTGTTCACCTTTGGAAATGTTTTAGTTTATTTATCTAAGATTTGAATGTACAATTTCATCAGTTTCTCAGAGTTGTGACTTGTCAAAGTTTTTACCTTTAGAACATATGCTCCATAAAACCCCTCCAAACCACTCTCTACCAGAGACATAATATTATACAGAGCAGCCTTGTGTTGATTTTCTTCCAACCATCATATACTTTGGGCCAAGAACCACACACTAGGAAAAGTGTAACTCCCCAAAGCCTCGCCAGAGTATTATTTTTTAATGCTCCACATTATATGAAAGAGAAAAATGTCTTCATTGTGACTGAACACATATATGAACAAAACACGAGGCCTTCTGATGAATGAACATCAAGCAAACTCTAGCAGGACTAGGAGAAGCCTTGAAGAAGAGATTGAAGCCAGCCCTGCTCTCCTATATGGGCTTTCTTTTCTCTTTCCCATTCCCCTGCATAAGAACAATAACAATGGCCTTTTTTGGCCTGAGACTCAGAATTCAACCTGTTTTCTCTGTAACAGAGAGACTTGTGAGAATGTGGACCCACCTGTTGGGGGGAGAACTCCTTTAAAATGTAAAGGTTGTATAAGCTAAGATGATAAGGGAGACTTTAATCCAAATCAACTGATGATCTTTCAAGAGTTGAAAGGGCAAGAAAGTACTTGAGTACTGGTACTCACAGTCTCCCCCTCCCCCATCCCAGGGAATTATCAGTTTACATATCCAGAGGGGAAAAATAGAACCAAACTAGCCATGGTACCAGCCCAGGGTTCTAACCACCCAAAGCACTTTTCATTATCCAGCATACTTTACCACCCAATAAAATCAGGCACTCAGGAGTTATATATTTGTTTTGTCACCTTTTGGTTGACCTACTCCTGTTTTGAGATAACCCACTAAAATATCAGGGATAATGACGAAATGTTTAGAGAGTAGAGGTTTCCTCTCCTGTCTTTGGGTGGGCTATTTTTCATGAGCCCCTGTGCCTCAGTACCTTTGTGTGTTTCTTAACTGCATTATAATTAAGCTCTGTCTCACCATAGCACCTGTGCAAACACTGGTGTTGGTCTGATACTCTCCACTTCTGTCTGGGAGTGAGGATGAAGGCTCAGAGAGGCTTACCCATGAAGGACAGCAGTTTTGTTTACTGGAGCCCAGTGGAGTGTTAGCCTGACACACTCCACTCTGAGCTCACTGTGAATGACAGTCTCCAAGTGTCCAGAGACCCCTGGACACAGGGGCAGAAATCTCTGCACACAGAAATCAGGGGGTAGAGAATTGAGACTGGCCTAGAATCTCATATCTCTTATCAAATAAAAGACACAAGAAATATGGACCAACAAAACCCTCCTAACCCTTCCTTATCTGTGTTACCTCATCAATGGTCCTATTTTTAAAAAGTTAGATATAAGTTTGAGAAAGAATAGAAACAAGATAACTACTACATTCATAAGGAAGCCAGGTCTCTGCTGTCCTGACACTAGGAGGTTTAAGCATCCATCTCAGATTTAGCAATCCCATGAATGGCTCAGGGATTACTCAGCACCGCCTGTCACCTTGACTTTTCCATAAGCATATATACAGCCCCATGCCAGCATATTGACAGATGGGTTATTGAAGCAAGTCAGAGAGAGATGCCCTGTACCTCGGCACCTGACTTTTCCTTGATGGAGCCTTTCTGGAAAATCTCATTATTTTTCCTCACCTCACATGTCCCTGTTGTCCAGCTGAGTGGACAAGCTGATCAGGTCTTAATTCATAGTCAACGGGCAATAGCTTAAAATATTAGCCTTCTTTGAAGACACTTATATGGGAAAAACCTGATTTTATTACCTTTCTCAAGGAAAATGGCCCCTGGTGGGGCGAAGGGGGAGGGGATGGAGGGCTGGTGGAAGAGGGAGGCAAAGGTGGGAACCAGGGGTGGTAGAGCACCACCTAAGGCTGGGCCTTATAGGTATATTGAAAGTGTCTTCAAATGGTGGAATCTATAGCCAGACAACTGGGAAATACTGTGTTAAAGTTAAATAGATTTCTTACAGTGGGAAAATCACTACTTTTAACAAATTGTGATACATTATGAATTTCTGAGGTGGGATAATAGTGGCATAATGTAAATCACCAGTTTTCAAATGTATGGGACCATAAAACTCCTTTTTCCAGGTGAAACTCATAGGACCAGTATGCTTATCAAGCGGGGGAGAGGGGTGCTGGGTGGAGGGGAGCAAAGGGGAAAAAATTGGAACTATTGTAACAATATAATCAATAAAATATACTTAAAAATAAATAAATGCTTATCAAGCATCTGCTTTACCCATGCGGATCAACCTTTAAGAAAAACCCATATCAGACTTCTGGCCAAGATGGAGGCCTAGACAGACACGCTGTATCTCCCTCCACAACTAAGAAGGAATACAACTACCTCAAAGCTAGAAACAACCAGAAGTTCCAGAAAATCAAGCTGCATGAAAGTCCAACAAACAAAGAAATAAAGAAGAAATACTCATCCAGACAGGTAGGAGGGGTGGAACCAGGGCGGAGAGGATGCAGTGTAGTGGTGGCAGCAGCAGCGGCAGTGGCAGGGGCAGCAGCGGCAGCAGCGGCAGGCTGGCGGAAAGCACAGTCACACATTTTAAAAAGTGGGGAGGACATGTAGGGAGTGCTCCCAGCTCCTGACCAGACTGTGCAGCTCACGGTCTCAGCACCAGGGAAGATCAAGCCTCATTTCTTCTGACTGTGCAAACCAGTTGGGATTGGGGTGGAGGAAGAAACTTCCAGTCTCTCAGCAGAGTCTGCTTGTTTAAAGAATGTCTGAGACCCATCCACTCTGGGAACGATGGTCAGGGCAATATCTAGAGAGGTGCTAGTCCCATACGAAAGTGGAAGAAGTGCTTGGAAAGGGAGCAAGTGCTCAGCAAATGACATTGTTCCCTCTCTGACCCCTCCCCCACATACAGTGCCACAACGTGGTGAAACGGGTCACCCTATACTGACAAATACCTAAGGCTCTGCCCCTTACAATGTAACAGGAGTGACAGCTTTACCTAAGACACAGAGGCAAACACAGGAGCACCTGTCAAGATGAGGAGACAGAGAAGTATGGCCCAAAAGAAGGAATGTATCAAGGTTCCAGTGGGAAAACTAAGCAACAAGGAGATAGCCAACTTAACAGATGAGGAGATAGCCAACCTAACAGATGCAGAATTCCAAACACTGGTGATAAAGATGTTCACAGACTTGACAGATATGCTTGAGTATGGCAGATGCATAACAGAAGAAGTCAAGGCTATGCTAAGTAAAACAAAGGAAAATCCACACAAAACCTGTGGCGAAGGGAAGGAAACCGGGGTTCAAATCAATGATTTGGAACATAAGGAAGAAAAGAACAATCAACCAGTACAAAAGGAGGAGACAAGAATTGGAAAAAATGAGGAGAGGCTTAGGAATCTCTGGGACAACCTTAAACGTGCCAACATCCAAACCATAGGGGTACCAGACGGAGAAGAAGAGCAAGAAATTGAAAACTTATGTGAGAAAATAATGAAGGAAAATTCTTCAAATCTGGCTAAGGAAATAGACATACATGTCCAGGAAGCAAAGAGAGTCTCAAACAAGCTAGACCCAAAAAGGACCACACCAAGATACATCATAATTAAAATGCCGAAGTTTAAAGACAAAGAGAGAATCTTAAAAGTAGCAAGAGAAAAGCAGAGAGTTTCCTACAAAGAGGTGCCTGTAAGACTATCATCTGATTTCTCTAAAGGAACTTTTCAGGCAAGAAGGGACTGGCAAGAAGTATTCAAGGTGATGAAAAGCAAGGACCTACAACCAAGATTACTCTATCCAACACAGCTGTCATTTAGAATGCAAGGGCAGATGAAGAGCTTCCCAGACAAGGTGAAGCTAAAAGAGTTCATCATCACCAAGCTATTAATATATGAAATGTTAAAGGGACTTGTTTAAGAAAAAGAAGAGCAAAATTATGAACATTAAAATGACAACAAACTCACACCTATCAACAACTGGATCTAAAACATAAAAAACAAAATCCAACTAAGCAAACCAGAATAGGAAAAGAATCATAGGTATGGGGATCATTTGGAGGGTTATCAGCTGGGAGGGGGAAGGGGGAGAAATGGGGAAATGGTGCAGGGATTAAG
This sequence comes from Furipterus horrens, assembly GCF_987537825.1. Classification (NCBI taxonomy): domain Eukaryota; kingdom Metazoa; phylum Chordata; class Mammalia; order Chiroptera; family Furipteridae; genus Furipterus; species Furipterus horrens. Next base: position 52,936,037 of record NW_028327175.1, on the reverse strand, counting down.
AAGCATAATTGTTTGGTACAAAATAGACAGGGGGAACTTAAGAATAATACAGGAAAGGGTGAAGCCAAACAACTTATATGGATGACCCATGGACATGAACTAAGGGGGATGGGACTGCTGGGGAAGGGCGGTACTGGGCAGAGGGGAGAAAAGGGGAAAAAATTGGGACTAGTGTAACAACATAATCAATATAATATACTTAAGAAAAGAAAAGAAAACCCATATCTTCCTTCTAGTAACCTCATTACTTTATCAGTATTTTTGTTGACATTGTACAACCTAGTAAATCTGATTTCCTCCTTGAAGACTAAATCTATACCTCAGAGTGCTGAGAATAGCAGTATTCCCATATCTGTCTTTCATCAAATATAGCCTTTAGAAGTGCTAACTCTTTTCTAAACCAGTTCTCTCTGGAAATATTACATCATCGGAGAATTAATAGTGCTGTCTATGCTTAATAGCCTAAGACATAATTTTTGAAAACTTTCAATCAAATTCTCAGAATTTAAATAGTTAGATACTGATAATAGCTAACATCTATTTGGCACTTATTACTACATTAAATCATGCCAGCAACCTCATGAAATAGGCAGTATTGTCATCCCTTCTTTATAAGTAAGCAAACTGAGAGAAATTTTGAGTAACATGCTCAAGGTCACATGAGCAGGAAGTGGCTAAACTGAGACTCGAATCTGGTTTCAGACACTACGGACATCCTTGCCACTATGTTGCGCTGCTATGTGAAGGGAAAGCTAACGAGGTTTGTAGGAATATATCTAACTCAACACAGGCAGCTGCTGGCACAGTCTCAGTCACCCGCTTCCCTGCCACACAGGTGTTGCTGGGCGTTGCTGAGCAGTCTCTAATATTTTGGCACCAAAATTTTCTTATCCCCCAGAATGGAGCTGAGCAAAACAGAGTGACCTGAAAGCAGCTTATTAAGATAATACTGGAGGAAGCCTCGTTCAACCACATGTGTTCATCCAATACCCTGAACTCCCAGTCCCATGTTTAGAGTTTGCCAAGAAGCAGAGCACACTGAGCCAAACTTTCTTCTCTTTAATTGCTAAACCCATGTTTATTTGAAAGCAGACTTAATCCATGTATTTCTGATTACCCATCAGAACTCATCAAAATGACGTCCTGAAAAAAGCCTGTTTGATATTCAAAATATAATCCAAAGCTATTGCTCTGTGAACAGGAAATTGGACTTTGCCAAAAGCAAACTGCCCCAAATCCTGAAAGATCAGTTTGGTCTGATATTTTATAAGATATTTGAACGTCTTCACTGTAGACTTGGCCCAACTTCATCCTTCTCTCTGTCTTTTTGTAGTTTACACTCCAGGCTTTTAGTTATTTAGCGTGTGATGGTGATTTCTGTCATCTGGGATGAGAACACTGCTAAAAATTATACTGTGTAACTAGTAGCAATAAAAACATGTTATTTTCTTTATATGCCAAGCCTGGTTTCCATTTTCATGATAGATAATTTTTTTCTTTTAGTTCTTTTTACTTCTCTTGCTTAATATAATTTTTTATCATGGTTCAAATCTATCAGCTAGTTACTTGACAAATATGAATATACAATAACACTGTTGAAATTGTAGGATATTTTAAAAAGTTGGAAAAAAATCTATTAACTCCAATTTAGATTTTGAGTCATATACACATAAACACTATATATGTATAGTTATTTCTGGATCATGGTGTTCTTTTACATAAAAACTTCACTATATGATCTCAACCTTGGAGATCCAACTTCAAAAATTCTCTGATTTAGTTATATATATATATATATATGTATATATATATATATATATATATATATATATATATACATACACACACACACACACACACACATACATAAAGTAATACTATAAAGTAATAACCCAAGCCACACCTGAAATTTCTTCTCACACATAACATCTCACAATTGTTCTATAGATAAAGTGTACAGAATGGATTCAGTACATTTATATGATAAGTTTGGGAATAAGAAGTTATGTATAAATCTTTTGCAAGGCTTAAAACATCCATAAATATCATGTAAATGTGTTTTTATTCTTCCTTCATTAAAAAACTTATATCAAACACACTTGAGGACAGTACTACATTGGTTTTTGTAGTAAATATGACCTGTGTGATGGTTTAATTTAATTTAAGGAACAAAATAGACAGAAGATAGTGGAAGTATATTCATTCTTTTCCTTCGCAGAATAAATGTTTCTCTGAGCACAGTCATCTGTTCCATGGCACGGGAAAGAATTTATTCCCTCTCACATATGGATATCTTTATCCTGATGAAAACTTCAATTAACTTTGCAACCCAAACTCCCAGTTTCACAGGGACCCAAGGATCCTATCTGCCTCCTGGGTGTGCCCATTTCTTTGCAGTCCCTGATGAAGATGGAGGCGCAAGCTCAGTAGAGAAGGGAAGGAACCCACCAAGAAGACATCCTCATTCAGTGACAACCTAGTACCCTGAGGTACTGTGTGTCCCTCATAGTCATGAAGATACAGGTCTGGCTCGGTGAGGATGATAAGATTAGAAATGACTTTCCTTCCGGTACCTCCTTACTCTTTAGGAAAAGGCAGCTTCCAAGTCATACTGAAACACTTACGGGCATGGAAGGTGAAAAGCTGGGGACGCTGAGCAGGACTCAAAAGTGCCCAGATCAAGGCACCCGAAGAATGAGAACAAAAGGGCAGGCAGGGCCAGTCCAAAAGCCTACAATCAAAACAAAAATTCCTTCAAGTTGAGCCCTTAGACAGCTCTGGGACTTTGTTCCTGAGGCTGTACCACGTCACTGGGTGAGAAGTGGTCCACGCAGACACCCAGAAGGGCTCTGACTTGGTGGCAAAAACAGAGGCCTGAGCAACCCACTCTGGGTGTTTTCAGTCAGAGAAAAAGCAGAAAACTACCTGATGAGATCATTAGGTTTTTTTGTTTTTTTGTTTGTTTTTAAGTAACATTCTTTTGCCAGCTATGAAACTATCATGCTCTTTATTTAAAAGTCTATATGTACAGAAAGATGAAAAGGACAAAATAAAAATAACTCCTAATCTCACCACCACCCAAAGATAAACATTGTAATATTTTGGAGTATTTTCCTCTGCCATTTCTTCCACATGAATTTAATTCACCAAAGTGGGATTAGGCTCTATTGGGGTCCTGCTTTTTCACTTACCATAGTACGAGTGTTTCTCCCAGATCATTAAGTGGTCTTCAGAACACAATTTGGGATGGCCACAGTGTCATTTTTTTTAATGGAGCAATGTTGAACTGTTTCTGGCTGGATAAGATCATAGGCCTCTCCTAATAGGCAGCAATAGTTCTTAGATTTTGTTCTATGCAGTACATTTTCCATTTTCCATTAGGATTTTTCACAGGGTGGATTGGCAGTGGGAGAACTGCTACAGCTGATTGGTGGGGGAAAGCTGATGTGGAGCCTTTTGGAGACTATAGATCTGAGGTCATCAAATGTGGAACCCACACTCACGCTATTGTCTCCAAAGGTAAGAAACAGTTGGTACCATGCACTGCCATTTCTCCTTCCCAACATGTTTCTGATTTTCTGCTGTTTAAAAATTTTTCCAGGATGTTAAGGAGTGATGGAACATACTGACAAAATAAAGCAATAAATATAAAGGGCAAGCAGAGAATTCACAAGAAATGAATGCACGCTGCTATAGAACAGATGATGGAAAATCTGATTAAATTGGTGATTAAATGTGGGACATGTAAAGATTAAAGAATACACTTTAGAGGAAATGAAGACAAGAAAAAAATAGTGATCATGTTGGCCAATTGATCACATTGGCTTAATGTATGTGCACATGGATGATAACATTATATATTTTTAAAAAATCTAAGGAATAATTAACATAACACTGAAGACAGAGGTACTTTTTGGGAGTAGGAGCTTGTAATGAGGGAGAGTCCCACAAAGAGCTTTTGAGGGCGGCAATGTTTGATTTCTTGACCTGAGTGGCATTATGAGAAAGGGGCAAGGCAATGAAGTAAAGACTATTGAATATGAATATGTTTAAAACCAGCAGCTAATACTATTGCTCAATCAAAGTATTAATAGCACAAGACTAAGAAGCAGAAATTCTGGGTTGCAGGTTCTACTAAAATTGTATGTGTTATGTGCCATTGAGTTGGCTCTGACTCCTGGTGACCCAAGAATGAGTGATGTCCATAATGTCTTGTCCTCAGTAACCCTACTCAGCTTCTGTAGACTTGTGCCTGTGGCTTATTGTATGGAGTCAATCTATCCCATATTTGGTTTCTCTCTTTTCCTGTTGCCTTCTGTTTTTCCAGTATTATTGTCTTCTCCAAAGAACCCTTCCTTCTCATGATGTTCCCAAAAACATGATACCTTCAGTTTTGTCTTTTTTGACTCCAGAGATGTTGTTGCATGCTTAATTTGCTCTAGGACCCATTGTTTTTTGGTGGTGGTGGTTCAGGCTATCTATGGAGTTCTCTTCCAACACCTTATGTCAAGTAAATCAATTTTTTCCTATCAATATCCTTTACTTTCTAACTTTTATCTATCCATACTAATAAATTGATATATCTTTCAAGCAATCTGACTTAAAAAATTAAAAGGCTGTATGGTATAGGAGTAAGGCTATTGACTTTGCAGTCATATTACTATGATCAAATTTCACTTTTTTACTTATGAGCTGCATGACTCTTGGGAGCATTCTTAACCTGTCTATGCCTCAATTTTCTTCTGTTAAATGGGGAATATAGTCTCTACCTCACAGGATTGCCATGAGGATTAGAAAAAATAATCCATATTATTTGCTTAGCATAATGCCCATAAATATTGACTGTTATTACTATCATTGTTACTAGTAGCTTTTATGTCTTAGCTCGAAAGTAAAGGTAACAAACTAAACAATTACTAGGGCCCCTTCCTACTCAAAAATGATGGGATTCCATTTGTATGGTTTTGACTTTGATGGGTTAAACTTCCCTCAGCTACCAGAGAGCCAAGAGTAATCAGTGAAATTGTGTACAAATTCCTGGAGTTGAAGAAATATGAGGTGAAAGTCACTCCCACTATTTTGAGTCCCTGTTGATATATCCACTAAGATATATCCACAGAGATAGTGAAAGTGACCTCCTTCTTCTGCTGTTACCTCCTACAAACTGACTGAACTAATCTTTCAAAAAAGCCATGAGATAATGGAATGTTTGCACCCTTCCCTCAAAAGGTCCACCAGATGATTCTTTACAAATGTATCATTCAAGAGAGAGAAAGCATACACATTTTTGGTGTTTCAATTTAATGAAAATGCTGCTTTTGAATATTGACTTTGTTTATATTTTCTGATGACTGACCTTAACTCCATTGTACTGACTTGTCCCAGGCCCATTCAGCCATTTACTGCCCATAATATCCTGTAGGCATTGCCATGATACCCTTTAAATGTCGGTCAAAGACTAAACTGGAGATGTTTTCCCATTCCCTACTCTCTGAAAATACTGATGAATATTTTGTGATAGGTATAGCTTATATCTTAATTTACCCAAAGTTAGACTATATTTAAACAGTCTTCCATCTATCTTTGAGGGTAGTATAGGAAGAAAGGTGTTCATATCTTTATCTTAGGTCACCCTGAAGTCATCCACCTCTGGTCCATCCCCTCTAGCCCACTACACTCTGAAAGCTCTTAATATATCCTTAGGTCTTTAGTTACTTTTTATCCCAAACAGGATCCATGAAAAGCATTAACTTTTGGATTTGTGTTCGGTAGACCACATGGAATTCAGACCATCTATGAGGTCTGTCCAGAAGGTATCCAGCCATGTGATATGAAAAAGAGAGACATTTATTGAAGAAGATACAAAATACAAGAAACATTGTACATAAGACAATGATGCCTCAGTCCCCTTCAAAGTAGGCACCTTGGAACCTCACATATCACCATCAGCTGCCCAGTCATATTTTCCTGAATCTCATTGACAGCCTTAAATCTCTTCCCTTGCAAAGGTGATTTTAGTTTTGGAAAAAGCCATAAGTCACAGGGCACCAAATCTGGGCTATAGCAAGACTGAGTCACCTAGGTGATTTGATGTTTCACCAAAAAATTCTGCATAAGATGTGATGCATGAGCAGGCATGTTGTTGTGATGAAGCTGCCAATCACCAGTTGCCCATAGCTGTGGGCTTCTGAATTATCTGAATAGTTTCCATGGAGGAATGTTCAAGCTTAATGCAAAGTTTGATGCAGAATTGTTGCTCTACTTGCTCAGTCATTTTGAATGTGATGACCACACAGTACACATGCTCATTCAATGGCGTCTACTGCCCCACTGACTAGCACAGTGAAGTCACTGTTGTTTACACATGTGCATTCCAGTCTACTCTTCTCAGCTGCTAGGTCACATTGATGTCATATAAACCATTCTCATTATATTAACAATGGCTGGACTTTTTCCAGATAGACCTCATATATCTACTTTTTGAATGTCAAAAAAGTGAATCTGTTAAATTATGTAAGCACTGTTTATATTCCTTCTGTTGCCCTCATAGTAAATGAGAAAGAATAAAAATAGTAATAAATATATTGCATTAAATGAAGTATATTTTCCTGAGTATTTTTTCAGGGCATATTACAAAATGTTCTTCAATTAGGTAAACTAAGAATTTTTAAATGGAAATACTCTTTTTAAAAACTGAAGATGATTTCTACTAAATTATTATTCTTTCAAATAATTTTAAATTGAATCAATTATTTCCCAGAGCAACAAATACTGTAATTTTATAAATGGAAGGGCTCATGAAATATAATATATTCTATGAAAACAATTGCTTCAATGAAAACATTTACAGAAGGTTATTCCAGGGAGGTAGAACTGATATTTTGTGTAGAGTAGAGTACTTGAAGTTTGTTGAGCAGAGGACAGTAAATCTCCATAAAGACTCAAACGATATTTAAAGTTAGGGTGAAATGGGATAGTCCTGACAAAGGACAAGTGGCAGGGAAGGGCAATGAGAGCCACAAACTAAAACCCCCACGAATGGGAGGAATAAAGCCTGACTGTGCACACTTTGGGGAGTCAAAGTGGGATGCAGACCTCAAATTTATGAACTGGTCCCTAGAACATGTTCAGCACCTAAGAGGGAGCCAGCTTGTACCTTGAGAATGTAGTTGTGTAATTAAATGAAAAGAGCTACACCAGTGCCCAAAGCCACTATCATCCTCCCATATCACTACCCAAGACGAATATCATCTGCTGAACCACTGTGGCTAAGGGAGGAGAATAAACCAGCCTCAATGGCAACCACTGGAACAGAAAGCTCAGTCCCTGAGTCAGCACTTTGGGATCAATGGGAGGCAGTGCTGCTCTTCAGTGTTATAAGTGGTCTTAGTGGTGAACATGGCCAAGTCCATGACTATCTGAGTTAGGCCTGAAGTCTTCTGCTTTAGTAATTCTTTCTGAAGCAACTATATTTTGAGGTGATTGTAAAATCCATCAGCTTCATAGGTTCCCTGACCTGGCTGAAGATGGAACCAGCAGCAAGGCAAGGGTGACTTTATATACATGAGTTAGCAGATTGCAGTGAAAAGAGACCACAATGATGTATAATATTCAAAGAACACTCAAAGTAAAAAAACTATTTGTGAATTTTAAATGACTTTGGATCCACAATGGGAGACAGGTTTTTTTTTTTTTTTAACCAGTTTTTTTTAACTTTTTGCTCATAAATGATATTGAGATTCTAAGTCCAAATATAAATATCTGTTTTCATTTGAAGTGAAAATTTAATCATAAAATTGTTCAGATTAAAGCCTTGATCGACCAGCAAGATCATATAAATATTTTAAGTTTATTTTATTCTGCATTATAAATGTGTTTCTAGTGCAAAAAGAGTCTAAAATTTAGTTAATTAAGTCTATATTACATATAGTATTTTTTATAGCATCGCACCAAAAAATATATTAAGAAAGGGAATTATAACTGAACTTTAATCAAATACTCTTACAGTTCATTACTCTATTCTGCTACCACTAAAATTTCTCTTTTCCATTGTATCCCATTTTGTAAGACTTTTTATGAAAATAAACATAGTTAGATGTTAGAATTTCATTTTATTCCAAATATCACTTGAATATTTTAATGGACTTTCTGATTTCAAAATTCCAATTATGCCTTCTCCAAAATGAAGATTCTCTTCCTCTTTAGCTCATGGATGCATTTCTCTTAAGGTTAAACTTTATTTCTATTTTCAAATTAAATATTCCTTCTTTATATAGATATACTTTTAAAAAGCTAGAAACTGTCCCTGTATTCCTGTCTAACATAAGTACATTTTACATCAAACCGCAGGCAGTGATGATTGACTGTTGATAGTGGAAGTTACACAGATTGGCAGTAAACCAGGATGAGTTTGTGTAGTGCGTTCAAAGATGGAAAATGGGGAAGAAGGGCTCATTCAGTTCCAGTCCACAAGTTCATAATAAGCAATTAAATATCTGTACTTAAATCTCCATTTACTCAGCAGACCAGAAGAGCACAGTTCAAATATAGTCTTCAGGGTAAGAAAGTAATAAACTTTATAAAACCTACATTCATTAATTCTGATAATAAAGAGTGTAACAGAAACAATAAAAAATAAATATGTGTTTAAGAGATCTGGTGGCATTTAAGGTCTAGACAGGTTTAACTGGACTCCAAAATTAATACGCACCTGCAGAAATAAAATAAACAACACTAAAAATTAATATGCATTTATTTCAGTACTGGGTAAAGGTAGCAATTAATGTGAACAAGAAAGGAGTTTAAGAATGAAACACCTGTGGGTATTAAAAATAGTAACATACCCCTTTAAAATGATTTCTGTTGCTATGAACAATATTCAAGACATGTGGAAGGGGGAGATTTATAATATCATAAAAGTGTGATTGCTGAACTCTAAAAGCATTCTTGGGTCTCAATAATATCCTTCTTTTATATGACAAATTGAATTATATAGTTTTCCATCAAAATAATAAATGTTGAATAAATACAGTTTCTAATTTGAGTAAAAGTGCTGCAGATAAATGACTGTACAAGTTACTGAATTCAGAATTACTGTGCACTTTATGTTTACAGAGACCTGAATTAGAAACACAGGGTCCAGAAGAAGTGAAAATATGACTCCTGCTTTCAGAAGCTTCCTTTGTACCTGGAGACCCAAGACATACTCTAAGAAATAGAGAACAATCTCAGAAACGTGCATACACACACACTCATTTGCAAGATACTTCTCTCACATTATTTCACCAGTCCCATAATAATCTTATGACATGGGAAGGGAGGAGAGTCATTATTGTTATCTGTGGGCCTTTGAGTTTGAAAAACTCCAGTTCTGTCATAAAATAATAATATAATTAAGGATTAAATATTTTATAGGCTCAGGCACTGAGATGAGCAGTTACACGCTAATTACACTTCACAACAACACTATGTGATAGGAAAATAATTACATTTTAATTTTAGAATTAAGAAAAGTAAAGCTCATTAAATAAATTTCCTGAATATGCATAGCCAATAAGTGGTAGCAGCAGAATGGAGGATTTGAACTCCTGTCTGACTGACCCAGAGCCCATAATCTTAACCATTACCAAAACTGCCTCCCAGCCCTAACTTTACTTGCCTAGCTCTGTAAATGTGAAAGATTACTCAACCTCTTTGGGCTTCTGTTTTCTGACAAAGAGCATACAACTAATAACATCTGTCTCTGGGGCTGCTGTGTGGGTTAAATGGCATAACTTTTGGTGAATTCTTGTCCCCAGTAAATGCTCAATTAAAGGCAGGTTTCTTCCTTTCTATTTTCCCTTAGGTATGACACCCAAGGTCACACAGATAATAGCAGATCCAGCACCCAGACCCACGTCCTCCTCTTCTGAGGTCTCAGATTGCCATAATCTCCTTCCACAATGGCCGGTGGTGGCCCATATCCATAGTAGGCATTTTACTCTGCTCACAAATGTTACTGCAGTTCCCTTACATATATGTCCAAAGTCCGTGTTACATATAGATAAGAACAAGTGGATGATAGTCCTTAACATTCCCTATGCACACATTAGAAAGCTTCAAAACATCATTGGTGATTATGGTTTTTATTTATTTTGTTTGCTTGTTCTTTGGGAGGAGGGGAGATATTTGCTAACTAAAATGAAATAAAGTGTTCTAAAAACAAGGGAAGTCTTGAAGATGAGTTATATGTACTGAGATTTGGAAACCATACTAGAAGGATAGCCTTAAAACCACAGGGCAATCAGCTGACCAAGTGTTGTTTGTAAAGGAGCAGTGGGCTTCAAATGACTTAATTTATTCCCTGGGGTTTCCTCTACTTTAGAAGCGTGTTAGCATTTTCTGCTATCTGAAACAAATTGTTTAGGAAAGTGTAACTTATATCCTAAGCCTGTATAAGAGCACAAAAATAGTCAAGCTCTTCATCAGTTAATAACTTGCTGACCAGCTTCCTGGGCTAACAGACATAAAGATGCTGTGAGTTATGTTTTGAAATGCATGAGCTGTGTCTTGATGTTTGAAGACCAAATAATTCAGGATCTTAATAATTACTATAACAATAATCACTTGTAATCACAATAATCACTTGCAATAATGATAATAACAATAATATTGCACAGGGACAATTTTTCCAGCTCTGATAGTAATGGAGCCAACCTCTTTTGCTAAGGAACAATAGAAACCAGAGGTGAGAACTCACAGAGAATCTTTGAATTATTCATGAGCTCATACATGTCATATTCATCTGTATGTTAAAAAAAACAGAGAAGTGTAATAGCACATTAGTAATGCAAATTACAAAAAGGGCGGACTTTATTCTGGTTTAGTGAGTTTTCATAACTCAGTCCAAATAAGATTTTTACCAACAGTGAAATGTTTGCTTTCTATTCTTTATAGTTGCTAGGATTCATTTTGCTTGGCCAGGTAAACATTGTGGGCATTTTTATTTTACTCAACTCTGACTTACCCATTTTTATTGCTCCATATGCATGTATACCAGCAACATTAATTAAATCACTCTCAGAATTCTCTGAGATGCAATTAGAATCATGTTGCATCATTTGCACAATTAAAAGGTGTGAATTTAATAATAAATGCACAAATGAAAAAAAAACAATTTTTTAAATTATTTTTAAAATACATGACAGAATAAAGCCAGTATGGTTAACATGTCAACACTAGGGATTTACTTGTACTATTCTTGTAACTTTTCAGTAAGTCTGAAATGACTTACTGAAAATTTAAAAAATTAAAAGGGAGAATTACTTTGCAATTTAATTTACTACTTCATTAAATGAGCATAGGTCATGGAATGAGGGAAGATGGGTCATGAGACCCTCTTAACACTTCCCTCTGACATGAACATCACGCCATGCTGAGTGTGAGTCTAGTGTTTTAATATATACTTTTTTGCAAAACAATATTTTTTAAATTTTTCTTATGCATTTTTATTATATGCTCTATATTATACATTTATACTATAAATTGTTAAGCAGGGTTGTTAAACTATGTATACTACATTTCAAGGGTGAATTAAGGTTTTTAAGGGTGATTTTGGCTGTGTGTGTGTTTGTATGTGTTTTGCCTTATGTGCCAGCTTTCAGTCTTGTCCTTAAGTAAGATGTGACTGCTCTGAACTCTCATTTACATGAATAAATGATTTAACATGCTTGTCTACTCACAAATCAAAAGAATGAAAAGTCTGTCTGGCTCAGTATTCTTCTCTTCCTGTGTTCTCTGCCCCCTTTTACCACCTGTCACCACTGGAAGGCAAAACCCTAGTGTCCTGACGGCCCTGGTCACTAACTGAAAGCATCTTATAAACTCAATGTTCTTTGAGTTCCAGAAATATTTTATCTGGGGGAAGGAAATGCTGTCTGGGGAAAGGAACAAACAAAAGAAAATCTCTGACAAATCTGTGTCATTAGTGGAGAAGTCTGAGGTCAGAGGCAGTTCTAGTTGCTTTGTGATTATTAATTATGCTGACATACATATTTCATTTATTTCTTTCTCACTTTAATCCCTACGAACACTGAGTTCAACTTATTCTAATGTGTCAAACCTATCACAGGCATACTATGCATATTATAACATGAAAAAATCTTGGCAAAGGAAATTCTTATTTTGTGTGCACCTTTTGGAGATTTGGTTGTTGTTGTATCTGCTGTTTAGACTTTGAAATAAATATAAAACGAACTTCAAAAGAGCCTAGGACTAAGAATTGAAAGACCTAATACAAACTGTATGGTTGTCAAGTTACAAAAACTGTCTATGCCTGATTTTCATAATGTGTAAAAGGCATGAAGATCATTCAATCCCTTAATTACTTACCTTCAAAGTAACCACTTGTGAAAACGTTACTGACAATATGCCCTACCTAGCTCACAGGTTTGTGGCAGAATCAAAAGGGATATTTACCAAAATACTTTATACCTCTAAAGCACAAAAGACTAACTGGGATGATTAATTTTATCTATTAACTTGACTGGGCACAAGGCATCCAGGTATCTGATTAAACATTATTCTGGGTGTGTTGAGGGTATTTCTGGATGAGAAACTAGAACTGGAACTATACCACCAGTTCTGGGTCTTCAGCATGCTGACTGCAGAACTTGGGACTTCTCAGCTTCTATAATCATGAGTCAACTCTTTTTATAATAAATTATATATATACACACACATACAGGTATATTTGTACATATATAATTTATATATGTGTATATGTATATAATTTGTAGAAGATATATATATATCTTCTATTGGTTATTATAATATATATCCTATTGATAATAGGAGATATATAATCCTAACATACTCAAAAGTCATGTATAATATTTAATCCTATAGCTATAACTGTTAATTGGATTAATTAAAATGACTAACAAATGGTTGTGTCGATTGATCAGTTTTATCACAATATCTGTGCCCAATGGTCAGTCTGAAAATTCTGCACCCTTCTCCACCACATCATAAAACTACTAAAGGGTCTGAAGGTTCTGAGGTGGTGTGAGACCTTCCCAGCCAGAATAGTGCCGAGCTATTTCTGAGATAATGCACTTTCACCCTGTGGGTCTTCTTCATCCCTAGACTATGTCACAGTCACACAAAAGGAAAGGAAATGAGATTTTGTAGTTTAAAAAATGATATATTACAAAGTAGAATATTAGGCATAAATTGGCATTATAAATCCAATTTATCTAATTGTGATGATGTCTCATGTTTCCTGTTCCTTTGGAGGTTTTGTATGTACCTGGTCATTACAACCTTCTCATAATAATGCTTATTTTCCATTAGCATAGCGTATAATAATCACATTCCATCCACTATTGTCAGTTTTTTTTTATCATCTTTAAGCCTGATCTAAATTAAGCATTTAAGACGTTAAATACCCTGAATACAAAGTTAAATAGGGAGATACCATCTGAGACACAATCTCCATCAATGATAATGAAACAGTGCCTCTATTTAATTCACTTATATAACGCTTCATGTCCAACACAATGGATTAAACTGTCACGGAAAGGATTAAAAAAAAAAAACAAATAAACAAACAAAACAAAACAAAACCCTCTAGGTTAGTCTGCCCTCTAGTGTAGCTTATTGGTTCATAAAATAAACTAGAGAAATGTGTTCTGGAAGCTGATTGAGCAATTCTGTCAGGATGGCAAGTTGCCATCCTCGCCTGCACCAGACTTTCACAGCTCCCGCCTCTTTGTGAGCTACAGGCTTTTCTAGCATTAGGTCACATTTCTAACCTAGTTTTCAAAAGAAAGACGTATGAACCACACCCTCCTGGATCTACGCCTGCTTGAAGTCAGTGTTATGCGGAGATCTTAAGTATGGTTCTTGCCATTTGTTGCCATTTCAACACAGGGATGCAAATAAATAAAAGGACGTACTTCTGAGCTGAGAAAAGAGGGTTTTGGATGGGTTTCTGAACTGGAGATATTTAATCTAAGATCTGTTAGTAGTGTGAGCAAATCTCTTTGGGATAGTATGGGCTATCTACATAACAAGGCAGCCTGCCCTTGGCTGGCCTTTCTGAAAGTGAGCTTGCTGTGCACTCTGATCCCATGCTGGGTCATGTTAGCAGTAAAGAAACATCTTTGGGTTCCTTGTTTTTATATTTTCCCTCAAATTCTGCTTTGGAGTTAGAAACTAAAGTGCCTTGGGGATAGTTTTTGAAACACCAGCAATTTGTATCCAACCCCATAAACACTCCTTTGTTTTAAAAGTCTAATTCTTACAACCAGTGTACTTGTGTAGGTCTGGAAACTTAGTTCTGTTACACATCAATTTCAAAGTTATTCAAAGAGATAAATACAATGATAAATCACATTTAAAAAGAAAATTTCAAGGCTCTCTGTACATATTTACCTGGAAAATTCAAATTTTGTGATTGATCACAATCTGGCCTATTCTTCCTTGTTTTTCCATATGCCCTAGTCCATGTCCCAAAGACATTTAGATAAGTAGTGATATTATCTTTAGGCACCCCACAGTCACTATCAATTTCAGAAAATACCAGGTCCTAACTTCTACCAAAAAAGAAATAAAGCAAATACCCTTTCTATATGTAAATTATACATGTATACACAAAAACATTCTAAAGTCTGCAAAACATTAAAATATCCTCCTATTTATATTTCTGTTATCATAGTTAGCAGGTCAGCTGGGCTAATATTGAACCAAATGGCACACTCGCCTAGATTGCACCATCACAGGCTACCTAATTTATTATTGATGTAAGGACTTTCTTAAGCCATCAAGATGGGTTACTTTACATTGGAATACATACAACTTTGATCTATTTTCTAATTGTTTATCCCTGAGAGTAAGATAACCACAGGCTTTAGACTCTAAGATTGCTTCTTAAGCTGAATAAAGAGGAATTTTTAAAAAAGAGGTAATGTGAAGTAACAGATAGAGCACCAGGAATCAGGAAACCTGGATTCTAATGGTGGCCCTGTTACCGTAAAACAGTCAGTCTCGGAGTGCTGGGTAGTCTCCCCCATCAGCCAAGATGGTGGCAGGGGGAGTGTGCAAAAAGCTAACGAGATAATTGGATAGGAAAAAAGCCCTCCCCCATCACCAGATTGGGGCAGGGGCCAGGAGAAGGCAAGCATATGCACCATAGGAGTCAAAATGGCACAGATAGAAGTTTTAGATCAAAAAGGCCTGTCAGCTAGCCTGGGAAAAGAAGGGATTGGTTGGGAAGTGGACCTACCCAAACTGAGTGAAAGTTTGGGAAGTTCATTGGTCATTGTGAGAAAGCACCTGGCCAGTTTGACATCCAAGCTAATATGGTCCCAGGGAACAAAGAGGCTGGTTGGCTCGTGACTCCCTCTTGCTTGTGACTGGCTGTCTCATGACCTTCACCTGCATGGTGAACTTGCCTGTTCTGTCCATGGGCCATGTGGCCTTAGCAGCCGTATGTCCTATGGCCTCCAGAAAGAAGCCTCTCTCTCTCTCGCCTACCTGGTGATACACTGGCGAGTGTTTTGCTTGCTGCTGCAGCCCTAGCAGCTGCGTGCTGCATGGCCATGCAAATCCCCACACGCAGGCTCCAGGAGGGAGCCTAAAATGAACAGCAGCTGTGAACAAGCTAAGCTACCTGGATGGGGATGATGACTGCTCAGCAACCACATGCAGGTTCCAAAAGACTGTAATTTAAAATGCATCAGGAACTCTGGGCACTGGCTTTTCTCTTGGTTTTGCTGAGGAGATGGGCTTTGAGACAGGAGTCCGCCATTCTCCCAGATCACACAGCATCTGAATAAAACCTCTTTCCTTTTGCACTAGCATCTGCTTCACAAGTTTGGCTTTTGTGGCAACAGACCACTGAACCTCCATCTTTGTTCAGTTACAGTCCTGTCACCAGCTGGACAGTTAACGTGAGCAAGTCACTTTCCTATTCTGAAGCCTTCTTTTCCCCATCTGTGACAGGTGTAAGCTTGAGCTAGATTACATTAGAGGTATCCAAACATTCATCACCAAGCTGCCTTTTCTAATTATATCTGTGCCTTCACATCCACATCTGTGTTTCAATGTGTTTTAAACTAAAAGTATAACAGATCTAAGTTTACCAATCCAGGGACAGTGTTACCCGAATACTGTGTTCTCACTGACACTGGTTCTCAGTCTAATCCACACCCATGACATGTTTGCCATTTGCTGTACTGATTTTCCAGATTGTTTTCTTTGCCCAAGTCTCTGAAAGACATTATGAGCTTAATCATTGTCATAAAGATGAAAGATGAAAAGCTCTCTGATTTTTGTTTTGCATGTTTTCTTCTTAGCATTTCAAGAGCATATAAAACTCACTTGTTCCCTATCAGCATTTCTCCTTACCCCTTTAGTTTGCAGACATGTGATTTTCAAGTCATTTTTGGAAATCAAAACCTGTTAGAAACCACAGATGTCAAGATCTGCATGACTGCTACAGTTTTGACAGAATTTGTCTTTTTTTTAAGGCAACAAAGACAATCAATAGCAACCTGCTTTCTTCTTACTCTATTCTTTTGCAAAAGAAAAAATATCTTTGTGCATGCATGGTGTTTAAGATTTCTAGACCATTTTGGTTTAGACCATTTTTTGTTTTTAGTTTTTACTCAAAACAGTATTTGGGCTTTTCATCTTGAGAACTTCAAGCTTATTCCTGTTATCAGCTTCCACTAAGACCTAGCTTCATATTCTCTTTAATGTCTATGGTTCTCTTTCATGTAACTAATCATCTAACTGCCAAAGGTTGGCAGCAGTAAAAATATGTTTCTGACAATATGAACAAGTATTTGACTAATTTGAACCCTAACTCTGGCCAAATCTCTTAATCTTCATGCCATTTAACTTAGCTTCTAAAGAGAGGGAAAAAACTGTATGAAAGAGGTATAGCTTTTTAAATAAGCATAGTAGATGAAAAGGAAGGGATACGACATCTGACTTAAGGCTTGGAGAAAGAAAGGCTATTGAAGCCTTTGAGATTGGGTGTAATTTTAATGGAGAGAAGTGGGAGAGACAAAAGTGGTGCAGGAATATTAAAAGCAAATGTGAAGAGATGAGAAAGGGACAGATATGTTGAAGACCAGCCAGAAAATCAGTTTTGTTATAGACTTAATGCACGGTAACACAAGGAACTGAGAGACAAAGTTAGAAAGCTGATTTGTAGATGGGAGAGGATGTAAGAATGGGATATCATTGATCCAAGATGAGTACCCTAAAGGGAGAAAAGGGACCACACAGGACCCATCCCAAGCCTGGTAGAATGGCACTGCTAGACCCAGCCAACTCCAGGAGTCAGAAGGGGACTTAGAAAAACTTGAGGAAGACACTCCATAGCATAGGGCCCCTGAGGGGCAGGCCCAGAGCAGGGCTCCAGTGGCCTAGGTCTAAGGGCAACATGTAGAGGGACATTGTAGAAATGAGCAATATGTTCTGAAGAGCGCACACAAAGTGAAGAGATGCACTGAGGATGGCATTTACGTTCTGAGCCTGGGTGCTGAGCTCTCTGTGATGCATGTCCCTTCTCAGTGTTGTAGGCCATTTCTACCTTTGAGATCTTTCAACAACATGAAATAAAATAAATGTAACTGTGGCAAATTCTTTAATCTCTCTGTGCCTCATTTTTTAAATCTGTAAAATGGGGATAAAAAGGCTTTACATGCGTATTAAGAGCATTGAGTTAATATTTGTAAGTCACTCAGAACAGTGCCTGGCACAAAATAAGTGCTATTTAAGTGGTTGTTAAATACATAATGTCTCGCTTTTCAGAGTCCTCCTTCACATATAAACAATCTAAACAGAGGGGAGCTGAAGCATCTCACAGGCTGTCATATTAGCACTTCAACGTACAACCAAACTACCTTATCCTTCTAAAAGCTCCTTCTTTCCCTCGAAAAGGGAGGCATAGCAAAATGGCCCTGTCTTAAATATTAGTCTTTGTGTAAGTTTGTATCACCTACAATTAATGTTTTAGCTGAGATTCAAGCTAAAATATATACTATCTCTTGCTTTCAAAGGCTCTCTGCTGTTACAACACAAATCTAGAGCTTTGGTGCTCTGCCTGTGTCTGTAACGAAAGACACCATAGCATGGAGTCCATTTTACTGTAAAGGCGATACCTACTGTTCATCTGCTCTTGTTAGAAGGTAAGTTCCTTGAGGTCTGGGCTGTACTGTTTTCACCTTTCTATTCTTCAGAAATGTTCAGCACTGTGTTTACACAAAGTACACATTCGCCAGTTCTTTGCTGGGCAAAACTGATTCAGGAAAAGCACACAAATGACATGTGTGTACAAACACTTTCAAGCAGATGAACAACTAGTTTTTTGGTAAAAACCAGAAACAGTTGGTGTGAGGGTATCTGGCTGGGCCCTTTATCTGTGACAACATCGGAATCACCTTTTTTGTCTGAAGACTAAACTTTTAACCTCAGCCCCACATCACAGCCCAATGTAACGATTAAATGGAGCCATGTGGTCCAGCAGGCCTAACAAACAGCAGTCTCATTTCTTCTGTTTCTTTAAACTCTTGAAGTTTTCACATGACTGCAGACTGTTAGAATTATTTGAAATATGTTTCCAAAGCCTTGCCTCTGCCCTCTTTGGGAATAAGTCATATCCAGCTGCAGTTCCTGCCATGTTGTAGTATGGATGAAACACATTTTACTTTGTTTTCTATTAACATAGAAACGTCTGAACTCTGAAACCCAAACAAGCATCTAGAACATCAGAGGAGGTTAAAGCAGAAAAGACTTCAGTTAGTTCAGTTCCTCACTTTCCCTGATGAAGGTCTATAAACAGAGAGGTAAGGTAGCTGACCTACTTATCAGAATAGCTCAGTAAGTTACATTGTAAGGAATGTGCAGATGACCAAGAAATAACATTTTAGTTCAGATATTATAAATAGATTTTCATCTGGGGATGAAAGTATTAATGTTAAGCTTTGGGGTTGTTGTTTTTTAACCCCCAACCCCCTTTTTATTGATTTCTGCTTTCTTATTCTCTCCTGGTCTTCCTCCAACATTTTGTCCTCTTTTTCTGAGTACCTATCCATTCCCTGATGGTGTCCGTTAAATGATGATACCAAGGATATATCATACCTATGCTCTGCATGTTCTATCTCCTTCCTTCTTGGCGAGCCCACCCCAACCCCAGTGGCTTTATCAACCATTGCACTTTAATGTCTCTCAAATGTCTATTTCCAAATTGTCACCACCCTCCTGAGTCACAAAATCTTCTATGTTGAAGAAAATGTCCATTGAATATTTTCCAAACGTGTCACATTCAGAATTCAATGAAAAGATCTTTAACATGGTATTGAAGACTCTCATCATTTGGTCCTGGTCCTTCTCTATGCTCATGTTACTTCCCTACCTCTCACCTCTAACAACCTTTCATAACAAACTAATTTGTATTTCCTTGAACATGAGATGTCCTCATCTTCTCTGATTCCTTTGTATCTGGTGCATGCTTCTGCCTGGAAGCCTCCTGAACCTGGTTGACTCCCATTCAATGTTCCAAGGGCAGTTGAAAGGTCACCTCCTCCCAGATGTCTCCTTGCCTTCAACTCTGCATTGGTGCTTCTCTTTCACTTCACATGTTATCCTGAACCAACTTTGCTGCATCTGTTATCACAGTTCTATATTTATTAGGTAGAAAACTTCTTAACATTAGAAACATTTATTGAGCCCTGCTTCTATAGAGCTGACTGAGCTTAGAACCATTCCCAACACATGGTAGATTTTCAGCTGATGGCTGTCAAATTAATAGGAGAATAAAAGATAACCCTAAAAAAAATCCAGACCTTTTCAAACTAGGTTATTATTTTTTAAACAAATGTTTTCTTTTCAGAGGGGATAGCAACACCCAGAAAAGATATCTACTGCCAGCTCTAAGGTTAACTCAGCACTAGGATCCTGGCAGCTATCTGCAACACATCTCCCTAGAGAAACAAGTCCCAGACTCTCCTCAGGAGACTCCAGTCCTCACCACCATTCCTCTCCTGGAGCCTATGCACCTGTACAACTGTGTACAATACATGGTATGCAGAGTGATGCTCAGATAGTCAGCTGGAGTGAAGAACCCACCAAAGAATGACTCACAACAATCAAAATCCTATTACAATGATAGAGCCCACATAAATGGCATAAAGGACATTCCAAAAGCATCCAGCTCAGGAGATCAAGATGACTACACTACTGAGCCCCACAGGTCTCCTACCACAGAAGGTCATATCACAAAGACAGGGAGTCAAAGCAGATCTATCTAAGAAACAAAACAAACGAGAAGAGTCATCTAAAATGTGGAGACAAAGAAACAACCCCTGGTTGAAAGGAAAGGAGAAATCCCCAGAAAGAGTACTAAATGAAATTGAGACAAGCAAGCTATCAGACACTGAGTTCAAAATAATGGTTCTAAGGATGCTAAAGGAGCTCAGTGAGAACTACAAGGAACTCTATGGAAACTACAAGGAACTTACTGAAAATACATCAGCATGAAAAAGGACACAGAAACTATCAATAAGGGCCAGGAGGAAATGAAGAATACAATATCTAAAATGAAGAATACAATAGAAGGAGTTAAAAACAGGCTAGACAAAACATAGTATTGAATCAGTGAGCTGGAGGACATGATAGGAAAAACAGACAGAACAACAAAACAAATAAAGAATCAAAAAGAACAAAGAAAGTTTAAGAAAGCTGCAGGACAACATGAAATATAATATCTGTATCATAGGGATATCAGAAGAAGAAGGAGTAAGAGATAGAAAATCTGTTTCAAAAAGTAATAACAGAAAACCTCCCTAAGTTTATGAGGGAAAAAGTCGTATGAGTCCAAGAAGCACAGAGGGTCCCAATCAAGATGAACCTGAAGAGACAAATCATAATTAAAATGACAAAATTTAAAGACAAAGAGAATCTTAAAGGTAGCAAAGGTTAAACAGCTAGTAATATACAAGGAAGCTTCCAATATGGCTTTCAGATGATTTCTCAACAGAAATGCTACAAGCCAAAATGGAATGGCAAGAAGTATTCCAAGTAATGAAAAGCAAAGGTCTACAACCAAGATCATTCCATCCAGCAAGGCTCTCATTTATATAAAATGGAGGGCAAAATAAGGAGTTGCTCAAGCAAAAAAAAAAAAAAAAAAAAAAAAGGAGGGGGGTTGCTAAAAGAATACATCTCCACCAAACTAGCATTGCAAGAGATGATAAAGGGACTGCTATAAGATGATGAAAAAAAAAGAGAGAGAAGAATACAGATACAAAGGGGAAAAATGCAATGAATAAATACCTATCAATAATAACCTTAAATGTAAATAGATTAAATGATCCAATTAAAAGACATAGGGTAGCTGAATGGATTAGAAAGAATGACCCACATATATGTTGTCTATAAGAGAGCCATTTCAGAACAAAATATCTACACAGACTGAAAGTTAAGGGATTGAAAAAAACATTCCAGGGAAATGAATATAAAAAAAAGCTGCGGTAGCAATACTTATATCAGACAAAACAGATTTCAAAACAAAAGCCATAAAAAGAGACAAAGTAGGTCACTACATAATGCTTAAGGGAATAGAATGTCAAGAAGATATAACCCTTGTAAACATATATGCACTCAACATAGGAGCACCTAAATAAATAAGTAAAGTCTTGGAGGACTTCAAGAAAGATATTGACAGCAACACACCCATTATAGGAGATTTTAACAACACACTGTGAACAATGGACAGATCTTCCAAGTAAAGAATCAAGGATATTGTGGCATTGAATGACACTCTAGATCAAATGGACTTAATTGATATACATAGAAACTTCCACTCCAAAGAAGCAAAATATACATTCTTTTCAAATGCACATGGAACATTTTCAAAGACAGACCACATGGTAGGACACAAAACAAGCCTCAACAAAATCAAGAATATTAAAATCATATCAAGCATCTTCTTGGATCACAAAGACTTGAAACTAGAAACCAACATCAAGGAAAAACTCAAAAGCATTCAAATTCATGGAGACTAAATAACATGTTATTAAATAATGAGTGAGTCAACAGTGAGATCAAGAAAGAAATCAAAAAGTTTCTGGAAACAAATGAACATGAACACACTACAGCCCAAAACCTATGAGAAACAATGAAGGCAATCCTGAGATGGAACTTCATAGCAATACAGGCTTATATTACAAAAAAAGAAAGAAAGAAAAATCTCAAATAAACAACCTAATCCTGCATCTACAAGAACTCGAAGAACAACAAAGCCCAGAGCAAGTAGAAGGAGGGAAATAATCAAGATCAAAACATAATTAAATTATATAGAGTCTAAAAACAACAACAACAATAAGAATTTAAAGGACCAATCAATTCAGGAGTTGAGTCTTTGAAAAGACAAATGAAATTGACAAGCCTTTAACTATACTCATCAAGAAAAAAGGAGAGAGGACCCAAATAAATAAAATCAGAAATGAAAGAGAAGTTACAACCAATACCACAGAAATTCAAAGGATTGTAAGAAATTACTAAGAACAACTACATGCCAAGAAATCTGACAACCTGGGTGAAATGGACACATTTCTAGAAACATACAATCTTTCAAAACTGAATCAAGAAGAAGCAGAAAGCCTGAATAGACCAATAACAACTAGTGAAATTAAAGCAGTAATCAGAAAACTCCTGGCACACAGAAGCCCTGGACTGAATGGCTTCACAGGTATTCTACCAAACATTTAAAAAAGAACTAACTCCTATTTATCTAAAACTACTCCAAAAAATTCAAGAAGAGAGAAGACTCCAAATTCTTTTTATGAGGCCAGTATTATCCTAATTCCAAAACCAGGTAAAGACACAACAAAGAAAGAAAACTACAGACCAATATTGCTGATGAACATAGATGCTAAAATCCTCAACAAAATATTACTAGTCCAGATTCAGCAATACATTAAATAGATCATACACCATAATCAAATGGGATTCACCCCAAAGATAAAGGATGGTATAATATTTGCAAATCAATAAACATAATACACTACATAAACAAAATGAAAGACAAAAATCACATGATCATATCAATAGATACTGAAAAAACATTTGATAAAGTACAGCACCCATTGATGATAAAAATGCTCAGCAAATTGGGAATAGGAGGAGCATACCTCAACATAATAAAGGTCATATATGAGAAACCTACTGCCACCATCATACTCAATGAGAAAAAACTAAAAGCTTTCCCCCTAAGATCAGGAACAAGATAAAGACGTCTGCTTTCACCACTTTTATTCAACATAGTATTGGAAGTTCTAGCCACACTGATCAGACAATAAAAAGAAATAAAATGTATCCAAACTGGAAAGGAGGAAGTAAAATTGTCATTATTTGCAGGTGACATGACAGTGTACATAAAAAATCTTAAAGACTCCATCAAAAGACTACTCAACTTAATAAGTGAATTTGGCAGAATGGTGGGATACAAAGTCAATATTCATAAACGAAGGCATTTTTGTACACCAACAATGAAATATCAGAAACCTAAACTGGGGAAAAATCTCATTTACTATAGCAACAAGAAAAATAAAGTACCTAGGAATAAATTTAACCAAGAAGTTAAAAGACCTATACTCAGAAAACTACAGAATACTGAAGAAAGAAATTAAAGAAGATACAAATAAATGACAGCATATACCATGTCCATGGATTAGAAGAATTAACATCATTAACATATGCAGATTACCCAAAGAAATCTATAGATTCAAAGCAATCTCTATTAAAATATCAATGGCATATTTGACAGATCTAGAACAAATATTTAAAAAATTTATATGGAATAAAAAATGACCCCGAATAGCCTCAGCAATCTTGAGAAAAAAGAACAACATAGGAGGGATCACAATACCTGATGTAGACTATACTACAAGGCCACTGTAATCAAAACAGTCTGGTACTGGCATAAGAACAGACACATAGAGCAGTAGAAAAGAATAGAGAGCTCAGAAATAAATCCATGGCTCTATGGTCAGTTAATATTTGACAAAAGGGGCAGGAGCATAGAATGGAGTAAAAATAGCCTCTTCAATAAATGGTGTTGGGAGAACTGGACAGGTACATGCAAAAAAAATGAAACAAGGCCACCAACTTACACCACACACCAGAATAAACTCAAGATGGATAAAAGACTCAAATATAAGATGCGACACTATGAAAGTCCTAGAGGAAAACATAAGCAGGAAAATTTCATATGTTTGTAGCAATATTTTTGCTGATAAATCTCCTAGGGCAAGGGAAATAAAGGAAACAATAAACACCTGAGACTACATCTAATTTAAAAGTTTCTGCACAGCTAAAAAAAAAAAATTGAAATGAAAAAGGGAACCAGCCATATGGGAAAACATTGCCAATGATACCTCGGACAAGGGTTTGATCTTCAAAATACATAAAGAATTCATATCAGGAAGACAATTTAATTATAAAATAGACAAAAGACCTGAACAGACACTTCTCCAAGGAGGATACACAGAGGGTCCATAGACACATGAAAGGAAGCTCAACATCACTAGCAATCAGAGAGATGCAAATTAAAACCACAATGAGATACCACCTCTCACTGGTCAGAATGGCTATCATTAACAAATCAGCAAACAACAAGTGCTGGCGAGGATGGGGAGAGAGAGAAACCCTAGTGCCCTGTTGGTGGGAATGCAGGCTGGTACAACCACTGTGGAAAACAGTCTGGAATTTCCTCAAAAAACTAAAAATGGAACTGCTTTTTGACCCAGTGATTCCACTGCTGGGATTGTACCCTATGAATTCTGAAACACCAATTCAAAAGAACCTGTGCACCCCTATGTTCATAGCAGCATTACTTACAATAGCCAAGTGCTGGAAACAACCTAAGTGCCAATCAGTAAAAGAGTGGGAAAAACTGCAGTGCATTTACACAATGGAATACTATGCAGCAGAAAGAAAGAACTCCTATCTTTTGTGACAACATGGATGGAACTGGAAAGTATTATGCTTAGTGAAATAAACCAGGTGGTGAAAGAAAAATCCTGTATGATCTCACCTATAAGAGGAACCTAATGAACAAAACAAACAAATGAGCAAAATAGAACCAGAGGCATGGAAAGAGGGAACAGGTTGACAAGAACCAGAGGGGTGAAGGGAGGGGAATAACAGTTGGAAGAAGGGAAAGGGACTAGTCAAGAAACATGTATGAATGACCCATGGATGTGGACAACAGGGTGGGGATTGAATGTGGGATTGGGGGGTGGGCTGGCTAAGGAGAGCAAAGGGGGAAAATTGGGACAACTGTATAGAACAATAATAAAATGTTTAATTAAAAATACATTTAAAAGTTTTCTTTTGATACAATTTCAGGCCTACAGGAATGCTCTGAAACTACTCCCAAGAACTCTCCTATGTCCCTTATCCAGATACACTAATTGTTTGTATTGCTTTATGTTTCTCTCTGTGTCTGTTCATACTGTTTCTAAACCATTTGGGAGTAAGTTGAAAACATAGTGCCTTTTTACCTTTAAATACTTTCGTGTGTATTTTCTAAAAGTAAAGCTATTCTCTTATATAACAACAGTGAACTTACCAAAATCAGGAACTTTAGCATTAATATAACACTATTATCTAAGTCACCGTCTATATTCAAATTGTGCTTATAGTACCATTTGTTTACAGCTGCTATTTTGCCAATAATGTCTATTAAAGCTATTTTTCTCACTCAAGACCCAATCTAAGATCAAAACTTCTATTTTTCTCTCATTCCTCTTTTGTCTCCTCTAACCTTGAGGTCCAGTTCCTCAGCCTTGCATTTTGTTTTTTACTGTGACATTATTAAACAATACATTCCACTTTTTAAAGCTGTCCTTTAATTTGGGTTTGTCTGATACTTCCTAACTATGAAATTCTACCTGTACAATTTCCAGGTAGACCACTGAAGTGGTGTTGCACCCTTCTCGGAAGATATCACTGGGCACCTGATGTCTGTCCCGGTACTGGTGATGGTAGCTTTGATCACCTGGTTAAGGTGGTGCCTGCCAGTTTTCTCCACTGTAAAGTTACTAATTTCCCTTTATAATTAAGAATGGTTAGGAGAGGTGAGACCCTTTGAGGCCACGTAAACATCATATCTGTTGTAAAACATTAACCTACTAATTTTATCCTTCATTGATGATTTTCTATGCCATCATTCCTTCTATACTAGGGTGGCATTTAGCTCTAAGGAAGAGCACTCTCTTTGTACCCATTGGTTTATTTTTTCAAGAAGTTATTTATAAAACTGTGGATTGGTTGATTCTCACTTTATCCAGTGAGTTATAACTCTGTACATCATTATTTTTATTCTCTAATTCTCCCTGACCTGCTCAGTGGGAGCACCTTCAAATGTGTCCCTTCGTCCTTTTGACATCTCCCCCATTATTGTTTGCACACTTCTTTACCTTCTGGCACAAAATGATATTTTAGACTTATTTCATGTTTTTCCTTGCACAGTAATGGAACTAGCTACTTCTCCAGGTTATCTTTTTAAATCATCTTTATTGAAGTATCATTGGCATACAATAAAATTCAACATTTCTAACTATACAGTTCAATGTTTACATCATTTTTTAACCACTGCCATACTCAAGTCATTTTTATCACTTCAAAAATTTCCATCTCTCTTCTCTTATTCTTCTCTCCTCCTCAGTACCTGGTGATAACTTATCTGCCTTTTGTCACTATCGTTTTGCCATTAATAGAATTTTAGGTAAATTGTACCATACAGTATCTACTCTTTTATGTCTAACTTCTGTAACTCCATAAAATGCTTTTGAGATTTATCTATGTTGGCATGAGCAACAGCAGTCTGTTCCTTTTTCTTTCTGAATCGTATCCTATTGCATGGATAATATATTACATTTGGTTCAAGATTGTTATGAATAAACATGTTACAAAAATTTACATACAAGTCTTTATGTGGACATAACTTTTTATTTCAATTAAGAAATTACGGACTTCCGGCCAAGACAAAGGCCTATACTGACACTCTGTCTCCCTCCACAACTAAGAAGGACTACAACTACCACAAAACCAGAAATAACCAGAAGTTCCAAAAAATAAAGCTACATGGAAGTCCAGCATATAAAGTCATAAACAAGTGGTGCTCGTCTGGACAGGTAGGAGGGGCAAAGCCACGGCTGAAAGATCGAGCTATACTGGAGGAGGCAGCTGCAGCAGTAAACAGCAGGACCCGGTAAGCAGACACCCATATTTGGGGGGAGGAGAGAAATGTCTGGGAGCCGGCCCTGGCTGCAGACCAAACTCGTCGGCTCATGATTCCAACACTGGGGAAGGCAAACCCCCATCGTCTCAGACTGTGAGGCCCAGAGGGCATGGGGACGGAGGAGGAGGCTCCCGGTCTCTCAGCGAAGAGTAACAGCAGGAATCCATCTTGGACCCCCGGGCCCACACAAAGCACCAGTGTGGTGAGAAGGGTCGCTGGGTACTGACAAGTACACAGGGCTCTACTCCCGATAGCGTAGGAGGGGTGACAGCGCCCCGCCCAAGAAGAAAAGATAAATAAAACAGTCAGAATGGCAGAATTAATGATTGAAATACCAACCACACAGCTAAACAAAAAGAAAATAAGGGACTTGACTGATGAACAAGTACAGAATGTTTCTGAGGCTCAGTTCAGAGCTACAGTCATAAGGCAGCTTACAGACCTAACAGCGGGACTTAATCAAGACAGGGAAGAAATGAAGGCTAGTCCTGCTGAAATGAACAAAAATACATACAAGACAAGTGGTGAGGAAAGGAAAACCAGGGATCAAATCAACAAATAGGAACATAGGGAAGGAACAAACAGTCAACCAGTGCAGAAAGAGGAAACAAAAAGTGAGGAATACGAGAAGAGGCTTAGAAACCGAAACCTGTGGGACAGCTATAAGCGAATGAACATTCGAATTATAGGATTGCCAGAGGGTGAAGGAGAAGAACTAGAAATTGAAAAATTATGTAAAAAAAAAATGAAGCAGAACTTCCCTAACTTGGGGAAGGAAATGGACTTAGAGGTCCAGGAAGCACAGACAGTTCCAGATAAACTGGACCCAGGGAGAACCGTCGGCAGCCGTCCATCTCGAGAGACGATGGTGTAGCTTCTTAAGAGTCTATCTGCACCACCGAGAATGGTTGTGCAGTCCGACTCGGGAGTGACATGGTATCTGTCCCCTCCCGTGTTGAATCGACATCTTGCGATGACGCTGGAGTGTCCTCTCCAGTGGAGCTGAAGCTACAGAGCCTGGGCAGGGTGATATGGAGGGTCTGCTGTTGCCCATGCAGCAGACCCCCCCTCTCTTCGCATCTGAAGGGTCCAAAGGAAAGACGGAGTCAATACAGCTTGGCTTCAGGTTCGCCGCAGGAGTTGCCGGTGTTGACTACAACGTCAAACCGCCTTAGGGACTCCGGCTCCGGATTATCTGTCGGGGTTTACTCCCTTAGCCTTTCCCCTGAAGAGGTATGCCGCAAGGCAGCGGAGGTTTTTTTTGGAATCAGAGTTTTCCTTCTCTGATGTGCCCTGACTGGAAGATCGAACCAGCGACACTTAGCTCGCAGGCCGATGCTCAATCCACTGAGCCAAACCAGCCAGGGTTCCAGGGAGAACCACACACACATTATAATCAAATTGTCAAAAATTAAAGATAAAGAGAGAATCTTAAAAGCAGCAAGGGAGAAGAAAAGAATCATGTACAAAGGGGTCCCAACTAGACTACCAGCTGATTTCTCAAAGGAGACCCTGCAGGCAAGAAGGGACTGGCAAGAAATATTCAAAGTAATGAAAATCAAAAACCTACAACCACAATTACTCTATCCAGCAAAGCTGTCATTCAGAATAGAAGGGCAGAGAAAGTGCTTCCAGAACAAAGTAAAACTGAAGGAGTTCATCATATCCAAACCACTGTTATATGAAATGTTAAAGGGACTTGTTTAGGAGAAGGAGGATCAAAACTATGAACATTAAAATGAAAACTGTATCACAACAACCAACAACAGAAACTAGGGAATTGAAACAAATGCAAATTAAGTAGGCAAAGAGAGGGGAAAAAGAATTATAGGTATGGGGAACATATTGGGGGGAGGTCAGCAGGGAAGAGAAAGAGGGAAAAGGGAGGGAGATGATGCAGGAATTAAGAAGCATAGTAGGAGGGAGTGGAATAGACTTGAAGATGTTGAGAACTATATGCAAAAATCAGTGGGCATGGACTAAGGTTGGGGAGACTGGAGGGAAGGTGGTCACAGGGTGGAGGGGATCAGAGAGAAAAGAAATTGGGACAACTGTAACAGCATAATCATTAAAATAAAAAATAATAATAAAAAACATTTCAAAAAATTAAATAAAAAAAAGAGAAATTACCTATAAAGTCTGCATCAGTGATGTGTGGAAGTTTCTAGTTGCTCAGTGTCCTAACCAACAATAGGTATTGTCAATCTTAAGCTATTCTAGTGCATAAGAATAGGTATTTTATTGTGGCTTTAACTTGCATTTTACTAATGATTATTGATGTTTAGTACCTTTTGGTATTTTTATTTTCCATTTGTGTATCTTCTTTGGGGAAGTGTCTGTTCAAATCTTTTGCCCACTTTTTAACTGAGTTCCCTCTACCATTGTTATTGAGATACAAGTCGTCGTCGTCGGCGGCGGCGGCAGCCGTCCGTCTCGAGAGACGATGGCATAGCTTCTTGAGAGTCTATCTGCACCGCCGAGAATGGCTGTGCAGTCTACTCGGGAGTGACAATCCCTGCCGCACTTGGTACAGGTGAAGGCAGATGGCTGTTGTTGCTGCTGTTGACGCTGCTTCCGCCTCGATCTTTTCTGGACCGCCTCCTCGTTGCGCGCAGCCTCCGCACGTGATGTACCTTGCCTGACCGCGAGCCTCCAGGCTATGCGGTCATCTGCTTGAACTTCCCATGTGTTGAGATTGATGGAGCATTGTGTCATGTCCTTTTTGCAGATGTCTTTGAACCGCAGTTTTGGGCGCCCTGTCATCCTCTTGCCTTCTGCTAGCTCGCCGTAGAGGAGGTCTTTGGGGATATGGCCTGGATCCATTCTTTTGACATGGCCGAGCCACCTGAGGTGTCTCTCGCTAAGAACTGCATGCAAACTGCTCATATTGGCTCGCTTCAGCACCTCGGTGTTGGGAACCTTATCCTGCCAGGCGACATGCAGGACGCGTCGCAGGCACCTCATGTGGAAGCTGTTGAGTTTCCTTTCGTGCCTTGCGTAGGTGGTCCACGTCTCGCTGCCATAGAGGAGAGTGCTGAGTACGCAGGCTTGGTAGATGCGCAGTCTGGTTTTCTCAGTGAGGCTGGAATTGTTCCACGCTCGCCGGTTCAGTTTGGCCATAACTGTGGCTGCCCTGGCGATTCTCCGGTTGACCTCCAAGTTGACTGACAGAGAGCTCGAGATGGTGGACCCGAGGTAAGTGAAGTCGTTGACAACCTCCAGGGTGGATCCGTCGATGGTGATGCATGGGGGAGTCCCCGTGCCTTGAGTCATAACATTCGTCTTCGTCAGGCTGATGGCTAGTCCGAACTCCTTGCATGCGTGGGAAAGGCAAGTGACTAGCTGCTGGAGTCCCTCTTCAGAGTGTGATGTCAAAGCTGCGTCGTCGGCGAAGAGCATCTCACGGATGAGCACCTCTTTGACTTTGGTCTTGGCTCGTAGACGGGAGAACGCTGACTGATACGAGGCTCACTGGGAAGAAATGGAACCCGTGATCGAGGCTAAGAGGAAGGCCCTACTGGCTTACAAGGCCACGCCCACTCCCAGTACACTTCAAGCTCTACGGGCTGCCAGGAACAAAGTCCAGAAGACCGCCCGCCACTGTGCCAACACCTATTGGCTAAACCTGTGCAGAAGCATTCAGGAAGCCGCCGATATAGGCAACGCACGAGGAATGTATGAGGGTATCAAGAAGGCAACAGGCCCAATCCCCTCCAAGATCGCCCCCCTTAAGTCCAAGACAGGTGAGGTCATCACTGACCAGGAACAGCAAATGCGGCGGTGGACCGAGCACTACCTCGAGCTGTACGCAACGAAGAACACCGTAACAGACACTGCTCTTAAAGCCATCCCAGACCTACCAGTCATGGAGGAGCTAGACACCCCACCTACTGCGGCAGAGCTCCGCAAAGCCATCGACCGCCTCGCTTGCGGGAAAGCACCAGGAAGCGACGGAATCCCTCCAGAAATCCTAAAGAGCGGGAAACCAGTCCTGCTACAGCCGCTCCACCATCTACTCTGTCTCTGCTGGAAGGAAGGTTACATCCCCCAGGATATGAGAGACGCCAACATTATCACCATGTACAAGAACAAAGGAGACCGCAGCGACTGCAACAACTACCGGGGCATCTCTCTCCTCAGCGTCGTCGGCAAAGTATTCGCCCGGGTCGCTCTTGCCCGCCTGCAGACCCTTGCTTCCCGCGTCTACCCAGAGTCCCAGTGTGGCTTCAGAGCTGGCCGATCAACAGTGGACATGATCTTCTCCCTACGCCAGCTGCAGGAGAAGTGTCACGAGCAGCATAAACCACTCTACCTCGCCTTTATTGACCTCACGAAGGCGTTTGATCTGGTCAGTCGAAGCGGACTCTTCAGCTTGCTACGGAAGATTGGCTGTCCACCACATCTGCTTGCTGTGGTCATGTCCTTTCACGACAACATGCACAGCACGGTGTCCTACAACGGCGCAACCTCTGAGGCCTTCCCAGTCAGCAGCGGAGTAAAGCAGGGCTGCGTCCTCGCGCCTACGCTGTTCGGAATCTTCTTCTCCATGCTCCTCCAATACGCCTTTAAGGACTGCAGCGAGGGTGTCTTCATTCACACCAGATCCGATGGCAAGCTCTACAACCTGGCCCGTCTACGAGCCAAGACCAAGTGAGATACAAGTAATCTTTATATATTCTGGGAGCAAGCCCTTTATCAGATAAATGTTTCGAAAATATTATCTCCCAGTCTGTGGCTTACTTGTCTATTTATAAAACCGTAACTCTTAAAAGGCCAAAGTTTTACTTTTGATGAAGTCCAATTTATTCATTTTAGTTTACAGTTCACTATTTTGTGGCCTAAGATAATTTTGTCTCACCTTGCACACTAAAGTTTTTCCTTTTTTTCTAAAAATGTCATATGTTTAGGATTTTGATATATTTCATATTAGTTATTTCCCATTTGGATATCCTATTGTTCCAACATCATTTGTTAAAATTATTCTTTCTCTACTAAATTATATTAACAATTTTGTCAAAAATCAATTAACCATATATGTATATATTTTATCTAGACCCTCTATTTTTATTTCTACATATTTATCCTTAAACTAATACTGCATTGTCTAGGTTATAGGACTATTTAGGTTATGTACTACTTTTGAATAAGCTATGGTAGCTAGTATATTTCAAGAAATTAGTTCATTTCCTCTAACTTCCCACATTTATTGGCATAAGTTTTTTTCAAATATTCCTTTAGTATCCTTTTAGTTGCATTCCATAGGGTCTGTGGTGATACCCTCTCTTTCATTTCCAGTATGGATTTTTAGCATTTCCTGTCTTTGTTCCTCATGAATCTGGATATAAACATCAATTTTATTGACTTTTCAAAAACCCAGTTTTTATAGTTTCTACTTTATTTATTTTACTCTATTTTCTCACCCTTCTGCTGGTTTTACATTTAATATGTTCTTCTTTTCATAGTTAAAGTTAAATCTTAAACCATTGATTAAATTTTTCCTTTTCTAATAAAATCATGTAATCTTTTTTTATTCATTGATTAATTTTGAGAGAGAGAGAGGAAGGGCAAGAGAGAGAGAAAGAGGAAGAGCAACATCAATTTGTTAATCAACTTATTTATGCTTTCATTGGTTGCTTCTTGTAGGTGTCCTGACCAGAGACTGAACCTGCAACCTTGGCAAATCAGGATGATGCTCCAACCACCTGAGCTACTGAGTAGGGCAAATAATTTAATTTTATAGCTTTCTTTCTAACTACTTCTTTAGCTCTATCCT
This sequence comes from Furipterus horrens, assembly GCF_987537825.1. Classification (NCBI taxonomy): domain Eukaryota; kingdom Metazoa; phylum Chordata; class Mammalia; order Chiroptera; family Furipteridae; genus Furipterus; species Furipterus horrens. The sequence continues at coordinate 52,902,963 of NW_028327175.1, read as the reverse complement.
ACAAATTTTGATATGTTTGGTTTTTTTTTATTATTTGGTTGTAAATTCTGTGACTAATTTTGACCCATGGGTTATTTAAAATGTGTTATTTCCAACCCTGGCTGGTTTAGCTCAGTGGATGGAGCGTCGGCCTGCGAGCTAAGTGTCGCTGGTTCGATCTTCCAGTCAGGGTACATCAGAGAAGGAAAACTCTGACACCAAAAAACCTCCGCTGCCTTGCGGCATACCTCTTCAGGGGAAAGGCTAAGGGAGTAAACCCCGACAGAAAATCCGGAGCCGGAGTCCCTAAGGCGGTTTGATGTTGTAGTCAACACCGGCAACTCCTGCGGCGCACCTGAACCCAAGCTGTATCGACTCCGTCTTTCCCTTGGACCCTTCAGCTGCGAAGAGAGGGGGGGTCTGCTGCATGGGCAACAGCAGACCCTCCGTATTACCCTGCCCAGGCTCTGTAGCTTCAGCTTCACGGGAGAGGACACTCCAGCGTCATCGCAAGATGTCGATTCAACACGGGAGGAGACAGATACCGTGTCACTCCCGAGTCGGACTGCACAGCCATTCTCGGCGGTGCAGATAGACTCTTAAGAAGCTACACCATCGTCTCTCGAGACGAACGGCTGCCGACGACAACGACGACGATTTCCAAATATTTAGAAATACTTTTTACTTAATTGTACTGTAGTCAAAGAAGATACTCTGTCCAAGTCAATCTTTTTTAATTTGTTGAGATTTGGTTTATGAATCAGCATATGGTCTATCTTAATGAGTGCTCCATGTGTACTGAGAAAGAATGTGTGTTCTTTGGCTGAGTGGAGTAGTCCATAAACAACAGTTAGGTCAAATTGTTTGAGAGTTTTGTCCAAGTCTTCTCTTCACTTGTGTTACTGAATTCTTTCTTGGTTCTATCAAATTATTATAAAGGAATGTTAAAATTTCCATCTATAAAAGTAATTAGTGTATTTATGTTTTCAGTAATATATTTTAATTGATAATTGTGACATTCTTTCATTAGTTGTACATAAATTTAGGATTGTTATTATTTCTTGATGTATTGACCTGTTTATTATTACAAAATGTTCCTGTTTATCATTGGTAATATTTCTTGTTCTGAACTCTGTTTTGCCTAATACTAATGTAGCTATTCTGAGTTCTTGGTTTTTTTAGTTAATGCTTGCATTATGTCTTTTCTCATCTTTTTACTTTTAAATTGTGTTTTTATATATAAAGTAGAATTCTTTTAGAAAGCATATCATTGTCTTGTTTTTTTTTGTTGTTGTTTGTTTTTTATCCAAAATGGCAATATCTGCCTTGTAACAGGGGATCGTGGGCCATTTTCGTTTAATATAACTTTCAGTACAGTTAAGTTTTAATCTACCACCTTGGCTTTTGATATTTATTTACTTCATAAGTTCCTTTTTCTTTTTCCCCTCTTTTTCTGTTTTGCTTTATACTGAGTATTTTTATGATATTATTTTATTTCTTTTGTTGACTGTTTTAACTATAGCTCTTTGCTGTATTATTTTAGTAGGTGCTTTAAGCTTTACATATATGTTTTTAATATATCACAGTTTATGTTTCAGTAATATTTATGTCATACTACATATATCATTAAAAAAAAAAAACTTACAACAGTATACCTCCATTTCCCCCTTCTTCTCTTTTATGTTATTGTTGGCATATATTTTAATTCTACATGTGTTATAAACCCAGCTAAACATCATTATTTTTGCTTTATGTAGTCAATTATTTTTCAACAGGTTAAAATAGAGAAGTAGAGTACTTTTATACATGGTTACTATTTCTGCTGCTTTTTACACCTTTGTTAAGATTCAATTTTCCATCTGGTATCATTTTCTTTTCATATCAAAAAATTTCCTTTATAATTCTTATTAGAGTAGGTCAGCTGACTATGAATTTTCTTATCATAGATTTGGTTGGACTGAAAAGTCTTTATTTTGCTTTCATTTTTGAAGGATACTTTTAATGGGTATAGAATTCTAGGTTGAAATATTTTGTGAATGCTGTTACATTGTTTCCTTGCCTGTATGTTTTCTGACAACTTCTGTCATTCTGTACAATTCTACATTGGGTTTAAGAGACTTGGTCACCAAGTGGTAGAATGGTGGAAAGGAATAGCTCAGATGAATGATGACTCCATACCTCAAGTAACTCCATTAATAACTACATGAGTGATCAGAAAATGGTTTATGTGGCTGAGGGCAGTAAAGTGGTTGAGACATACAATGATTTCTGTCAGCTACAAACTTAAGTCTTAAAAATTCTCTTCTTAAGAACAGGTATACTAATCTAGTAACAGAGTACAACCACCAGTATATATGATAAGAATTAACTATACACGGTTTAAAGACAAACAGCCCATGTTGTTGTTTCTAATAGACACTGGAGTATTACTCAAAGGCTGAAAATGTGGCTGTAGAAAGTAAAACTAATGACATCAATTTATGAAGATTGCTTATATACAATAATCTCTATGCATCCTATGTGTCAGATTTTTGAAAATTCAATTTTCTTTGCAATCAACTCTTTTCTTGACTGCTTGTCCTTTCACTGCTTATATTCTAATATCTTATATTTAATACCAATATTAAAACAATATGGGAACAGAATTTCCCTGCCTTTACACAAAATTATGGTGAATAAAATGACCTTTCTTTTATGATTTAATAATTTTGCTTTTCAATTTTTACAATGTCAGTAACCATTCTCACTGAAGTGGTTCTCACTAAAGTGTTTTAAGTCAGTGCCTCACAAATTTCAGTGTAGGTAAATATTACCTGGATAATTTGTTAAAAATGAAGGTTCCCTGCTCCTCTCCAACCAGTCTGGTTTAGTAAAATAGAGTGAGGTCCCAGTTAAAGTGTCAACAAGCATCCTTCTGAGAATTTTTATACCGTCGATCTGGAAAGCACACTGTTGGGTTTGAACTGACTAAAAGATACCTGCAGCAAGTGAAGGGATGCAAGCTTTTTGCCATTAACTTCTAATTATTTTTTTTCCTAAGAAGAAGTAGAAATCAGACTTGGGGAAAATATTTAAGCTTAGTTTTATCATCTTTTATCCAGAGTAGCATTTTAAATAATTGGTTATAATGTGATTGGATGAAGCCATCAGATTCTTCACATACATTATCTTTGAAGTAGGTATCATTATGCCATTTTATGGCAACATATGGCTGAGAGACATGAAGTAACTTGTCCGAATTTTCACAGCAAATAAGTGTGAGAGCTGGAATTCAACGCCGGGGGCTATGTGGTCCAAAGTCCACACTTCTCTGCAGCCTCTGCCTACCCCTCCTCACATTCCCTTTGTGCTGTTTCCAGGGACAGCAATCAGAAACTTGTGAGTTATCATATTAGGTATAACTCACATATCTAGAAAGTCCCACATTCTCATCTTGGAAAATGTATGTTATTAAAATAAAATAAAGTGGTTCAGCTAAACTTTATAATTGTCCATAGCCTGAACAGTTTTGCTCTAAATTGCCGTTGATGTTGACCTTATAGTTTGACTTACATTTTCCCGTGCATACTTCTTTTTATTATCTATTTCAATTAATATAATCCTGCAGGTCATCTCAAGTATTTTTTAAAACAAAATAAATTATAAATAGAATCACAGTGCCTAGCTATATTACTTAGGGTCACACTAGCTTCTCTAACAGAAAACCAACTAAAATCTTTACACAATAGAGTTATATTCTTATTCACATTAATTTTCTTCACTAATAGCTTTCCACATGGTTATTCAGGGACTTTACCTCTCTGTAGCTTGTGGCCTTCACTCCTCCAGGATCTTATAGACATTCTGATTCAATAAATACATGGGGATGAGACTGGAGAACAGTACCCCCACTTCCATTTATGTTTCACCATTGAGAACTAGAAACTAGTCCCCATCTATGCCAGGTGTACTGGAAAATCTAGACAGTGGGTGGGCAGCAGGCCACTAGCACCTAGCTCTAGTCTATAGAGAGGGAACACAAATCTTTGTTGATCACCTAAGTAGCCCTGTTCTCTACTTAAAAGATGTTTCAATATATCTGTTGGGTGATTTAAAGGGTCATTTATACAGTTATAACCTCTTTACTTGGCAAAAGAGTTATTCTCTGTATACTTGCCCATGGACCTTGAATTAGTAAATATATATATATATATATATATATATATATATGTATATATATATATATATATATATATATTGCTTACATATGCGTTGAATTTCTTACATAAAACATACTAAATCAAGTATTATGTGCGACCTCAAACTGCTAATCAAAGTTTCTTGGTCATGGTCATGTAAACCAACAGAAGGTATTTGTTAATGACTGGCCTCTAGTTGCTTAATGGAGAACTATGGTCGGTAGGCTGAGCATATGGCTGAGGGAGCTTGGGCTGCATGAACCATGAACACAGTTGTCAGCATGGGGGCAGAAGCTCTACACAAGGCATGTTGATTCCTTCTCTTTCTAATCTTACAAAAACAAACAAACAAACAAAACTTCAATAGGGTAGAGGACCTGAGGCTGATAAGCAAGCTTAAGCAAAAAACATCAAATTATAACATGAGAAAGACTAAGTGTCCTTGAGTTTTAATCTCCAGGATTGCAACAACTTAACAGAGAAGTTAATTCTCAGATCTTTATATTTCAGGTCAGATTCTGAATACACATAGGTACAGCCTTGCCTAAATATGTCATCAGCATATTCAACATTCCCTAATAAGTCCCCAAACACAGTCTTGCTAAAAATTATATTGATTTAAAGGAAAAGGCTGTCAAAAATAGCCCATCCTACTTTGTTTCCTTCAATATTCCTTTAGAAACCTCATCTTATTTGAGTTTGTTTCCATAATTATTGCTCCCAAATCTTTATTCTTGTCCAAGAAGACATCCAGAGATATTTCTCTGAGAGCTTTCTCCAACTATAGCTGATATAATTTATTATGTATTTTGGTTTCCCTTACAGTGTATATGGTTTCAGAGTTCACAGTTCACAAAGTCCTGCACATATATTATTTTGTATCTTTACAATAATCCTATAAGACAGAGGACTTATTGTTTCCATTTTACAGATGAGGAACTAAAACTGTAAGAAGGTTGATTAGTTTACCCAAACAGTAAGTGGTAGAATGATCATGCATATCCCAGTTTTACCCAGGATAGTCTTGATTTATGTCTGTTATCCTGGTATAAGTATTATTAATAGCACCTCCTTCTATCCTCAAAGTGTCCCAGTTTGGCAATAAATTATTGTCAGTGTTGAAATACAGGACTAGGACATAGTTCATCTGACTATGGTTTAGTGCTCTTCCCACAAGAGCAACTTGTTCCCAATCATAACCAACCATGAACATCAAAAGGGCAGGGAGCACAATACCCCCTCCCCATACTGGATTACTAAAAATTTATAGAGCAGATGTTTAGAAGAGAACAATGGAGCTATGATTCTCCCTTTCTAAGAATTAGGATAAAGTAAGTAAACTGAGATAAAGAAAGGAAGGCTGTCCTTTCTTTAACCTCAAGGTAAGCTCCAACATTCATCCCAGGTTTGGAAATCATGTCAATTCAATTTACAACTGAATTGAAAGAAAGTCCAGAGATTTTCCCCAGACTCATGAATCCACTGCAATTATTCAACCCAGGCCTTCTGCAAAGCTATGTAGCTGCTAGTCTCTCTAGTCTCACACCACTTCTATCATTTATTGAGAAGGTCCATTAGTGGCACAATTTCCTTATTGTTCCCCATAACATTGCATAAGGCCAGAATAGCATGGCATGTTTTTCTTTTCCCAAACAGTTAGCCAGAGTAGACAATTTAATGGCAATTAATAACCAAGGCATTTGCTGCCATATGCGGGAAATAATGTAACTAATAATCTGAGAGTAAATATCAGAACCAGACTGAAGTGATCTGGAAGCTGGGCCCCATCAGGGATGAGGCAGACAGAAAGAATGTGCTCTACCTTACAACATGTTTTCTTCCATTTCTTTATGCTTGTCACTGGTTCAATGTCCCCAGTGTTCAATCCCTGTCTCCGTCTGCACACCTTCAGGAGGAAGTGGCTCCCCATGAAGCAGGGAAGGAGCCCATTTTAAACAAATGGCAATAAAAAGCCATCTTACATAGCCAGAATAGACTTCTGTGTCTGAAGGAAATGGCAGCAGTTGAGCTTTTTATGAAAAGTAGCTTTGTTCTAGTAGTTTTTCAAGAACAAAAATGTATCTTCACACTTTTGTCATTATATTTATGAACTGTAAATCCTCATTTTATGGAAACGTTCCAGGATTTCAAACTCCTAAATCAACCTGGTAAATCTCCAACCTCAGGAGTTCAATTCAAGGAGAACCCCTTCAAAGACATTGACATTTTATAGGGAACTTCAGGAAAAACAAACAATGAGGGTTTTCACTGTACATTTTTTTGTAAACCTAAAGGCTTGTCATGGGAGGCAGCTAACATGTAAAAGGAATACAGACTGCTGCTGAGATTGCATTTTCTGAGCCCCAGGTCAATATGACTTAAACAATAACAGTAACATGCTCTCTTGGGAGATTTGGTCTGGGGCCTTTAACAAACCATCATTGTTTCCTTAGAGGAATATTTTACTTTTATATCAGGGTATCTTGATGTTGGATATACAAGTAAACTTTTGAAAGGGAGAAAAATGACTCTTTAGAAATCCACTTGCAATTGCAAAACACTTTATAAATATTGTAGACTTGAGGTTTCACCTTCACTCTTACAGTATTTCCCATTATTTTCTGGACACAGTCCTGTTACAGTGGTTGTATCTCCATGAGCTACATGCCAACTTCTACTAATGACGCCATTTCAATACGCCCAGCTTCACTAATGTTTAGCCAGCTGGTGGTCCACTTCAGCCAATCCAAATAGTTCATTGTTGGATGAAATGGTTTCACAGGCAACCACAGGGTCTTAGGCATGTGAATTTTATTAAGGCTTATTCCACACACTAGGACAAAACCACACAGAACAGTTCACCCTGAGTTGCTGAGTGAGACTCATTGCAAGCAATTTCCACCCATTCACTGAACCATGTCCAAGAAATCATGGTCCTTATGGAATTTTGAGTTGTGGAGGCATGTGCTCAGGGTCCTGAGAGCCAATAGAAACCATGTCCTTTTCTGGTAATGGGAAGGCCTGAGTTCATGACATGCTTCCCAAATCTGGAGGCAAGTGACTCTTAATCTAAATAGAATGGATACATAGAAACCATATAATGAAATATGTTGTCTTTTTTTTCAATGTATAGTGATGACTGCACCAAGCAGTAATGCTCTACCTCTGAAAGTCTATACAAAGCTTATTTAATGTCCTTATTAGCAGGGTGCCCTACACCCGCTCATACAAGTGCCACTTTCTGTGCTCTTGAGTGAAAGATGTCCCTTTCATGCCACCATGGAAGTGCACCTTTTCCCGCAACTCATGCTCCTCCAGGAGGCTGTTGTAACTGCTTTAGAAAATGTCTTTTTGGGGCACTAGAAATTCAGTGCTGGAAAGAACTCCAGGGATGCTTTTGCATCTACTTTCATGTGCTTAATGGTGTCACCAACACAGAAAAGACTCAAACACTTTTACCAATTCTATATTTCCTATGGAAGCAGAGAATGTTGTGGAAACACTGGGCTCAGACTCAGCCAATTCAAACTCAGAAAATGCACAGACCACACTGAAATGAAATACTAGTGTGAGCTAATAGGGGCACTGTCAAAGCCAGGATGCTCAAACAATAGACTGGGTTTTGAAGAATCAGAGGTGTTGGCTCTACAGAGAAACTCAAGCTAAGATTTAACCATGAGACTGTTTCCCTCTGGATCTACTGACCTGGAAGGTGGCTGGGCACACTCCACAGGATGTAGCATTCCCTAGGTCCAGCCAGGGTGATGTCTCAGATCTGAAACCTTGTATCATTGCAGACATATGCTACTGTTCTGATTTTTATTGTGTTCATGAATCTTGTCCCTCCACCCAAATTATAATCCACTTAAGGTCATAAACTACATAAAATATGCCATTTGGATTCCATGTGAAACTTTTCAGAGCACTGAGAATAAAATCAGTACTCAATAAATATTTATTGAAAAATTAAATATACTGATATTGAAGGAAATAGAAGAGCAGGAAATCCATGTATCCAATAGACTATGAGTTCCATGAGGTTAGGCACTATGAGAGCTTTTCTTCTTACCCTTGTATCCCAATACCTGACATATTCTTTTTGTTGTTGGTTATGTAAGATTTATTGAGTGAATTCATGAATATACGTATTTTACAATTTTATATGTATTTTTACCTATGTTTTAATGTACTAACAGTATGCGTTTACCCATTTAGTAACTATTCTTCTATAACTGATTTTGTAATAGTTGCATTTATTGCATGGATGGACCATGACATATTTAAACAACATGCTAGACATGTAAGCGCTTTTCATTTTTTTCATCATCTTCATCTTGCTTTCTCTTTCCTTTCTCCTGATGACCAGGCTCTTCAAACGTTCACATAAAAGAGTCTTTTCTCTTGACTAGAAACAGAGCCAAAAAGCTTCCAAGGACAGTTGTGGGGTTTTTGGTTTGTTTTTTAAGAAAAACTGTAAAATTTTAATAAACATTTTTGTTTTGTATTATTTATATTAAACCTTTTTCTTTTAACAGTTGTAGAATTAGAAGATGTTTAAATAATACAGGGAACTCCTGTGTTCCCCTTGCCTGATTCACCCTGCCATGATAATATCTTGCAAAACTATAGTGCAACATCATACCCAGGGTATTGACACTCATACAATTAAGACACTGAACATTTTCATCACCACAGGGATCTCTCCCGTTCTGTTCCTATAGCCACATCTTCTTCCCTCGTGCCCCACTCCTTCCTTAAAACCCTGACAACCACTAATTTGTTCTCCATTTCTGTTGCGTCCTTCCATGAATGACATATAAATGGGATCATGAAGTATGTAAACTTTGGGGATAAGCCTTTTCACTCAGCCTAATTCTCTGGATGTTCACCCAGGTTATTGCGGTACCCACAGTTTGTTCTTGGCACTCTCACCACAGTATGTTTATCTGTTCACTCATTGAAGGACATCTGAGTTGTTTCTAGTTTGGGAGCTGTTATGAATAAAGCTGTTGTAAACATTCGTGCACATTTTTTTTGTCTTTATTTCTCTGGGATAAACAGGCAAGAAGGCAAAGGGCAAGTGCTGTGTGCATGGTCATCACATGTTTAAGGAACCACCAGCTGTTTCCAGAATATATTATTTTACATTCCCATCAGCAGTGTACGAGTGATCCATTTTTTCCATATTCTTGCCAACATGAAGTGTTGCCATTGTTTTTTATTTTAGCCGTCTATAAGTGTTTAGTGATATCTCACTGTGGTTTGTTTATTTTTAATTAATAAGTTATTTTTTAGAGCAGTTTTAGGTCCACAACAAAAGTGAATGGAAAGTACAGAGTGCTTCTATACTCATTGTACCTGAACATGCACAACTTCCCCTACAGACACCCTGCACCACAGTGGGAAATTTGTTACAATTGATAAACCTACATTGACACTTTATTGTTAACAAAGTCCATAGATTACACTCAGGTTCACTCTCTGTGTTATACATTGTATGGTTTTGACAAATGTATAACAACTTGTGATGACCATTGTAGTATCATACAGAATAGTTCCATTGACTAAAGATTCTCTGTGCTCTGCCCATTCATCCCTTCCTTTCCCTAACCCCTGGTGACACTAATTTTTTTTTTATCGTCTTCACAGTTTTGCCTTTTCCAGAATGTCATATAGTTGAAGTCACTCTGTATATAGTCTTTTCAAATTTGACTTCATTCACCTAGAAACATGCATTTTATATTGCCTCCATGTCTTTTTATGGCTTGATAGCTTATTTCCTTTTAGTGCTAATAATATTTCATTATTTACATGTACTGCAGTTTATCTATTCACCTAGAGGACATCTTGATTGCTTCCAAGTTTTGGCAGTTATGAATAAAGTTTCTATAAATATCCATACACAGGTTTTTGTGTGGATAGAATTTATCAATTCATTTCAGTAAATGCTAAGGAGTTGGATTGTTGGATCATAAGGTAAGAAACTGCTAAACTGTCTCCAAAGTGGCTGTACCATTTTGCATTTTCATCAATAACAAATGAGAGTTCCTGTTGCCCTGCATCCTTGCCAGCATTTGTATGTCGGTGTTCTGGATTCTGGCCACTCTAACTGACATGTATTGATATCTCATTGTTGTCTTAATTTGAATTTCCCTGATTGTGTATGATGCAGAACACCTTTTCATATGCTTATTTGCTATCTATATCTTCTTTGGTGAGGTGTCTGTTCAGTGTTTTTTGCCCCTTTTATAATCAAATTGTTTGTTTTCTTACTGTTGAGTTTTAAGAGATTTTTTTATAGTTTGGATAAAAATCTTGTATCAGATGTGTCTTTTAAAAATATTTTTCTCACAATCTGTGGCTTGTTTTATCATTTCCTTGACATTATCTTTCAGGAGCAGAATTTTGTAATTTAGTGATATCTGGGGTGGAGGAAAGACTATTCCATGATGTGAGCACTGCCTGAGCACTGCAGGGTCTGTAGCTAGATCCAGGGAAGAACAGAGATTGCTTCCCCTAAACCCCTCAGAGACTGTCTCATCGACCCCTCCCCTATACCCCACAGAGTCCTGGTTAGTGCTGGTTCCTAGAACAGGCTCTCCCACCGCAGGCAAGCTTGAAAGGCATTTTTCCTTTCTCTGGGACAGGTGACAGTGCAGTACCCCTAATTCACTGTCCTATATACCACTTGGTGCCTGCTGTGGGGCACCGAGGACACCCATAATGTCCCACCACTATCTGAAATGTGCCTCATCTGTAAATTCCCTTAATAAACTCTACATGTAAAGATAGAGTTGTCAATCTCTTCTCTGGTCTCTTAGCCTGGGAAATTTTACCTAATATCCTCTTTACCAATTATTTCTTTTATGGATCATGTTTTTGGTATTGTAGCTAAAGAGTCATTGCCTTACCCACAGTCACCTAACTTTTCTCCCATACAGTAGTCCCCCCTCATTTCATGGGGGATATGTTCCAAGACCCCCAGGAAATGCCTGAAACTTGCAGATAATAAGCAATCCTATATATGCTATTTTTTTTCATATACAGACATACTGATGATAAACTTTATAAATTAGGCACAGTAAAGTAAGAGGTTAACAGCAATAACTAATTATAAAATAGAACAATAATAACAATATACTATAATAAAAGTTGTGTAAATGTGGTCTCTTCCTCTCTCTCTCTCAAAATATCTTATTGTACTGTACTCAGCCTCCTTCTTGAGATGCTGTGAGCTGATAAAATGCATACAGGGTGAGACAAAGTGAGGTGAATGAGGCATTTTTAAGTAAAAGAGGGGTCACTTGAGCACAAGCACTGCAGTCCCTCATCAGTCACTCTGAGAGCTGAGGCGGCCGCTAGGTGACTAGGGTGGGGAGTGGATACACACCCCGGGCAGGAAGGAGCAGGACAGCGCAAGATTTTGTCACGCTACACAGAGTGGCGTGCAAGTTAAAACTTATAAATTGTCATTTCTAGAATTGTCCCTTTAATATTTTTGGACTGTGGTTGACTGAGGATAACTGAAATGTGGAATGCAAAACTGTGGTTAGGGGGGACCACTGTGTTATCCTCTAGAAGTTCTACAGGGTCTAATAAAACCCCAGCAAGTTCAGCTCTGATAACATAGTTTTTCCTGAGGGTAGGCTTTGTTAAGAACAGAATGCTCTTCTAGTTATTTCAGAATAGTTTCTTTCCCCCTTCTCCCTCCAGAAGGATGAGAGGGGTTTTCTCTGGTATTCACTGTGAGAACCTGATAGAGCTTCTGAAAATAAAATTCACAGAAGTGTTGGGCCTTCCTCTAACCAGGTTGCTCTGAAGTTTTTAATTCTCACACTTGTCCATACTTGTCTCTGGTTGTGATTTTAATTTTCATTTCCTTAGTGGTTTATGGTGCTGAGCATTTATTCATGTGCTAAGGACAGTATAAACTACATTAACTTTTAGTGATAGCTAACTTTTCTAGCAACAACAAAAGAAAAACTTCATTTTCAAAAGGCTTCCACCTAAAGAAATTAGGCTAATCAGAGATCTAGAGTCATGTGTCTGCTGGCAAGACAACCAGTGCCATTTTTTTTTAATGTTTTTTATTGATTATATTGTTACAACAGTTCCAATTTTCTCCCCCTTGCTCCCTTCCACCCAGCACCCCCCTCCCCCAGCAATCCCCCCCAGGTTCATACCCCTGGTTCGTAAAAATTAACTATCCCCCCCCTCTCAAATATTAGGACCGTTTGTAATCTTGTAAAGGACAATGGGCGAAGGTCTCAAGCTCCTCTAGCTGCTTCAAGCTGGACATGGTCGTCGTCCTACCTACCCGTGGGTCAAGAAATCCCTTGTTGTTGTTTTTTACAACCAGTGCCATTTACTTGCTATTAAGAGTTTCCTGGGGGTGGGAATGGTATCTTGTCCACTAAGCACAATGAAGCTTGTTGATTTGCATTAATCTATTGCAGCAGTTTTTAAACTGATGTGCTGCAAGAATTTTTAAAACGTGCAATACCTGCCCAGTCAGGGACACTGACCTCTTTTCCCTTAGTGTGTCAAAAAGAAAAAAAAAGTGACAACAGCCAACACAATAGCCATCTGGTGTGAATGAATCAACAGCATACCGATTTTTCATATCAGAAAAAAAATTTTTTTTGGTATGTTGCAGAATTTTAGTAATTAGTTTATGTGTGCCATAAGATAAAAAAAAGTTGAAAATTGCTTATCTATTGAATAGATGACTCAGATTTTGATGACAGAAGTCTACTAGGAAAGTACATCACTTTCTTTTTTCACAGAAGTAATAGCAAGACATCAAAAGATAGGCTGTTAGAAGGCAGTGATTTGGCAACATGATTTTGAATCCCTGAAACCTCCAATAAAGCATAGAACTGTGAACCCCATTATAGTCTATAGTTACACATATCACGATATGGAACAAGAGTTCAAACTACTACAGATTTTTAAAGCTAAAAATTATTTTATAAGAAAATGCTTGTCCTATCACAGTCTCAGCATTCACATAGCTCTCATTGTATGTAAAGCTAGTATGGCAAATGCACCCCTGCAGTTCCATTTCTTTTATTCTAAGGACCTATTTCCCATTTTACTTGGACTTCCCAAATTCAAATCTTAACAATCAGTTTTCAAATAAGTGATGCTATTCTCTGGCACTTGGACATTATTTAAATATTTTTGTTGTTTTGCAAGTAGTTTTGGTTTTATCATGAATATATACACATTGATTGAATTTCACAACTTAAAAGAGATCCAGTCACTCTGTAAAGCTCAGGTAATTTTGTAGCCTGCTTTATCAGGCACATAAAAGCCAGAGTAACCCAATACACATGTAAGGCAGGGTCCAATCAGCAGGAGGGACAAGAGATGCAAGCAATTGCAATTGTCCCTGTGAACCCTAAGGAGATTTTTGAGAGCCTCTGATGGAGCAATCTGCTGTGTATCGGTATTAGTCACTCATTTCCCACTGCACAGATATTATACAATACAGTGGATGCATTGGTTCCCCTGCCAGTTTATTTTTCATTTGTGATTAAGCAACATGTTTGGTCCTTCTCCTTCTCCACTCAAGTTCTGTCTATATTTGTTTTACTTTGTTTTATTTTTGAAGATTTTAAGGATAACATTAGTTTAGAAACACAGGCAATAGATTTAAGGAAGATACAAATATATAAGAATAATGTAAACTGTGGAACTAATTTTAAGTAAGGATGCTTGTGGAATTCTAATATCCTAGAAGGGTGTAGATAGAAAAATTATTATCAACTAAAACGGAATGGGGTGCCAACATAACATCTATTGTTCCCTTCTTTTTTTTCTTACCAATAGTTTACTTTCTTGCCTCCTTTGTAGATAAAGAAGGCAAATGAGATACAAACGAAAGTACTGAGTGACATTTCTGATAAAGCACTTTTGCAGTGAAGTGAAAATTATCACAGATCTCCAGCATCCATCTTGGACTCAATGAGAAAGCAAAGAGAGTCTTCACCCAGAGATCTGGGCCAAGACATCCTAGAGGTGCTGAACCAAGCCAGCAAATGCCTATCTGGATATCATATTACTTCAGAAAAGGAAACATTTGTATGATGAAGCCACTTTTGTAAATATTCTGTTATTGGTAAAAGAATTTAATCCTTGCTGGTACTGCTGGTAATGGAAAGGACTCGAACCCCACTGGCTGAACTTGAGGAGAAAGATTAGCTCTTATTTAAAAGCAACCAATAATAATTCCACAGTTACTCTCAAAGGAGAAGACTATTTTTGACTAATATGTAAAAATATAATATGAGATGCTATATGCCGACACATACAGAGTTAGACATAGGAAAAAGGATAAAGTTAGAACTGAAAAACATGGTGGGAAATTCATAAGATGTCTTTGGAATGATGAACCAACTCAGTAATTTGACCAATTAGAAGAGGCTAATCTGGTCAGAGATACACATGTACCTTCTGTTTTAGGAGCTCAAACTAAAACTGTTAATGATGAAATCAATATAAATTAAAAAAGAATTAAAATGTAGTGTTATTCATAGTGTTTATAAAATACTCTTCATTGGTTATTATAACTAACAAAAAGGATATTATATATATTTTTATTTTTATTTTTTAAGGACCTCAAAATTCATTCTTTGAACTTCCATGGTAACTCATAACTTTTGGGAATTACCTTTGCAAGGTTACAGTTTTTGTTGGTTTTATGTAGTCTGTTTGAAGTAAAAAAAAAAAAATCATTATGTTGAACATTTACCAAAAAAAATTACAACTTTTATTTAAATATCTGGATATACTGGGGAGAAAGAATATAGTCTAATTTATGCAGATGTGCCCTTCAATCTTCCAGGCCAATATTTCCCTTACTAGACAATATTCTTGTTCACCTTTAAAATGTTCAATACAAGATGAAAATAAATTAAACCACAGAATTAGTTTCAGGGGAAAAAAATAAAGAACTCCCATAGTCACACAGGAGGCAAAGGTAATTTCCTCTGGATAACATTCTCAATGGACTCTTTGTTTTTGATATAATAAAAAATAGTTAAATTTAAACAGCAATTCTGCCCTTTAATTACTATTATTACTTGTGCAGAACTATAAAATCTAGATTAAATCATTAGCAAATAATCCTCTGAGCTAGATATTATATCAGTAAAAGAATACAGTTTCTACAGCAAGAATTTTGCTTCTTTTTTTTATTTTTTTTGGGGGGTAATTAAAAAGTAAGAAGGACAATTGTGGTTATAAATAATCATTTCCACTAGTAATCATTACCCTATTTTTCACAAGTACTACGCTCCAGGCATTATATTAAAAATTACATTTTAAAAATTCTAACTTTAACATTCTTAAAAGTTAGGTACTATCATCTGTATTTAACTATCAAAGCAGACAACTAAGGCTCAAAGAATTTTTTTATTTTTGCAAAGTCACATGGTTAGTAGAAATTTCAGAGGTGGACCTAAGTCCAGGCTGTCCGACTCCAACCCCATGAACTCATTACTACGTGACACTGCTTAGACTTTGAGGGAACATGCATTATAATGAAAAATAGGTTTAAAATATCTATAAATAGACATGTAGCCCTAAATAAATGAAAAGGGAAACTTATGGTTGTGTGTGTATACCTCAAACTTTAGACTAAAGGATGACTGAAAAATTAGTTTGTACTTCGAGGTTATATTGAATAAACCAGGGGCTTTATCATTTATGAAGAAAATCATTGTGCTTTGTATGATGAGTGACAATGTCTCCTTGGTATATAAAATAATGAATATATAAGTTGTAGACATTTTTGATTTCTCAGGAAGTTGAGTCTCAAACTAGCACCTTCCCTCCTTCCTTCCCTCTGTTTCTTTTCCTTCCTTCCTCCCTCCCTTCCTCCCTTCCTTTCTTCCTTCTTGCCTTCTTTATTCAACAAAATAATTTTAACACATAACGAGACTATAAAATTAAGAATTAATCTCCTTTCGATTCCCAGTCAGGGCACATGACTAGGTTGCATGTTAAGTCCCCATTTGAGGGCACGAGTGAGAAGCAACCACACGGTGATGTTTCTCTCCCTCTCTTTCTCCTTTCCCCTCTCTCTAAAAAATAAAATAAATAAATAAACAAACAAGTAAATAAATAATTAAAAAAATAAACACAAATTTTAAAAAAAGATTTAATCTCCTATCTCATGGCAATTCAATCTAATAATTGATTAAAATAAAGATCAATTTCTAATTGTTTTTATCTTTGATCAATATAAATTATTTTTGCTGCAAACTTTGCCACACTGTTTTGTCCACTCCACACCCCAAGAATATATGAGATCGCAATTAGATATTTAAGTGTCGTGAACTGAAGATGCTCTGCAATGACTTGGAGTTGGAATTCTAGCCCTGCTTCTGTGCTAAGTAGTTTTTTAACCTTATAAAAATTTCTTAATTTCCATGATGCTCAGTTTTCTTACCTATAAGGTGAAGTCATTGGACTGCGTGAATTCTTCACCCTCTAGCAATGAGTCTAGTCTCTCTGAAGTGTCACTCAAACAAATTTTCAAATATCAGTGTGAGGAAGAATATATTTTATCACATAGTTTTCTCACCTTTGGCACCACCCCTCCTTAGTGATGTCTCCCTATATCTATATATCTAAAGATGCCATTCCCCTCTTCAGATAACAATTACCTAACCACCTGTGCATAAGATCAGTGCTGCAGCAAGACAGGCTTGCAGGTTGGTGATCTGGTCAGCATTCTGACTAGATGTAAGTGACTGAGGCATTTTTAAGATATGAGTAAGGGTGAGTTGGGGTGAAGTTTGATGAGTAGAATTCATCAGAATTGCAGTGCAGTACTGACAACCAACAAGCACATTTTCTTACGCAGTTGAAGTCAATATACAGGATTGTAAGCAAGAAAGGCTATGGATAAAAAAATCAGCTGTCTTCAAGCTTCAGGTGCAAGTTTACTTCTCAGGGCTCATAGAACTATATCACTGAATTCTCATGGGGAAACAGCATCCAACTTACATGATAAAATAGACTTCAGTACGGGGGCATTTACAGAGGTGTTGTTAGGGTGAAGGAAACCCAAAACAACATTGTAATTCCCCTGGAACTAGCAACACAGAAAGGCATTATCATGCCTAGATTTGAAGGGCAAGAAGAAGACCAAAAGAAGCATTGAGAAGCCCAGCAAGAGAAAATGTTATGAAGGTGGATCCATCTAGAAAGACCTATAATGGCAGAGGGGTACTCCCTATGCCAGAAAACACAGTCCAAAGTACGCAGGATGCAGTAAAAAAAATGCCCTACTGTTTCTCTCATGCCACTCCTGCCTCCTGTCATTGGCCAAGGCCATTCATCAAGGAGTCCTGGTAATAGTGTTCTCAGAGGTCAGTGTCTTGTAGCTCAAAGTAGGGCAGAGAGCAGGGAATGGATGTCATGGTGGAGGGAGGGGAGGGCCGGTATACAAAAAATATTCAGCATATTGCTACAGTTTTCCAAGAGAAGTCTCATATAAACTATACTATTTTTCATTCCCAATGGAGAGCTTAGTATAAAGAAATGACAATATGATTTAGGAGATGGCCTATTTTTCCCAGAGGCTTTTGTAGGCAATTTCCTTTTGATTCATTTTCATTTTGATTTTTCATTTTTATTGGCACTTAGGTGTTAATAAGAAATTGGTCTATTTCCCTCTAATTCTTACTTTGTCTAGATTAGTAGTTCCCCACATTAGGGTCTTATTAACCACTGGCTTGTATTGGCAGCCAGTGGCCAAATTATATATTTCTCTTTACTCTGTTAAAGCTTAACATGTGAAACAGCACAGACCTTCTTTTCTGTCCTCACTTCTTGAGAAGTTCTTAAAGCTAGAAATTCTGATTTTAGAGTTTAAATATAAATAAATTCAGCCTAAAAGAAAGGCTACTTAACACTTAGGGTAGACCCTACTTTGGGGTTTCCATTTGCTGTCTTTGGAACATTTGCTATGCCTTGGGGAGAAACGTAATTAAAACGTGGACACCCCCATGTCATTTGGAAGATGCCATTTCTCAAACCATTACATAGACTGTATTGCTCTTCTTAAGCATTCCGTGACATTGAAGTGTGAACAGACTAAGAATAAAACTGAGTCAAGTGTGTGCCAACTTTGGACAGTTTATAAACCCAGTGGAGCCAGCTGTTAACCTGTAGCTTGGCAAACTCACTAGCAGTCTGAACTGCGAGTTGAGCTCTTTTCTAGTTCTCTGTAGCCTTTAAGATTCTGGGCTAAGACCAGAGCTGTCAGCTTCACTTAGTGAAACAGAGTCCAGCTCCCTCTTCCATGCTTTCAGTTTCTTCTGAGGAAATTGGCTATAACTTAAACTATCTATATTTACATATACATATCCAGAATTGTTAAATGAAGAGAAATTTTCAGAGTATAGCAAGATTTTAAAGTTATCCTTGGATTCTAAGTAGACCTACTTTTCATATTTTACCATTTTTTCTCCTTTATTTTTTTATCATGTAAACATACTTCTAAAGTATATTTAAAATTCCAGATAACAAATCTAACAACAAAGACAATTTGAAAGGATAGGAAAATATTTACTCCTTTTACTTTATACTTTTGTCACTCAGTCTTGTTTGTGTGACTAGAGCTAAATGGGTCTTAATGTCATAGCATAGAAAGACATACAAACACACAAATAAAAATATAATTCTTGTGCTAACCATCCAGAAGGAGAGAAATGGAAGAGTTAAAATCCCATGGGAGAAGGTCTATGAGAGACATATTTCCGAGATATGAGGATAAAGCTTGGGAAGTCAGAAGTGCCTTCATAGAAGTAGTGTCTTTAGGATGGGCTTTAAATAATAAATAGGAATTCATTTAGTAAAAAGGAGAAAAAAAGGAATTTTAGAGAGCAGGAATGGCATCTTCAGAGTATATTTCTGCTGCTTAGAATGTGACCTTTGCAGAAAGGACATTATGAGAAATAAGCAGGGGTAGGTGGGAGCCAGATCTACAAGTGTGTTTGAGCTTGGCTGAGAAGATGGAAAATTACCTGTTAAACAATGTTTAAGCAACTGTAATTTTTAAAATTATATAGTGTTTCTGATTATGTGAGTAATTCAGGACTTATAAAAATCTCAGAAGTTTCAGGATAGTTGAGGGAAAGGTGAAAATCCATTTTATCATAACCTCCATTGTTTTCACTTTGATATTCATGCAGAGTTTTTCAATGCTGGATTTATTTTTGAAAAGACACCACCTTCTATGTATTATTTTGCTTTGTGCTTCTCTATCAATGTATCATGAAAATCTTTCCATGTGAGTACATATAGGTCTAACAAATTCAACTTATTTCCCATATAAAACTCTATTCAAAACAATTGCTTAGAAGGGATGTGACATGTTCACCTTAGCTTTGGAAGGTAGAATTGTCCACAGAGTGGAAGTCAAGGATGCAGATTGTTCAGTCATCTGGCCTTATTGATGATTTTGAACTCTGTAGTCTTTGTCCCTGATAACTGCTAGTCTTTCTAGAGGGCCAAATGCCAGCACATGGCACCACCTGTGGCTAAAATCTTACCTGGAGGTAATCTGGACTGGGATGCTTGTGTCCCCATGGGCATCATCTCAAGAACTGAGGGACAACTGGGTGAATCATAAAGAGAAATCTCTGGCTAGATTTGTTATAAACCTGGAAGTATAAATAAATGTAAGAAGTAAGTATACAGAAAAACTCCACCATATTTTCCATATGAAGCAATATTCAGATTAATGGTTTATTATAATTTTTAGAAAGTGAGATTAGATCTCATTTCTCCTCATCATAATTTACAGTAGAAACGTCTCTAAGACTATTTTTAACACTGACTACAGTAAAAAAATTAAGAGATTAAGCAAGTGGAAATGAAGTGAGAGACTTTTTATTCCTATAATGTTCCATCACATCAATCATATCGTATCATATCATCTCAGGCTAGCAACAGCCTGAGAGGAACCAAATTCTACTAACAGCCATGGAAATGAGCTTGGAAGAAGAACTTTCTGAAATTAAGCCTTCATTTGAATTACTGTAGCAGAGACCCTGACTGCAGCCTACAAAGAAAACAAAAGGATGGAGCTAAGCAACACCTGCATTCCTATCCTGCTGAAACAGAGATAATAAGTGTTGCTGTTTCAAGCTATTAATTTTGGGGTAGTTTATTACATAGCAATATATAACTCTAGTACAGACTTCTATTTCCTCTCCCTGCCTAATATCTTCATAGTACATCTTGATTCCAGCTGTTGCTATGGCAGCCAGCTTCTCACAGGTGTAAGCTGACAGCCCCTATGTTAGCTGGACTCTTGGTTTCCCATTTTGTGCCCTGAACCTTTAGACACTCCCAGCATAGGACTCCTGTGGAAACTTGCTCAACATTGCACACATACAACCCGGAAGTGCAGGGAATTAGCTCTTGTGGTGCAAGTCTTGACTAGTGCAATAGAAACATCTCTCTTTTATTGCATAGATGAACAACTCTGGTAGTCTACACAGATCCTCAGAAGACCCCAGTGCAACTGAGCACCTCATTTCCTTACAGCAGTGACCAACTCAATTATGCATCCTTCATTGGCTTTCCCTCCTCTTCTTGGAGATGTTATTTTGCAAAATAAACTACATGCCATCAATCCCTTGTCTCAGGCTCTGTTTCATGTTGGGAAGTAGAAACTCAAGCAGAGGTATTTTGTCTTTTTTTTAGTATAGTGTTACAAGGTCAAGGAGTTGCTAAGATATTGATGGTTCTGTTGCTTATATATTAAAGAGGCAAATTTCTAGCATCTTTTAGTAAACACACAATCTCTTTGGCTTAATATTACACAGTGTCTCTTATCTCTTCTTCCTAGCACTTCTCACTTCACAAACATGAAATCTGTTCAGCCTGACATTCTCTCTGACAGACATTGCCATAACAGCACATACTCTCAGTCACAACTCAAACACTATACATTGGGATGGAAATGTTGTGGCCCTACTTAAAATGTTTGCAGTGCATCAGCTTATGTAAACCAATTGAGAAACCTCGGCAAATATGTTCAAGTTCATTCCATTGTGTGGATTTGTCTTCTAGTTAGCCTTTCTGTCCTTTTTTACAGAAATACATGTAAAAGAAAACCTCCGATTACTGCTAGAATCAGCTCTCTGGATAACCACTCCTGGACACCAAGATATCCAGCCATCTCAGACAGCTTCTTGAACAATACTAATTCCTTTAGTTTGTATAATGTCTGACAACTTTCTGCAGATAGGTCAAATCCTAGATCCTAACATCATGGTTTTTGCTCCAGAAACCACATTTTTAAATTTTTTGCAAAAACTGTGTGTATATGTGTATGCATGTGTGTGTGTGTCTGGGTGTGAAGGAGCACATTTCCAACTGATCTTTCAACAAATTTCACAGACCTATTTTTTAAGGAGAAAAATGTAATGCCATTCTTAGAATTTCCTAATTTAGAAAGAAAGTTTGTTTTTATTGAAAACCATTGGCAAATTTTCCAAGAAAAATAAAAGAGACTCCTCAATAAAGTGTATTTATTCTTGGATTACATAGCTTGCTCTCTTTCTGATCTCATGCTGAGAGAAAACTTCTAATTCTCTCTCTCGACTCTGCTTATTTTCTATCACCAAAACTAAGTTGATTGGCTTTCAACTCTACTTGGATTTTATTCCAAGACTAATGAAGAATGAAAGCAGAAGGGAGAATTGGGGAGATTTCCCAAACTAGCCTAAAGAGTCTATTGAAATTGCCTCTGAACCTCTCAAGGCAGCTTGGGTTCTTCTAAAGAATTTTAGTATAAATAAGCTATTTTCACACAACAACAATCTTGCTGTGGAAACTAAATGAGTCACACAACAGCTTGTGGTCATGTGTAAATTTGTTCTTATCATTCTTTTTCCTTTGTCTAAAGCACCGAACTCTTTCTTAAAAGGCCAGATACTAAATATGGTTTGTGAACAATACAGTCTCTGTTAAGACTGTCCAACTCTGCCCTTGTAGAATGAAAGTAGTCATAGATAATACATTAATAAGTGTGGCTGTTTTAATAAAACTTTATTTATAAAAACAGGACCAGCCTGCCAGCTGTATTTTTCCAACTCATGATCTAGAACAAGGAACTTAAAGAACTATGGAGTAGTTACAGCGTTTGGTTTCAATGGCATCCTTTGTCCCAGTGACTCAACTGATACATCTTAGTTCATTAAAATATATCAGAAAATATGTCTTTGTGGTACATACAGAAATAGACACATAACTTTGAAAAACTTCCATAAAAGAAAACACAACTAAAAATAATGAGGAGCTATACACTTATAGATCATCCAAGTTCAGCTTCACAGTATATCTGCTGAACTTCAAAAGTTCAAGGTAAATGCTGTTCTGTGAAATTCATAACTTTGTCAAGCATAGAAATAAATAAAAACACAAATGGGTCATTGGCTTATGCAGATAATGGCTAAATAAAACTATTTCTAAAATAAGCATCTCCTAAACCAAAATAGATATGTATCCGTCTTACAGTAGTCAGTATGCTGTCATACATTCCATAATACAGAGTACAACCCAGTATATCTGACATGACATTAACAGGCTAAAGCAACATTCAATATTACTTCCCTCACCAAAGGTTTTATATAAGATCTTTACAAGTATGTAAACTTCTGATATTGTAAGTGAAAAGTGTTATAAATTCTTTTCCTCAAGAAAAATCCATAACTATCAACAGCTTCTCGTAGAACTTTATGATCCCAAAGTAAGAAAAATCAAATCATTACTAAATAAATGAAAAAACAAAGCTGTTTGCAAACCTACAATTTAGTTCAGCTTATAGGGTATGATTAGAAGAATAGCAGGGAGGGAAAAACAAACAAACAAACAAAATTCAAGCAAAAGATATTCTCTCCCTTGAAACTGCAACTGTCACCATTATTTGATTCCATTGTGTTCATTATATTTTATTTCTGCTCCATTTTAAAATGTTTTTGGTATGTTTTAAAATATTCTTTAAACATAGAACCTCTTTAGAATGGGATTCTCTCTCTCTTACACACAGACACACACACACACACACACACACACACACACACACAAGAATTCTACTTCTGCACCAGCATACAGGGAGCTCAAAGTATAGTTGCCAGCTTTACCAAATAAAAATATATAATCCATTTAAATTTAAAATTTTGCATAGGATATACTAAAAATTAGTCATTTTTCATCTGAAAAATTCAAAGTTAACTGGATGTCTAATATTTTATCTGGTAAATTTGCTGGAGGCACTAACATGTCTAGCCTTACAATGGAAGTTCAAATTCATGGTAATTTTGAACCCATCACAAAACTGAAGGTGTAGAATAATTGTCTCAAATTTTGAGGAGAAACAGGCACCTACTAGGAGAGAGGAGATGTAAGCATTCACTCAGATTAAAAGCAACTGAACACCAGTAAGATTTCAGACAAAATAACTGATGAATTGGTGAAGGTAAGGCAGGACTGGAAGGACAGTATGAGACCACTGGGAGCCACAGAAAATGGGAGAGTCTATACCATTATCCTTTTTTTCTCTGCAAACACTGCCAAGTGCTCACAAAAAAAGAAAAAGTCATAAGAAATATCAATTTTGATGCAAACCTGGGAGAGGAGAATATCAGCCTTGTAGTAAAGCAGGACATCTTATATGTTTTCCCAGTTTCTCCTACTGAACCAAAGTTTTAACCTTATTGGAAGAGAGAGAAATAACAATGAAGCTGTCCTTAGGGCACAGCAGAAACTCTTTGCAGCTGAAAGTGGAAAATTAAAAAGCCTAGTCCTGTGTTAGAAGCAGGAATACACACGAGGTCCAAAATTATAGCCAGGGAAGGGTCAGGAGAATTGAAAGGCCATACTCCCAGCTCTAACTAGGAGAGACTTATCATGACAATAGAGAATGTTCCATTTGACTATCCTCCACCATCGCCAAAATTAATTAATTAATTAATTAATTAATTAACAAATACCGAGAATAATGTGGGGAGAGATACATTAGAAGAGCATGAATGTGCAAGGAGACTGTCTCGGAGGGAGCAAAAATGACAAAATGCAGGGCCAAGCAGACATTGCTTTCCAAAAGAACTCCCACACTAAGAACAAGCCATCCCAAAGAAATTTGAAGCCTGTGGAACATTGAGGGCAACCATAGCAATATTAAACCTCAGAGCCTGCCCAACTGCTCACTAGATTAACTCCAAACCACACCATGAACACCAAATGAAAGGTCTATCTATTTCCAGGCATAAAAACTATTTACCCAAGTCTTTCCTATCCAATACAAGACACCAGCTTTCAAAAACTCTCATGAGGTCTATGCAAAGGAAAGAAAGAAGACACAAAGCAAAGCAATCATCAGACTGGACTTAGCTATGACAGCTGTGGGAACCATCTGACTAAATGATGACTTTGAGAGGCTCACAGGACATCAATTCCACCAATAAAAGTGCCAGTTAACTTGGAGAGAAATCAATAGAAATTACCAAATGTGAAATACTAAGACAAAAAAAAAAGAGAGAAATAACCCAAAAGCTGTTAGAACGTCAGACATATATAACATGCACATAACTGAAATCTCAAAGACAGAAGAGAAACATGGGGCATAAGAAATATTTGAAAAAAATTGGTCAATTTTCTCCACATTAACAGTAGATGCCAAGAACAAATTCAAGATGGTCAGAGAAAACCAAGCAAGATAAATAGTAGTGCACATCTTCAAACATCATGTTCCATGTGAAAACAAAAGACAAATGTAAAATTTTGAAAGCAACTAGAAGAAAAAGAAAGACTAGATACAGAGGAAGAAAGGTAAATGTGACAACAGATTTCTTATCAGAAATCAGTAAATCAGAAACTAAAGAGAGACATCTTTAAAGTGATGGTGTTGGGGCTGAGGGTGGGGAGACTACCAACCAAGAACTCTATGACCTGTGAAAATGACTTTCAAAATTGAAGGAGAAAAAAGGTTTCTCAAACAAATATAAAATTATTGAATTCATTGCCTCTAGATCTCCTTCACAAGAAATGTTAAAGGGCATTCATCAGGCAGAAGTAATATATCAGACTGAAACTTGGATACACAAAAATAAATGTATAAGTAAAAAGCACTGAAGGCTAGGAAAAATATCTGCAAATTAAGTGTATGACTATTAATTTATACCAGAATATACAGAACACTCAAAACTCAGTTAAAAAAAAAAACATACAACCCAATTTTTTAAAACATGGACACATTTCTGAACAGATGCTTCACCAAAGAAGACATATGAATGTAAATAAGCATTAAGGAATTTAAATTCAAATCACAATAGGATAACAATACACAGTATGCTAATATTAGGGAAAGCTGGGTTAGGGGCAGAGACTCTTGCTTTGCAAATCTTCTGTGAGTACAGTATAACTTAAAAATAAAAAGTTACAAAAAAGACATAGGACTGTTTTCCATTGTTGGGACTCCAGCAAAAAGAAGATCATTGTTACTAGCAGGGAGGATATCAGAAGAAAGAGGGCATCATTACAATGCTAAAGACATACTTTGACTGGGGATGGCCCTTGTTAAGTAGTGCTTGAAGGAAACCAGAATATGTCACCCCAAAATAACCCTCTTTGACATAAAAATCATTTTGAGCTAAAGGCAGTTAAGAAGCAGCAAACATTCCCCTCTTCTGCCCAAATGCAGGATATAAATTCTCCTTTAACTGGAGACAAACTTATCAGCCTGGAGATGGCACCAGACCAATCTGTCAGTAAATCTTACTCCATTAGTTTCCTCCCAGATATTTACCTTCCCACAGCTTCCCATTCTCAAAAGCCTAAAAGTGCCATCCTTTGTCTTGTCATTCTCTACAAATTTATTGATTTTTGTTGAGGATGCTATATAAACTGGACGTCAAAGCTGCCTTTTTGAGTTGCTTTTGCTTTAGTAACTGGTGATGCATACTGCATGAGTTAATAGACTGTTTTTCTCTTGTTAATCTGTCTTTTTGTTAAAGAGCCCCAGCTAAAACATAGGTAAAGTGTTGCCTCCCAAACACCCTCAGAGATGCAAAGATATCCTAGTGACTAGTTGATAACACAAGTATATTCAGGGTAATCACAAACCTGTAAGCTTTCGCCATCACACCTTACTTGCCATATATGATCAAGTCTTGTGTGGTGAGTTTCCCTTAGTTGTTTTCTGCAATACTGTTTATAATCAAGTATTAGAGTATGAGAAAATGGAGAAGAAATCAAGGAGTTTCTCAGGAAATGATCTATCTGGTAAGTTTAAGTGACCTCGTTCAGTTCTGGTTTATTATAATGTCCAATAATGAAACACACTTAAGTTAAAAAGTGGGCTATTTCAGTGGTGATTGTGCCTGTCTTAATGACTACTTCTACTTGCAGTTATGGACATTTTCCCCTTTCATTTAAGACAATTCTAAGACCCACCAGGCAGAAGTTGATTTGGGCTTTCATGTAGATCTGGCTTCATTGATTGGGCCTCAGTAAGCTCACCTCCTAAACATTATTATTCTTCAGTCTTAAGAGTCTTTTTAAGAAAAATGAAAAATGTTGAAGAGTAATCTTGGATTCATACTAGTGTTTAAAATCCCTTTCACGTGTGCTCACTTATAACCACATAACATCTGGTGAATTTCTCAGAAAACATTGGCCTAAATAACCTTTGAATTCAGTTCATAATTCTATCAATTAAATTTAAAATAACCAAAAATAAGACTTAAAATTTCCTTCACTCATCTCCACACTTGACCACCTCTTAGGAAGCCAAATACAACCTTTTTTTGGCTGATGAACCATACATCAAAACCACACTTCTGCAAATGTTTCAGATGGAAACCTATGTGAAGGAGTTCTAGCAAGTGCTCCAAAGAACACTTCTTCACCTGGAATAAATATGTAGGAAATCACTCTTTGCTTTGTTGAACCCGTCAGACTTTTTATGGAGGCAAAATTTTTCTGTGTCTTACTCTTCTCTATAAGTTAGTTTTTCTTGCTCTGCAAATGAAAATTACACCCCAGGAACTATGCTTCTCTTTTCATCATCCATTTTTCTCTGCACCCAATGTACAGAGGAACAGTCTTAATCATAAAGTACTCAGAGGTATTCCTTGTCCTTCTTATCCTGTTAAATTGGCTTAAAATGGGTGGGAGTGCTCCACCTGTACAGCAACTTAACTACAGCCACTCTCCACCAGCTTTGCTGTTCCAGACGAGGGAAAGAGCCTCCGTCCTTGGGAAGTCATCATCTGACCACTGGCTCCTGTGTCCATGCCTCACCATGAGCCTGGAAGAACATCAAGTCAGTTCCTTCCTTTGTATCCAAATCCCCTCTCAATTCCCTTTCCCATGAAAAGATATATTCATAGGGAGAGACTGCCTTTGCGTGTGTCCTTTTGTGTTAAGTAGACACTTTCACTGAGATGAATCAGAAGGAGGAGCCAAACCCAAGGGCAAGGGTCAAAGCTGTCTACCTCACCATGTGGTGTTTGTTTATCTTCCAGATTCTTTCTTTGAGATCATAGACTATGTTTTAGTCTCTTCAAAGCTGAGCCAGAATAAATGTTCAGTACATTTTTTAAATTATATAATTAATATTACTATTTAATCTTTGCCACTAACACAATAAAAATAAATAAATAGGCCCTGGCCAAGTAGCTCAGTTGGTTAGAGCATCCTCCTGATATGCCAAGGTTGTGGGTTCAGTCTCCAGTCAGGGCACATACAAGAATCAACCAACGAATGCATCCATAAGTGGAAAAACAAATCAATGTTTCTCTTTTTCTCTCTCTTTCTAAAATCAATCTATCAATCAATCAAACAAATACAGCAAAAAACAAACAAACAAAAATAAATACAAACTAGGGTTTATCTGCACTAGATGTTAATAATAATGACAATTTGGTTCTTCAGAAACATTTTAACTTCGATATATGAGCTATAGTACCTATACACAAGAATCTAAAACCCAGCAATGGAACAGAAGCAAGAAAACTAAGACTAAGTTCTAACTGCTTCTTGTAAGCAAGAAAATTTCTAATGGGCTACATACCCCATAACAGTTGGTATGCCCAATTCTCTTTTTTAGCTTTCACTTTGGGCATGATGAGCTTTGTTTGCTTTCAGCCTTGACATAACAGCATACCACCTTGACATACCACTTTTTAGTGGTATTTAAAAAGTAATTATCCACTTAAACTTCGGCATCCCTGGTCTTTGAAAAAGAAAAATGAACTCAAAGCAGGGTTGAACCATAATTTGGTTTTGTTGGAGAATAGGAAAAATAGAACCTGAATGCTGAAGATCTCCTCCCATAAATGTGCTCATTTATTGGCTCTATATGGAAACCTACTATCCACGTATTGAAAACCTAGCAAACAAAGTAATATCTCAGTGATGTGTGCAGTTCCTTAAACAAACTGCTTATCATCCTGTTGAGTTTATTTTCACTTGGCTTTTTTAACAGACTGTCAGAAAGAGGATAATACCAAGAACTCCACAGCTGCTTCTGCATGAGGCAAGAGTTTTCCATCCATACTGTAGCATTTGGCCCCCAAATCACTTCTTACACTTCACAGTGCATGTCTGCATAGCAAGGAAAGGGAGTTGGAACTACATGAGGCCACATGAGAATGGAATTGCTTCTCTTGGCACTAGGTGCTAGGCAGTCTAAGAAACTACTCCCTAGGATGTGCCAACAGTTCTTAATTGACTTCAAGATCTTAAGGCTGGAATAGCCAAAGTCAAGGTGGATGTTCTTAACATCTTGACACCTATAGTTCTGCCCAGGAGCTGCCAACAGGCTTTTGAGGGAACTATTGAGACACCCTCATTCCCTTTCCCCATAAGAGACACTGGGGAACCATATAATGTAGTGGTTAATGGCTTTGAGGTCAGGGAGACTTCAGTTTAAATATCAGTTCTGCCACAGTCTAACTTACACAGAAGTTTCTCTGAGTCCCAGGTTCTTTATCTGTAAAATGGTAATAATAATACTAAACCTCATAGGTTTGCTTGAGGAGGGAAGAGGGAATGAAATGAGAGTAAAAGTACCAACAAAACAAAACCAGCACACAGTAAGCTATCAATGAACAGTAGCTATTATTATAATTCTCTCTTAACATTCCTCCCTGTTTCTTTCCCTTTCTCCTTGTTCTCTCTTTACATGTCAGCCCAGCCTCTGCCTTAGGCTTACCATAGACATCTAAGAAGACCCATAGTCCCTGCACAGACTTCCCTGCTTCCATTCAAGTCTGTTAGTTTTTCTACTACAGGATGGCTTTTTCCAACTTGTAAACATCAGCCAAGTGTTTTGCTTGTTCAAACGGCTTTCCTTTATATGGTTAATTGAAGTTTGCTTCCCACCTATAGATTTTTGTTGTTGTTGTTGTTTTAAAAATTTGCTTACAGTGAAGTGCACTGTGTCAACCCCAAGGAATTCCAAGTAATAGGATGTTGAAAATTGGAAAATTATGATTTGGAGGGTTGATGCTGGATTTTTACTTATTTTTACCTGTTAGTTGGAAACACTTGAACACTACAGAAAAGTTTCAAAAATAAGACTAGGCCCTAGCTGGTGTGGCTTAGTGGATTGAGTGCCGGCCTGCAAACCAAAGGGTTGCAGGTTTGATTCCCAGCCAGGGCACATGCTCTGGTTGCAGACCAGGTTCCCAGTTGGGGTGCATGAGGGGCAACCACATATTGATGTTTTTCTCCCTCTCTATCTCCCTCCCTTCCCCCTCTCTAAAAATAAATAAATAAAATCTTCTAAAAAGCTTTTTTTAAAGAATAAGAATAATACAGAGCAGACTTATATACCCTTTAGCCAGATTCATTTGTTGATAACATGTTTTATCATTTGCTTTATTATTTTTTCTCTCTTCCTTTTCATATACATACACACATTGTGGTCTGAATATCTGTTGTCTCACAAAATTCCTATGTTGAACTCCAAACCCCCAGGGTGATGTTATTTGGAGCTGGGACCTTTGGGAGGTGATTAGGTCATGATGGCAGAACCCTCAAAAATGGGATTTGTGCCCTTATAGAAGAGGTCTGAGAAAGTGCTTTTTAAAAAAAAATAATTTGTTTATTTTATTTTTAGAGAGAAGGGAAATGAGAAAGAGAGGGAGAGAAGCATCACTGTGTGGTTGCCTCTCACTCACACCTCCAACTGGGGACCTGACATGCAACCTAGTCATGTGCCCTGACTGGGAATCGAACCAGCGACACTTAGCACGCAGGCCGACGCTCAATCCATTGAGCCACAGCAGCCAGGGCTTCTGAGAAAGTGCTTTTGCCTCTTCTACTACATGAGGTTACTGTGAGACAATGGTTCTCACGAGACACCAAATCTGTCAATGCTATGATCTTGGACTTTCCAGTTTCCAGAAAAGTGAGAAAAAAATGTTTGTTGTTTGTAAGTTACCCAGTTTATAGTATTTTTGTTATAGCAGCCCAAAAAGACTAAGACTGGGTGTGTGTGGATGTGCATGTGTGTGCTTGTATATATGTATGTGTGTGTGTGTTTATATATATATTTACATAATAACATGTTATGTATAAGAAAGATACAATATTTTTGTACACAATTTGAAAGTGGAGTGCAATACCTTGAGTCTTTACCTCTAAACATGTCATTGTGTATTTCCTAATAAAGGTATGTTCTTATATATTCAGAGTATAGTTATAAACTATACTATAATTATATGTCATTGATAAAATTTATTGATCTAATATGCTTCTCATTCCACTTTTTCAATTAAGGAGTATTATCTTTTATAACACTTTTTTTTTTCTTCCACTATAGGTTCCAACTTGGTATTGCCTTAGTTGTTTGATCTCTTTATTTTTCTTTAATTTGGACATTTCCATAACTCCAAAGCTTTTATTTTTATAGCAATGCATTGTTTTCTCCACAAGAGGCCTCATAAACTCAGAGTATGTGTTGAAGAATAATGTTTCCTCTCCTACACCTCTCTCCAAACCTAAGTTAATTTTACCAGTCATTTCAAACTACGTCAGATGTGCAATTTCCTGTCTAGATTATATTTTCCTCAATGTTACCTATTTGGTAAGTGAAAGAAATAAAACTCAAAATTCCTCAGTTCCATTATTTTGTATCCAAGAGATAAGAATAATGGGAACTACTTTCAGCCAAGATGGAGGTGTAGACAGAAATGCTGCATCTCCCTCCACAACTAAGAAGGAATATAACTACCTCAAAACTAGAATAATCAGAAGTTCTGGAAAATCAACTGCATGGAAGTCCAACAAACAAAGATATAAAGAAGAAATATTCATTCAATCGGGTAGCAGTGGTGGAGCTGGGGTGGAAAGGATGAGGTGTGCTGGTGGCAACAGTGGTGGCAGTGGCGGTGGCAGGGTGGCATAAAACACAGTTACACATTTTAAAAAGTCAAGAGGGACACCTGGGCAGCATTCCCAGCTCCTGACCAGACTGCTCAGCTCACCATCCCAGCACTGGGGAAAATCAAGCCTCATTGCTTGACTATGCAAACTAGTGGTGGTTGAGGCAAAGGCAGAAACGGCTGGTCTCTCAGCAGAGTCTGCTTGTTTAAAGAGTCCCCACAGTCCAAGAACATCCACAGACCCATCCACCCTGAAAACAACAGCCAGGGCAACAGCTAGAGGGGCTCCAGTCCCATACAGAATGGGAGAAGTGCTTGGAAAGGGAGAATGCTGGGTAAGCAGCATTGTTCCCTCTCAGACCCCTCCCCCACATACAGCACCACAATATGGTGAAACAGGTCGTCCTGTACTGATGAATACCTAAGTTTCCACCCCTTACAATGTAACAGGAGTGACAGCTCTACCTGGGACACAGAGGCAAATAAACACAGGAGCCTGTCAAGATGAGGAGACAAAAAGGTATGGCCCAAAAGAGGGAATGGATCAAGGTTCCAGTGGGAGACCTAGGCAACGAGAAGATAGCCAACCTAACAGATGTAGAGTTCAAATCACTGGTGATAAAGATGCTCACAGGCTTGGCAGATATGCTTGAGTATGGCAAACACATAAGGAAAGAACTACAGACTATGCTAAGTGAAATGAAGGAAAACCCACACAAAACCAATGGTGAAGGAAAGAAAACTGGGATTCAAATCAATGATTTGGAACATAAGGAAGAAGAAAAAAAAACAGTCAACCAGTGCAAAATGAGGAAACAAGAATTGAAAAAAATGAGGAAAGGCTTAGGAACCTCTGGGACAACTTTAAATGTACCAACATCTGAACCATAGGGATGCCAGAAGGAGAAGAGGAAGAACAAGAATTGAAAACTTATGTGAAAAAGTAATTAAGGAAAACTTCCCAAATTTTGTAAAGGAAATAGACATACAAGTCCAGGAAGCACAGAGAGTCCCAAAAAAGCTAGACCCAAAGATGACCACACCAAGACACATCATAATTAAAATGCCAAAGGTTCAAGATAAAGAGAGAATCCTAAAAGCAGCAAGAGAAAAGTGGAGTGTTACCTACAAAGGGGTGCCTATCTGCTGATTTCTCAAAAGAAACTTTGCAGGCAAGAAGGAACTGGGAAGAAGTATTGAATGTGGTGAAAAGCAAGAACCTACAACCAAGATTACTCTATCCAGCAAAGCTATCATTTAGAATGAAAGGGCAGATAAAGTACTTCTCAGACAAGATAAAGCTAAAAGAGTTCATCATCATCAAGCCATTATTATATGAAATGTTAAAGAGACTTATTTAAGAAAAAGATAAAAACTATGAACACTAAAGTGAAACAAACTCACAAGTATCAACAACTGAATCTAAAACATAAAAACAAAATCCAACTAAGCAAACCAGAATAGGAACAGAATCATAGGTATGGGGATCATTTGGAGGGTTATCAGCTGGGAGGGGGAAGGAGGAGAAACAGGGAAATGGTGCAGGGATTAAGAAGCATAATTAGTTGGTACAAAATAGACAGGGGGAAGTTAAGAATAATATAGGGAAAGGTGAAGCCAAAGAACTTATATGCATGACCCATGGACATGAACTAAGAGTGTTGGGATTGCTGGAGGGAACATGGGTACTGGGCAGAGGGGAGCAAAAGGGGAAAATGGAACTAATGTAACAACATAATCAATAAAATATACTTAAAAAAAGAAGAATAAATATGTTGCATGAAATCTGTGAACAGAGTAATGTGCATTAGGAATGGCATCATTTAGCATATTTCTTCATAAGTTTAAGGTTTTAGAGAACACTTTTTTTATATTCATTATTTTTCAAAGGGTCTTTGTAGGTTATTTTTAAAGAGTGGTGTTCATGTCCCTTTAAGTATACTTAATGTTTGTTCCAGTTTAAACAAGTCAGAGGCACACTTATTAAAGAGCTGCTATGACAAAGAAAAATTCAATTGCCAAAGATATTAAAGATGTTCAAAATCAGTAGCACCACTTTTATCTAGTTTCTAATAATTGCCTTCTTGGGTAAGTCGCCTGCTGAGAAGTGCCAAGAATGTGTTCCCTCCTCTAACATCCAGGTCTTCCTCTCAGGCCCTCATCCTCCCTCTCCTTAGGTACACAAAGAAGGTCTGTGCAGTCTGCACTGAGATCTTGAAGCTGCAGCCTGAACACCCACCCACATTGCTACCCAAAGACTCACTCCCGCCCTCCTCTCATGATTGCCCTGGAATTCATCCTCTCTGAATGAGCAACTACTAATGAAGACCTGCCTGACTGTTCTACATAGCGACTTGGACAAGAGCCAGTGAGAAAATGCTAAGGGCTTATAAATGTGAGTGTAAACTTAAACAGGCCAGTGAAACACTGAACCCACCCAGATTGCAAACATTGACTTAGAGGTTTCTACAAAAAGCAATATTTTCCCATGACCTAAGATATGTGGCTGCCCTAGGCTGCATACAAAAGATAAAGGAAAATGCCATCGCTGATGTGTGGTATCTAGTTGGAAGAATGGATTCTCTCCCTATGGTCTGTGGGTAATAGCCAACACTTACTAAATACTAGCCTGTGTCAGCTACTATTCTAAGTGGATTTTACATGGATTAAGTTCTTCAGTGCTCACAACAAGCCTATAAGGTAAGTAAAACCATATCCCCATTCTAGAGATGAGTAAATTGAGACATAGACAAGTTGAGTAACTGGCCCAAATTCACACAGCAATAAAACTTAATGTCTCTACTGCTTTCCCATGGGAGTTGCTATGAATTTAATGTTTGTGTCCTCCATCCCTAATTAACATGTTGAAGCCCTAACCACCAATGCGATGGTATTTGGACATAGGGTCTTTGGGAGGTAACTGAGTTTGAATAAGGTCACAGGGGTAGAGCTTCTGTGGGGATTGGTGCTCTTCTAAGGGGAATAAGGGATCAGAGCTCTCTCTGCCACGTGAACATACAGTGAGAAGTAGTGACTTGAAATCAGGAAAAGGACTCTCACCAAGAATACAGCCATGCTGGCAGCCTGGTCTCAGACTTCCAGTCTTCTGGACTGTGATAAATAAATGTTTGCTGTTTAAGCTACTCAGCCTACAGTCTTCTGTTACAGCTGACCAAGGTGACTAAGACAGAAGGTAAATATCAAGCACTTGTGTATTATAAGCCTTTTCAGTTATAGGCATGGGAGTTTGGAAGGACTAGTAGGAGCCTACAGAGTCTCAAAAACAGCAGGCTCTGAATAAGGGTCTTGATAAAAAGTAACAATACCTCCCTCTACATATAATTATTACTGTTATTTTGAGGTCTTGTGGAAGTGATGGAAGGGAAGACGAAAGGATACCAGAAGCAGGCGGGACTACCTTTTGGCAGAAGGATCACTGAAGGCCAGAGGAGCAAATTGATATGTCTGTGAGCACTTGCTAAGTTTTATTTCAAATTTTGGGGGGGATTGGGCCAATATCATATGAAATTATAATTACTGAATATTTTATTTTTTGCTTTTCACTTTAAGTCTATTGCATTCCCTTTAATTGCCATTGCAGTCTAAACTAAATCTTTAGTGTTCCTAAAAGAACTAAAACAATAGGATGATTGGAGAAGTAGAATAAGAGAACAAAATAATCTTATAATAAAGACATATTGTTCTTAAAATAATTTCTTAATTATTGAAGCCAGTAGCTTCTATAAGGCCTTGTGTCCTTTCTTTAAGTTTTTTGAGGTTTCTTATTTGTGGAATTTAATGTTTTCTTTAATTATAAAAGTACCATTGTTTTTTAATGACGAAGGTGTAAACAATAAAGTAAGCACTCATTGGAGTCAACATGGAGATTTCAAATTTAGACTCTAGATATGCCCACTGGCATATTTCTTGGTGTTTACAGTTTTTATCCCCATAGCTTGAATCATTATTTTAATATCAGAGATTTTGCATAATAACCTCGATTTCTATTCTCTTGTTTTAAAACCAAGACTATGACAACATTATTCTATTGTGACAATCAAGTTAAGCTGAGCAATGGCTGTGGGAGGTGGGAAAGAAAGGGAAAAGAGTGGAACAGCAATCAGGCCTATGTACCCCCATTTTCCTAGGCATTGGACTTGGGAGTGAATGAGCTCATAAGAGGAGGGAATGAAATAAGCAAATAAAACATATATTAAACAAAATGTTAGCAAGTGTTCTTGTGTATGGACAATGAAAAATAAAAGATAAGAGACAGATACTGGGTACTCAGGGAGAGTGTAAAGATATTTTTTTTTCCATGCACATTGCAAACAAGTCAAATCTCCCAACTATAAATGAGATTAAAAATAGATAGAGTAAATAAATTTACAATGCATCTGGAGCCCAGAACAGTACCTGACACATAGTAAGTGTTCAATAAATGTTGACAGTCATCATCATCATCATCGTCATCATCTAATAGAAAGACAAGGAAAAATGAACAAACTGAATGTTCTACCATGTAGCTTTTCATCAACACATGTAAGTATAACTTATATATTTGGAAATGTTACCACTTTGTATTTAAACACTGACAAGTTCTTGGCCTAATATTGCAATTTTCTATGGGTGTTTGACAACCCAAACTGGATGTTTTAGGTATTTATACAATATATGCTATTGAACTTGCAATTTCTCTTACCCTCACCCACCAGCCAGAAAATTCTCCCCACCCACCAGCCAGAAAAAAAATCACAAAAACCAAGTAATCTAGTGAGAAACTTTTCCTCATGTGACATGCAGGATCCCTTGTCTCTCTGCTGTACTGGATAAATGAGGGTTCCCTTCAGCACGTAGTACTATAAAAACACTATTAACACACCATGGTAAACAATGGATTATTCTGAGGATCTGATTAGTAAATACTGTGGTAGGTGGGATTTCAGTATAAAACTACAACAGTAAATGTAGAAGGAAATCTCTATAGCTTTTATCTAAATTTCAAGGAGGAGAGAGCTTTAAAAGTCCTTTCACAGTAAACTTGATCAGGTTACAGAAAATGGTAAAAGCATTTTAAAATGAAGTTTAAAGAAAGTAAAACCACTTGACATAATTTATTGTTTTAAAACAGATTTAATCATTAAAAAAATTTAAGTATATATTTTTGATTATGTTGTTACAGTGGTTCCAATTTTTACCCCTTTGCTCCCCTCTACCCAGTACTCCCCTTCCCTCCAGCAATCCCACCCCCCTTAGTTCATGTCCATGGGTCATGGCTTCACCCTTTCCTATATTATTCTTAACTTCCTCCTGTCTATTTTGTACCAACTGATTATGCTTCTTAATCCCTGCACCATATCCCCACTTATCCCCCTCCCCCCTCCCAGCTGATAACCCTCCAAATGACCCCCATACCTATGATTCTGTTCCTGTTCTGGTTTGCTTAGTTTTGTTTTTATGTTTTAGATTCAGTTATTGATAGGTGTGAGTTTGTTGTCATTTTAGTGTTCATAGTTTTGATCTTCTTTTTCTTAAGTAAGTCCCTTTGACATTTCATACAATGATGGCTTGATGATGATGAACTCCTTTCACTTTACCTTGTCTGGGAAGCACTTCATCTGACCTTCCATTTCAAATGATAGTCTTATTGGATAGAGTAGTCCTGGTTGCAGGTTGCCTTTCATCACATTGAATACTGCTTGCCAGTCCCTTTCTGCCTGCAAAGTGTCCTCTGAGAAATCAGCTGATAGCCCTATAGGCACCCCCGTGTAGACAACTCACCACCTCTCTCTTGCTGCCCCCAGGACTCTGCTTTTATCTTTCACCTTTGACATCTCAATCATGATGCACTCCAGTGTGGTCCCCTCTGGGTCCAGCTCGCCCAGGACCCTCCATGCTTCTGAGACCTGTATGTCCATCTCCTTCACAAAATTTGGGAAGTTTTTCTCATTTTTTTTCAGTTCTTGCTTCCTCATTCTGCACTAGTTGACTGTTTTTTTCTTTCTTCTATTCGAAATCATTGATTTGAATCCTGGTTTCCTTCCCTTAACCATTGGTTTTGTGTGGATTTCCCTTCATTTCACTTAGCATAGCCTTCACTTCTTCTCTTATGCATTTGCCATACTCAAGCATATCTGTCAAGCCTGTGAGCATCTTTATTACCAGTGTTTTGAAGTCTTCATCTGTTAGGTTGTCTACCTCCTCATCTGTGAGGCTGGCTATCTTCTCATCCCTTAGTTCTCCACTGGAACCTTGATACATTCCCCCTTTTGGGCCATACTTCTCTGTCTGACAGGATACTGTGTTTGTTTGCCTCCACGTCCCAGGTAGAGCTGCTGCTCCTGGTACATTGTAAGGGGTGGAGCCTTAGGTATTCATCAGTACAGGGCAACCTGTTTTACCACGTTGTGGTGCCGTATGTGTGGGAAGGGTTTGAGAGGGAACAATGCCACCTGCCCAGCATTCGCCCCTTTTCCAGGCACCTCTCCGAGTTCCGCACTGGACTGGTGCCCCTCTAGCTGCTGCCCTGGCCATCGTTCCCAGAGTGGGTGGGTCTGCGGATGTTCTAGGGTCTTGGGGGCCCTTTAAGCAAGTGGACTATGCTGAGTGACCAGTAGTTTCTGCCTCCACCTCAACCCCCACTGGTCTGCACAGTCAGAAGCAATGAGGTTTGATTTTCCCCAGTGCTGGGACTGCGACCTGCTAGGTCAGGTGAGGAGCTGGGAACGCTCCCCAGGTATCCCTCCTGACTTTAAAACATGTGACTGTGCTTTCTGCTGGCCTGCCACTGCTGCTGCCACAACACCACATTCTCTCCACCCCAGCTCCGCCCCTCCTACCTGTCTGGATGAGTATTCCTTCTTTATATCTTTGTTTGCTGGACTTCCATGCAGTTTGATTTTCTGGAATTTCTGGTTGTTTCTAGTTTTGAGGTAGTTGTATTCCTTCTTAGTTGTGGAGGGAGATGCAGTGTGTCTGTCTATGCCTCCATCTTGGTCAGAAGTCCATATTTAAAAAATTTTAATAGTTTATTTTTATTGTATTTTTCTCATTACCACTTATCCACCTTATACCCTCCTTCATCTCCACTAACCCCCTTTCCCCCAACAATCACCACACAGTTATGTGTGTCCATGATTCCTTTTTCTTTTTTGTTCTGTCCCTCCATCCCCAACCTCCCCTCCCAGCTGTCAGCCTGCTCTCTATCTGTGAATCTGTCTCTGTTTTGCTTTTTAGTTTAGTTTGTTCATTAGATTCCACATATGAGTGAATTCTGTAAGAGAAAGAATTAGTTAGATACTCCAGACAGGCATCTGACCACATATTTAAGTTTATATTAGTGGTATTAGTGATTAAAACAGAGAAGGAAAACTCTGACTCCAAAAAACCTCCGCTGCCTTGCGGCATACCTCTTCAGGGGAAAGGCTAAGGGAGTAAACCCCGACAGAAAATCCGGAGCCGGAGTCCCTAAGGCGGTTTGACGTTGTGGTCAACACCGGCAACTCCTGCGGCGCACCTGAAGCCAAGCTGTATTGACTCCATCTTTCCCTTGGACCCTTCAGCTGCGAAGAGAGGGGAGGTCTGCTGCATGGGCAACGGCAGACCCTCCATATCACCCTGCCCAGGCTCTGTAGCTTCAGCTTCACTGGAGAGGACACTCCAGCGTCATCGCAAGATGTCGATTCAACACGGGAGGAGACAGATACCGTGTCACTCCCAAGTCGGACTGCACAGCCATTTTCGGCGGTGCAGATAGACTCTTAAGAAGCTACACCATCGTCTCTCGAGACGGACGGCTGCCGACGAGTGATTAAAAATAATAAAATTATTTATCCAATAGTAATAACACTTATTTTCAGGCAAAACTCAATTCAAATGCATCATTAACTCATATACAATAAAACAGATCTGTACACCTATTTAAATGTGAGTAGTTTTAAAGTTTTCTAACATCAACCTCAGTTTTTAAAAAGCTGAGATAAAATTTGGAAAACATTTACTTTTAAACAAGTTAAGACTTCATTTTGGCTTCCTTAAGTGTTATGCATTTTCAGACTTGGAAATAGTCTTGAATAATTAAGCAAGCTTTAATCAAAATGGACAGGCTTGAAAAAGAACTACATGTTAAAATCACACAATTATATCCTTCTCTTATTCTCCAAGGTAATTATGACAGGGAATTGTGAGAAATAATGGAAGAATGTGTGGTTTTAGGCATATACACTTGTGTGCATTGACAAACTCAATAACTGTATTTGTGGGGAAAATAGCTGGAATGTACATCCCCTGGGGTTTATTCATGAAAATCTCCAAGACACTTCAAAGAGGTTTCTTCTCAGATAATTTTCCTAGTTGTTTAAAGTGGGTAAGGAGCTATTCTCATCTGAATATGGATTTGGTGTGAAAAGCTGTTATATTTACTTCCACATATTACCATAAAAATGGAGGAAAAAACCTATAATCTGCTGAGAGAAACTATGAGAGTATGATTGCTCAATGACCCCTGCAGCATTTTCCATTTCCCAAAACATCATTACATTGAGTAGCATTTTAAAATAATTGAGAGACAGACACACAGCTTCTCAGAGTCTCCTTGCAGAATTAACAGCAAAACACAATCTGTGGTCAGTCCACTCCACCTATCATCTTCCAACATAATCATGCATAGATTGCCAAAGCCACAAGGGCAGCTTCTGGACCACGAGCACACTGGGAAGGGTATTCACCTATGATCCCAGAATGATATTTACTTAGGGAAAGGTACTCATCCTGGTCATTAAGGCTTTCATTGGGAAGTGCTAGATTTCATGGGGATGAGGAAGTAAGAGGGGAAAGTTAGCATCTCCTGGATATGGTGGGAAAATAAAACTCTTCTACACCCTGGCCTATTTGTGGAAAGAAAAGTTGATCTTTATCCAATTTGAACAGTTACCCCATACGGCAGCCAGCGCTTTCCCCTCTCTGCTGCACTTGCAGAGGGCATCAGTCAGGAGGAAAGCTGGCCACACCAAGCCAAATATCTCTGCTTAGACCCCACGTGGCCTGGAGCTGTGTAAAGTGCACATATACCATGATCAGAAAAGAGGAAGGAACTTTCTTCACCAAGTAAGCATCCATGAAAAGTTTTTGCACATTTGTGACAACTAGCCATTCCTTTGTGGTAGTGTTAGCAAGTGTGGTGTGTCCACCAAGTCCTGTAAAGGCATAGTAATGAAACCTAGATTAATTATTTAATCTGGTTACTGAGTCTGATGCCCAAATATATAGCACATGGCAACAAATTTCTGCTTTTGTGTAAGCTAAAAAAAGAGATAGAGAAGAAAAAGAAAGATTTTGAGTGTGTCCATGATGTTTCTTGCATGTTCATGACAATTTTTGCACATACCTTGGAAGACTGATCACTTCCATGAAAGCAATATTCTATTCATACATGACTATATAAAATACATTGCTTTATTTTTAATCTAATGGCCACTGCTGAACAACTAGTGATTAGCTAATATCATAATTTCTTGGCTTAATGAAATCCACTTTAATTGAATTGGAACTCAGCCTTCCTTTTATTCACAGAACTTTCACAGAGACCTAAACAAATTCAATGCTTGCAATGATTTAGAACATACTTAAAAATCTTTTGAAGTCTGAGAACATTCTACAGTGCAAACCAAATCTCTTCAGGCTGCAGAGTCAGATTAAGGTCAGATTAAGGCACAGAAGAAAATATTAGGCCCCTTAAAAAAAGAGAGAGAGAGACAGGGAAAATAAAAATACATGTTAACCATATTTTATGCAGTGTAGTAATGAAACCAAACTTGGTGTCATTAGAAAAAAGTGTAAAGTTGGGATTTGGTGGGGCCCTTCAGAAGTTGGGGCCCAGGGTACATGCCTGGTGTGCCCACCGTTAAATCCACCTTGTCAGGCTGAGAACCTCAAAATCACTCTACAATACAAATGCTAAGCAGAGGAGGCATCTGACCTTTAAATCAGTGAGCTCTGAGCAGTCTTCAATTAAAATATTACGTGATCCTATGAAGAGATGTAAATATAAATGTAAGATATAATTTCCTAGTCTCAAAAATTCCTTAAAATGTGAGGATAGTGTTCATGCTTCCCACAACAAAGAAGGAAAATGAGTTTCCATGAGATTCACTTTGGCTACCTTCCATATATGCTTTAAAAAACTGTCTTATCCCAGTGTGATTAAGATACTCTTCTGAGCGAAGATTTTAAATTTTATACTATCAGAAATAGCATTATACGTAGTTCAAGGAACAACAAGTGTCCAAGAGGTCTCCATAGTTGTCTTTCATTTGAATGGGCAAGAAATGTTCAGTTTTCTAGCTTTGATTCCCAGGGGCTTGAACAAAGATCAACTGGTAAAAGTTATAGGGAGAAAAATGTGATCTCAAAATTGAAAAAGTTTTTCTAACAGCTGAACATGTCCAAAAAAGAGTGAGTTGATTACTGGAAGTCACCAGTCTGTGTGTGTGTGTGTGTGTGTGTGTGCGTGCGTGCGTGTGTGTGTGTGTGTGTGTGTGTGTGTGTTCGGGTATAACTAAAAACACATTGGGGTGGAGAGAAGACAGATGTAGTATTTACCCATTTGTTGAGCTTTTCTTGAGAACCAGCTATGAGTTAATTACTGCCTGGACAAAGTGTACTTGAGCTACTTTGTGCTAAAGGAGTCCCTCGGAAAATACATGCTAAGAATTTCAACAAATGCTTTCTCTTTCCAGTTTCCAAGGAAATTTACCCAAAATATTAGTAGATAATTCAATAGTTCAAAATATTTATTTTAAACCCCATAAAGACACAGAATAATCAATGATATCAGTCTAACTGAAGCTTGTGTAAGTTGAATATACATTGCATCTCTCTCTCTCTATGTCTCTGTCTCTCCCCATTCATTTGTTTAATTGATGAACCAACCATATTTTAACAAACATATAGTATTTAATAAAAATTCCCACATAATATTTACTTACTATTGTGTTTGTTTTATTGTTTTTATTAAATAAAAGTTTCTCTTTCAAAATGTAGTGCTTATTGAAAAAATTAAATAGTCTTAAAGATCATTTTTAAAAACATTAAAAACTAAAATCATAAAAAAATATATTCCAGATCTCCATTAATTTTTTTTACTTAAAACTTATTCATATTTAAAAGTCTCTTTTTATCTTTAAAAGTTGCTCCTAGGTATAGGTACTATTTTGAGGCTTCACATCATGAAAAACCTTTCAATCAATGTCCTTAAAGTGTATACTTTATAAGACAAGGTGACCGCAAACCTAGAACTTGTTCTAGACCAATTATCATCTCCTATCATGACCTGTGAGAGATTGTACTGTTAGGTTAATATCTTAGATCTTAGAAGTCTCATGTCCCTGGCTGGTTTGGCTCAGTGGATTGAGCGTCGCCTGCGAGCTAAGTGTCGCTGGTTCGATCTTCCAGTCAGGGTACATCAGAGAAGGAAAACTCTGACTCCAAAAAACCTCCGCTGCCTTGCGGCATACCTCTTCAGGGGAAAGGCTAAGGGAGTAAACCCCGACAGAAAATCCGGAGCCGGAGTCCCTAAGGCGGTTTGACATTGTAGTCAACACCGGCAACTCCTGCGGCGCACCTGAAGCCAAGCTGTATTGACTCCGTCTTTCCCTTGGACCCTTCAGCTGCGAAGAGAGGGGGGGTCTGCTGCATGGGCAACAGCAGACCCTCCATATCACACTGCCCAGGCTCTGTAGCTTCAGCTTCACTGGAGAGGACACTCCAGCGTCATCGCAAGATGTCAATTCAACACGGGAGGAGACAGATACCGTGTCACTCCCGAGTCGGACTGCACAGTCATTCTCGGCGGTGCAGATAGACTCTTAAGAAGCTACACCATCGTCTCTCGAGACGGATGGCTGCCGACGACGACGAGAAGTCTCATAGAATGAAAAAGAGGCACTGTAATTTTAAAATTTCTAGACAATGATGATGGTTAATGCACTGACAATTTGTCCTTGGGAGGAATGAAAGCAGAGAACAATTGAGTACTGTAGCCTCTTTTCTCAGTCACACCATTGACAAACTATATGATCTGAAATGTTTCTTATACTCGGGTTCCCCATTTGTGAATTCTTCCCTTAAGTACTACACCAGAGTGTTATAGGACAGTATATTCAAAAATACTTTGGAAAGAAAGCACTGTGTCACAGACTCCTGATTTGGATGTTTGTGAAAAAAACTCTTTATTTTTTATATTTAATATATTTATTAAATAATTGAAAGAATATTTTTAGAAAGGTTAATGGACTATGAAACAAAATGATAGAATGATCAATAAAATCAATATAAATCATTCTAGCATCAAGAAGCAAAGAGTAAAGGAATTCAAGTCAAATCAAAAGCACTTTATTGAGAAAAAGAAAATTTTCAAGTGAAAAAATAAGTAGGTTCTCAGATTTTTTGATAATACTATATGGAAGAATACCATACAAACACATTGGAAAAATACTTAAATTTGTTGCTGATTTGACCCAAAATTCTGACATCAATGTATTTAATACAAAACTCCTAACATGGTACTACAACAAGTAGAGAAAACAGATGAATGTAGATTATCAGTTTGAAGAGTGTTAAAGATTAGTCACTGCTCAAGAAGTATTATAGCTTATGAGAGAAATTTGATAGAGGTTTCCCTCAATTTGATGATAATCCTAAAAATGCATGTGGCATTAAGGTTAAATTATGAAACAAAAAGTTTTC
Source organism: Furipterus horrens (assembly GCF_987537825.1). NCBI lineage: Eukaryota > Metazoa > Chordata > Mammalia > Chiroptera > Furipteridae > Furipterus > Furipterus horrens. The sequence goes on along the minus strand of NW_028327175.1, from coordinate 52,858,640 downwards.
AGTTAAATACACTAGAGGAAAAGTTGGTTTATATTTATATTTTCTTTATAGTAAATGATGCTACAAATATATATCATAATCAGAGTGATTTAAAACAAGCAAATAAATGCTTGGAAAATTAACTGAATGTGCCCTGCAGTAAATTAATAAAAATACAGTATTTTTCTGGATTAGGTAATGTTTGTTAAAGTTAGCTTTCTATAAAAATCATTTAGTTTTATTTCTGTTCTTATTCTAAAAATGTATGTGTGTCCACTTTTATATTGTCAATTTGGATTCTTTTTCTTAAAAAGAGCCCTTGAAAATATAAAGGTTCCAACCCCACACACCTGGATCTTCCCCTGCTGGGGATAAGGGAGGCCGTTAGTGGGGAAATGATTTCTAAATGAGACCATAAAGTTATGTAGGCATTCACTAGGTAAAAAGAGGAGAATGGAAGAGTGCTTTAGGCGGGAGAAACAGCAGGAGGGGAGTTTGGGGGAGAGTACACACAGCGTGCTGGAGAAACTGAACAGTTTTCAGCATGACAGGGATGTGGGGAGCATGGGAGAGAGAACATCAAACGTGGTCAGCAGTTCCCAGAAAACTACTCACAGTAGCCCAAAGCCAGAAACAACTAAAATAATCATCACGTGAAAAATAAATAAACAAAATGTGGTCTATCCATACAATGAAATATTATTCAGCCATAAAATAAAGTACTGTTCCATGCTACATAGTGGAAGTGTGACAGGATAGTAAAAATCCAGTAAAATTCCTGGGCAAGTGAAATAGGGAAACTGAGACAATGAAATTAAACAAGACCAAACAGTTTGAGCAATTTGAGCAAGTTAGTGAATCGCAAGACCTTATTACCCCTAACCAAGGAAATTTGAGAGCAAGTGATTTATACCTCTCCTTCTTAACCAAAGAATACTTAGCTTAAATCATCCTGGTCTGGGAAACACAGAACAAAGGCCCCATTAATGTCACTGTGCTAGTTAAACCCAAGGACAGATGAAGTCAGAGGAACAAATAACAAAAAACCCTAGTGAAAGCCAGACAGACCTGAGATAAAAGTAAAACAGTATAACAGACCAAAGAATAATTCCAAACCCCCCTCTGCACTCATTTTGATGCATCAGCATATTTAAAATGCACCTGGAAAGTTGATTAATGTTCTGCTGAAAGTCTCCCGTAAGATTCTCACCCACAGAAAAAAGATAGAAAGCCCTCAGGACAAAGACTCAATGTGGGCTCTCTCTAAAGCACACCCTTGCACCTTCCAGGGCATGAACCCTTATTTCCTCCTAAACTCTAAGTGTCCTCAGGAGACTTGCAGCCAGGGGAGCAGTGGGCAGTAGTCACTCAACCCAGGCTGAGTCCCTGATTGTGTCTCCAAAGCCCCCTTTATCTACGACTTCCCAGTGATCTAAAGCAGCCCCACCTTGGCTCACTATGCCTCTGTGACTTCCATTTCTCAGTGAGCTAACACCAGCCCTTCCATGGCTCATTCTTTCCCTATAACATTTCTAAGGAGCCAAAGCAGATCACCATCTAGGCTCTCTCCTGTCACTTCTTCTACCTTAAGTCCTTCCTTTGTCTCACGGTTTCCAGACTTAATAACCGTACTCTCAAAATCATCTGAACTCATTCTGTGAAGTCTTTCCTACACAAAGTCAAGAGCCCACACACTACTGGCCAACCTGAGGCAGACCTGCTCCAGACCAGTACCTGTCCAGTAACAGATCACATACTGTATTATTCTATTTATATAAAATAGAATACAAGTGCATAGAGAGAGAAAAAAGATTAGTGGCTGTTGGGAGAGTGGGAAATGACTGCTTCATACATATGGGGCTTTATTCTGGAGGAATGAAAGTGTTCTGGAACTAGATAGTGATGATGTTTGTATCATATATACTTTAAAATGGCCAAATAGTACATTTTATATCATGTGTATTTCATTACTAAGAAATATACATACATATATGGTTGGAAGTCTAGGCAAGAGCCAGAAAGCAAAAGGCCAGAGGGTCGATTTGGGAGGTTGTTGTATAGACCTACTGTGGTAGATAGGTAGAATAATATCTATTCCAACCCCCACAAAGATGTCTACACCCTAATCCCTAACACCTGTAAATATGTTGTGTTACACAACAAAGGGAAATTAAAGTTGCAAATAGAATTAAGTTTGCTTATCAATTGACTTTACAATGGAAAGGTTATCCTGATTTACCTGGTTGCACCTGATGTAATCCCTTAAAAGAAGGAAGCAGAAGAGAACTAGTGTTGGGATGAGGGTACAGGAGAGAGGCTTGACTGGCTGTTACTGGCTTTGAAGATAAGGATGGGGTTCAGGAACCAAGGGCTGAGGGCAGCCTTTTGAAGACAGAAAAGGCAAAAAAGAAGATTGTTTCCTATAACCTCCTACGCAGCCTACAGATTCATTTTAGACTTCTGACCTCCACAACAGTAAGACAACAAATTAGTGTTGCTCTTTTTTAAGCCACTAAATTTGTGGTAATTAGTTGTTGCAGTGATAGGAAACTAATGCATTAGTCTACTATTGATCTGGATTAATCCATTTTAATTCAGTTTCTTTGTTTCTGAATTTAGCCCCTTTGAGACCTATTTTGGACTCCTGGCCTTCAGAACAGTAAGATAATAAAATTGTGTTATTTTAAGCCATCAAGTTTGTAATAACTTTTTAAGCAGCATTGGAAACTAATTCACCTATTAAGAGATGGCCGTGGCCTAAATTAGAGTGGAGGTAGTGACGTGGAGAGAAGTAGGCATATTCAAGAGATTTTTATAAAGTAAAACTGATCAAAATTGGTTCTAATTTTAAAATGGAGATTGAGAAAAGGGAAAAGGGGGATGTAGATGAGCTTGGATGTCTCTGAATTTTCTAAGTTGTTCGCATGATTCCCTGAAGTAAGAAACGTTGCTGCAGGGTTTAGTTTTGGAGGGGAAGACCATGAGTGCAAATGTACTCCTGTGACACCTCTATCGTAAGAACAAGTAGAGATGTCTAATATGCAGCTGAAAATCAGAAGAAACATGTTATCAATGGAGAGTAGCACACAGATAATAAATGAAGCCACCAGTGCAGATGAGATTGTGTGTATGTGTGTAAAATGGGAAAAGAAAAGGGTCCATGAAGAGCCCTGAGGAACAGGAACGTTTAAGGGCCAAATAGAGAAAGTGAGGCTGAGAAGGGAGACTGAGAACAGTAGCCTGAGGGGAGAGGATGCTTACGGAACTGAACTGAACATGTCTCTTGGAAATAGCCACTTAGGCCTTGGAGTCCTGCTCGGGAACAGTTGTGATAAAGTGATGGGATTAGAAACTTATTGGAGTTGATTGAGGAATGAGTGGGAGGTGAGGACATGGTGAAGTGAAGACAACTCTTCCAAGAAGACAGAAGAGAAATGGATAGAAGTGGTGGTGTGTCCCAGATGGTAGGAATAGCACTAGTCATGCTTTGGAATGAATAATAAAAATAATGTGTGAGTGTGGCCATGAAAAATGGGCCAGGTGAGAACACTGACTACTTAGGAGATGGATTAAAAGGATGAAGTGTGAATGTCTTTGAATACCACAAATCCAATCCATGCTACCCAACATAAATTAGGTCTGGGCTGTATAATTATGCTTCACACATCTAAGGCAGCACTATTGTTAATAATCTCTCTGCCAGCTCAGTGAATAATTAGCTAGAGTTCTGGACTCTGCTTTATGCACCTCTTTGCTTTCTACACTCTGGCGCAGAAAGCACCATCTCCAGGTTCTCTCATGCCACAGGAGACACAGCCTCAGAGCTAACAGAAACTCATTTAACATGTGAAATATTCTGTTTCCATCTGAATGAATAGCAGTATCTTAAAACCCCAAAATAGTTTCTCACTTATTAAAAAAAAAAAAAAGCCTACTATTGGCAGAAAAGCTTCTATACCTCATATTTTTCTCTACACAATGGCATGATGCTTCTGCTTTCTTTCCCCATCAATATGTGATTTAATGTAACAGGTACTATTGAAAACTGCAACATTTATTTGACTATAACAGCCAAAAGTTTGCTGATTTGAGCCTTTGGGAAAGCCATTCAGAAGGGCTGGCATTCTGCCACCAATACTATGGTTTGGAACCACCCCCAAAATTAATCCTTACTCTATTTTGTTCATATGCAGCACTGCCAAAAATGTCCATCTGCTGGAGCTAACTACTCAATGAAAGCCAGAGGCAAAATTGCAACCTGGAGAAATAATAAAAGAATCGAAGCAAAATACACATCTGTCTGGATTGCATTTTTCACTATTCTCAGCTAGCCCACCCAATTCATAATCAGTGCATCATTCAAACCCTTGAATAGCAGGGACTCAGTGAGATGGCAATGGCCATGAAATCAAGGGAGTAAGAATGGCACTGCCTTCTTCACTACCCCTTCAACAAATTATATCTGAAATCGGCAGAAAAAAAGATTTCTATCAGAATTTAGTCACCATCAGGTGCAAGATTATTCTCTTGTGTATGGGAACAGAGTTACTTGTCAAATCATGGGTGTGGTGAAGCCAACATTTCTTTGCAAAGAATTGTTTCCCAATGCAATTACATTGACCTTTGGTACTACCATTTAATATATTAATAGGACATATTTAGATCTGAGACAAGGAGAGTAAAAGAAATAGAGACTTTACCTAAAAGACGAGATATCTTAGAATTGAAGTTTGAGGATGAATAAGAGTTATTGTGTATATTAGCCTCATTCTAGATGGAGGTGAATTTGCATTAAAGCTATGAAGTCTATTTGAAGAATAATGCCATATTGTTATTATAAAAAACACCTTCTTAAAAGTGAGAATTTTGAAAAATTAAAATAACTTTATAATTATTAAGTTACCTATCAGAGAAAATTTTCTAAGTATTACTAATTTATTGAGTATTTTTAATAGGGTACAAGCAGAAAATAATTTTATCCTTTCTCATATCTCCCCTTTGACCTGATTTATTAACTGTTCTTTCCAATCCTTGGATAGATCCTTATGAAAATACTATTGTACTATGAAGAAGATGCATCCAGTTGATTTCAAAGCTTTAATCTCTTATACAATTTAAAACTTCTCCTCTTCCTCAGCTCAGAAGGTGGAAGTTGGGGAGGGGGAGTGAACTTGGCCAGCTTCTTTCCTATTTCTCCATACTGCTCCTACAGTTCCTCGTTTTACTCACCATATTCCTTTGGCCCCTCCAGTGTTGCTACTAAGAGGGGGAGGGGAGGGGAGATGAAGAGGTCATACTTGGTTAGGACATTCGTATCAAAACTTGTTATCAAACAGCAAAGCATTGGCTCTTTCTCAAATGGGCACTTTTGTGAGTACCACAAATATGCTTTTCCTCCCCACCATTTAGGAAGCTCTGAGTGTGTGCAGTTCCTTGGTGTGAGGCTTTTTGTGTTGGGTCACTTACAAGCCCCATCTCGGCCCCTGACTTTGGAGGCCCATCTGCAGTCTTTCCCTGCTGTCCTTTTCAGTGGATACCATTTTAATGTGATTTCATGAATGATGCCATTTCTCAAGGTTTGGGGCCTGGAGAAAAGCACACCTCATCCCCTTGTCAATGGGTGTGCAGCTCATTCTATAATAGCCATTACTCATTCCTCTCTCTGAGGAGGGCTACAGGTCAGCAACTCACCTTTAAACTTTTTCAGAAGTGAATCAGTCCTCATAAGCCCCAAACTCAAGAAGACAAATATTGTGGCTCTCCGAGTGGACCTCCAAAGCTCCACTTATTTGGCTTATAATTGGAGGAAGCAGACCACTTACCACCTCCTTCACCCCTTGGAAGACATTAATCATTAGGAATACACAACACATCCACATCTCCTGCCAACAAAATGTCTCTGATAGCCCCAACTGCATCTTGTTTTACCTTCAAGAGGTGTTCTGAGTCAAAGGTTAAAACAAAACAAAACAAAAATTGTTTCACAATCTTATTCATCTGACTGCATTACAATCTTAATACATCCTATATGGTGGATAGTCGTCATCGTCGGCAGCCGTCCGTCTCGAGAGACGATGGTGTAGCTTCTTAAGAGTCTATCTGCACCGCCGAGAATGGCTGTGCAGTCCGACTCGGGAGTGACACGGTATCTGTCTCCTCCCATGTTGAATCGACATCTTGTGATGACGCTGGAGTGTCCTCTCCAGTGAAGCTACAGAGCCTGGGCAGGGTGATATGGAGGGTCTGCTGTTGCCCATGCAGCAGACCCCCCCTCTCTTCGCAGCTGAAGGGTCCAAGGGAAAGACGGAGTCAATACAGCTTGGCTTCAGGTGCGCCGCAGGAGTTGCCGGTGTTGACTACAACGTCAAACCGCCTTAGGGACTCCGGCTCCGGATTTTCTGTCGGGGTTTACTCCCTTAGCCTTTCCCCTGAAGAGGTATGCCGCAAGGCAGCGGAGGTTTTTTGGAGTCAGAGTTTTCCTTCTCTGATGTGCCCTGACTGGAAGATCGAACCAGCGACACTTAGCTCGCAGGCCGACGCTCAATCCACTGAGCCAAACCAGCCAGGGCTATGGTGGATAGTAACACCTGTTATTCTAAGCCATCAAGGTCTCCCAGACAGTGGGAAAATATGCCTTTAACAGGTGCATTGCATTTAACCTGTGTTGATCCACAAGTAGAGATGGAACAAATGCCAAGTAGAAGATATCAAAGAAGTTGATTCTGTGGACCTTTTAACCTCAGGATGATGCTAAGATACCTTAGGAAATCATGAAATACCACATTCACAAGCAGTGCCCTCTCTAACCAAACTTACTGATTACTGAGTCACCTTTTATGTCAAAAATATTTACAGTATTCCCTCACTTATCACGGATATTATGTTCTAGACCCCCCACACACACACACACACCATAGGTGAAAATCTGCGAAGTAGGAACCTTACATTTATTTCAGTATTTATATATATTTTAAGGCTTTATAAACCCTTCCCACACACTTATAAACCATTCCCAGTCCCTTATTAACCTTTCCCACTCCCTTATTAACCTTCTCCACACTTTTATAAACACTACTTACGTTCTTAAACATATTCTACACTCTTAAACCTATGTAACTTTAACAACATACATATAACAGTACTGTAAAATCCCACAATATAGTGAAAAATCTGCGATAAATAATTAAATATAATATTTTTTTAAAATCCTGTGATACAGTGAGGCTGTGATAAGTGAACCGCGATATATAAAGGGACTACTGTATATGATATTCATTTTTAAGAACTGCATAATCATTCTATGAATTCCATGTTTTATTCTACTGCTCCTCTAGTGTTGAACATTTTACTTCACATTTTTAGTACTTTAAACAGCAATGTCATGAAGATTTTCATTTTTGTCTATAATTTGTCTGATTTTACATATAGAATGCATTCCTAGAGTGAAATTCTGTACCAATTTTTATATCTTTAACTTAAAAAAACAAAGTTGTGATACTGTTCTGTAGAGAAACAAAAACAATGTAATTTTGATCATTAAACCTCTTTAGCATTTGCTGAATGAGAAGCTTAGATAAAAATGGAATTTTATTTAAAGAGGAAAGTTAGCCCATTATGAATGTATTAAAAATAATGTTTGTTGACATTATATTTACTTTGCCTAACTGTCATTACTTAAATTGAGTTGTGATTTGATTCATCTGTTAAAAGGGAAAATGGTCACTGATTCAAGCAAATGAACTGAATTTGTCACACTGTAGGATTGTAGCTAATCATTTTCAGAAAGTTCTAGTAATTACTAAGCAGTAACACTGAGAAACCAAAGACTGGTAACATTTAAGCAGTGTGCCTTTTAGCAGAATCAGATTTGTCCCTCATGCTACCACCACACAGAGGGGATGACTCCCATCTTTGAAATGTCCCAAAATTTACAGTAATATATGTTGGTCCATATGTGGACAGGAAAGCCACTAATTCACATAGAATAATGATTCCAGAGACTGAATATCAGTAAGACTTAAGTCCAGTTCTGATAGATTTATGGTAAGGCATTGGAATAGTTGTTTTACCTCTTTGGACCTCAGTATTCTCATCCACAAAATAAAGTGTTGGACAATGATTCCTAAAGGCATTTCTAGTGCTAACACTGAGTAACTCCAGGAGTAAGAGTGAATTTGCTATACCATTACCAATTAGGAAGGTTCCCTGGAGGGATAAATACTGGATTAGAGGTAGAAAATGCTGAGCAGAAGTGTAGCTTTTCAATCCTAGAACTGATGGAAAAAGCACTCTCCCTTGTAATGCCTAGACAAATGGGCCAAAACTAAGACATTTATTTGAAAACACCAAAGCTCCTCCAATACTGTGGTCAGTCTCAAGTTGGGGTTTTTCTTCCAAGTGTAACTGAAATTCTTATATTTTTATATTCTTTGACTAAGGCTCAGATAACTTTTCACCAGACATTTCTAAGAATACAGAAAAAAAAAAGTGATTTCAAAAACATTTTACTACAAAAGATACTCCCAAATCAATGAGGTCTTGATAGTAATTAGAGACAAAAATGTATATTTAAGCTCTTTTGCTTAGAATAATGTTTTTCTACCACAAATGATTACACAACACTAAGGTAAGCTATATAAATTATAAACAAAATTTTCTTGTGAAAAAAATTATGTATATGTACTTTTTTTAGGAAAGTACTTTATTTTTTAAAGATTTTATTTATTTATTTTTAGAGAGAGGGGAAGGGAGGGAGAAATAGAGGGAAAGAAACAACAATGTATGGTTGCCTCTCACATGACCCCAATTGGGAACCTGGTCTGCAACCCAGGCCTGTGCCCTGACTGGGAATTGAACCAGCGACCCTTTGCTTTGCAGGCCAGCACTCAATCCACTGAGCCACACAAGCCAGGGTGAAAAAATTATATATTTTTAACTTTGGTGATCTAGTCATACTTCATAGAAATTTCTATTCATATATACCATGTTCTTAATTAATTGAGTGCATTATACCTACGTTTTACTATAACTCTTCTCAATGCAAGAGGAATATTTAGTTTTGAAATACCAAAAAAAATAAAATAGATAGAAATAATTATTTTCAATAGTTGTTGATAGTACACTAGGAGTAAGTAGAGACTAACCAAGCTCTGTACAATCTGGCCAATAGAACGGATTGTTTTGGTGATAGGTCTTCATAATAATTATCATGAAAGAGGACATGATCCAATCCTCTGAATAGCTTGAAGAATTAGAAACCATAAAATTGGTCAGGTGCAATACCCTCTGGAAGTGGAAATAATGAAGCATGAATATGTCTTTCAAAGCTTAAAGATTCTATGTGAGATGAAATTCAAATATCAAATAAAACAAAACAACTGGATTTGCTTTGAGAGCAAGTCAGAGGTGAATAAATAGTATAGTCTCCAGTTCACCAAATGACTAAAAGATTCACCACCCTCCACCTCTACACTGTTTGCCAGATGTTTTAAGGGGAGTAAAGAATAACAGGGCTAATGAAACAAAAGATGTTTTATTTTAATGTATTTGACCACAAACAGATTTTAAACCAATATTTCTTTTTCAAGGAATGATTTTAAAAGGAAATCAGATAGCATCAAAAAACATTTTTAGTACATGATTTTCCTCTATATTACCTTTCACCAGCTCATTCTCCTGCCCCCACTCTCTCAACCTTTTCAAATACACACCCAAAATCGAAACCACTGGCGCCTTTGCACAGAGGGGAAATGTGTATGCTTCACAGATGTATTGCTGCCTTTGGGATTTGAATCACCCAAACAATCCGAGTTAATTACATCAACTGATGTAACCTAATTCCTTTAAAAGAGATGTCTGGCTGTGAAGAATTTTGAATGGATATTTAAAGCTTTCCTTAACCCCCTGGAGAGGCCTCGAAATTAGGAAGATATTTTACCTAAGGAAAGTCGTCAATCTTTGCAAATTCAACATTTCTATGCTCTTTGCTCACTCATATTTTTCTATATTCTTTTAAACACTTAGACCGTTTATAGACCCTAACAGTGAGGGTATAAAATTTTTATCAATAAGGGAAGGAAAGATAGTACTTTGTCAGTAAGGTAGCAGTAAGTATGTTATATAAACAACAACAACAAAATAAACATTATCCTAAAAACGTTAAGATGCCCTCCATCGGTTAGTTCTGTAGAGCCATTTTTAACAATTATTTTGATGATCTCAATGGTCCGCTGAGCTCTTTTCTGGTGGCTGTGTCCAGGGGTTGCTATCAGCCCCCTGAATGTGTCTTCTCATGCACAGATGGCGGCAGTGACTGTTTTGAAACCAATTTCTTGCATGGCCACCCCTCCAAAAGCACCCAAAGCAAAATCCACTCCACACTTCTGTATCTACACATTGAGAAAAATCTTCCAAGTTACAGGATTTATGATATTACCAGCATGTTTTAGCCTAGTGGAGTCAAGCCACCCTAAATATACCCTAAAACAGTTTAGTGTGCCTAGCCATGACTGGGCTGGAAAATTAGAGCAATGGCCTGGAAACCGAACAAGCCAACAGCATCATTAAAATACAATAATTCTGTAATTCTGTCCACAAAAACAAGTGCATTTTTATGGTACTCAGAATGAAAACCTGCCATGTTGGCAGAGGAATTGGTGAGAGTGAACATGAGCATGACCACATATCTAGTAAAGATAACTATGGGACTCATCTTTTTAAAATTCCAACAGTGGAATCAGGTTAAATCATAAACATAACTCAGGAAATTCAATTAATGCTGACAGCACTTGTTTAAGTTATGTGCTTGTAATAAAAAAGCATAGTTCAGTGAGCCAAGGGAAAGAATACCAGGTTTAACTTAGCAACCCATGTTTATAATATTCTAATAATACAGAAAATATAAAGAGCACCTTTCCTTAAGAAATCCTAACTGGTAAGTGGGGGAAGACCTGTAGACAATTTTACAGAAAAGCACAATATATTCAGGAAGAATTTATCAATATATAAAACATAGTATCTGATCATACCAAGGAATCATGAAACAGTATGTCAACAAAGAGTTAATAAATGTCCTACTCAAGCAAAATGATTGGAAAGTAGCCCACATAGCTCTTCATTACTTTATGATGTCCGCATATTCGTTCTGAGGGGCTATCAGGGGTAGCAACTCTGAGGTTATCTTTATGTCTGGTGTTTCACAGAGCTTCAGGTCAATCTGATGAGGTTACTCAGAAATCCTTACGTGATGACTTAGTGATGCCGGTTTCAGAGCTCTGGATAAAGATGGTTTCTGGTCATCACAATCATTCAAATGAAATAGATATCTCAGCATCTGTCTTATCATGAAGGTTGTGAATACGTTAGTACAGTTTTAGCTGCAAGTGACAAAATGTGAATAAAACCAAGTTTAAGCTCCCTGACTGGTCTGGCTCAGTGGATTGAGTACTGGCCTGTGAACAAAAAGAGATGTTTCTCTCTCTCGCTTTTTCCCCATCCCTTCTCCTCTCTAAAAATAAATTTAAAAATATATATTTAAAAAATAACTAAGCTTAAGCAAAAGTAATAAGTTTATCAGCTCACCTAACTGGGATCTCAAGCAGACCAACTGGGTCTAGGCAAAACAATAGGCAAAGACTGTCTCACTATCTCAACTCCAATCCTCTGCTTGACTTTATTCTGCTTGTGGGTTCTCCCCACCTGCAAGTCAAGGTGATTGCGTATAGCTGCAGCTTCAAATTTTTCTAATTTAGCATTAGCTTCCCCAGCCCACCTGCATACAATTGAGAGGTATATTTTAGCTTTAGCTTCTCTTAATTGAACATATCTTTCCCTCCCCAGCTGCATAAAGCAAAAAAGATATACCTCCCTCAAAAAACAAGTGTCTGCAGATGAAAACAACAGGTCCTTACAGCAGGTCTTAATGAGCCACATGTTTGAACCTAAGCCATTCTTTCAGAACATTCCTTCAGGAAACTAATACGAAGTAAAGGCATAATCGGTATGATTATGCCAGTAATTTTTTCAGAAGAGAGCTTCAGTGTAATGCCCCGAACACACACACACACACACACACACACACACACGATTGAGAAATCTTGTCCATAATTGGGTAAGCCAAAGTGGACTGTGTGTCTCAACCAGATTCCCGCTCCCTCCTTCACTTCCCCCTCCATATGTCAATCTATGAGAATGAAGAGGTGATGAGCAGCCCTGCCACCACCCCTGCTTTCCCACAGCAAGATGTGTTTTCAAGGAAAAGTCAAGTTCTAAAATTCGACCATGACAGTAATTGTTGCCTGTAGGTATTTAAAGAGAAGCATAAAAGTTACATACCACGAAGTCAACTGTAGAAATTCGAATTCAACCCCTACAAGACTGAAGGGCAGAGGGCACACTGCTACACGGGCACAAGAACTTTAGGAGATGACAAGTCCCAATAGTGCTGCTCCACATTTTCACAGCTTCCGTTGGAGCCAAATTTCCCATTTCTCTTTATAGCTCAGAGGTAACTACTAGAAGCTTTAGCAAAACCTATTCACTCAAACCATGTCATTTTTCACCTGTGACCTATTAACTCAATAGGTTTACCAGCTAGTTTAAGGAAGTATTTAGATTTGATTACTTGCTTTGAGCTCATTCAATTCAAACAAATATCATCAAATTTAGGTAACTAGAAAATTTTCTTCCAGTCTAACTGAAACCTGTGAAAAATAACCTGGTAATAGTGCACCTCAAATCAAAATAACAGAATGTCTCTTTTCTGTGTATCCCCGGTTCAGGACTATTATGGACATTATTTTCAACATTTAGCACATACTAGAGTTTTAGGTCATGCAAATTCAGTTTCTTTTTTATTTTATTTTATTTTACTGATTATTTTGTTACAGTTGTCCTGATTTTTCACCACTTTGTACCCTCTCCACCCAGCACCCCCACTACCTCAGGCAATCCCCACACCATTGTTCATGTCCAAGGGTCATGCGTATTAAATTCTTAGGCTATTCCATTTCCTATGCTGTACTTTACATCCCCATGGCTATTCTGTAACTACCTATTTGTAGTTCATAATCCCCTCACCCTTCACCCATTCCCCCACACCACCCTCCCATTTGGCAACCAACAAAACACTCTCCATATCCATGATTCTGTCTCTCTTCTTCTTGTTTGCTTAAGTTGTTTTTTAAATTCAATTGTTAACAAATATATATTTATTGACACTTTATTGTTCATAGTTTTGATCTCATTTTCCTTAAATAGGCTCCTTTAACATTTCATATAATAATGGTTTGGTGATGATGAACTCCTTTAATTTTTCATGTCTGGGAAGCACTTTATCTGCCCTTTGATTCTAAATGATAGCTTTGCTGGGTAGAGCAGTCTTGACTGTACACCCCTGCTCTTTATGACCTTGAATATTTTTCGCCAATCCCTCCCAGCCTGCAAAGTTTCTTTTGAGAAATCAGATGACAGTCTTATGGGGACACCCCTGTAGGTAACTAACTGCTTTTCTCTTGCTACATTTAAGATTCCCTCTTCATCTTTAACCTTTGGCATTTTAATTAAGATGTGTCTTGGAGTGGGCCTCTTTGCATCCATCTTGTTTGAGATTCTCTATATTTGCCTCTGGTACCTCTGTGATGCAAATGTTGGGCCTCTCAAAGTTGTCCCAGAGACTGCTTACACTATCCTCATTTTTTTTTTTAATTTCTTTTTTTCATCTCGTTCTGAATGGTTGTTTTTTGTTTCCTTATGTTCCAAAATCATTGATTTGATTCTCAACTTCATCCACTCTACTGTTGTTTCTCTATAACTTATTCTTTATTACAATTAGTGTATCCTTCATTTCTGACTGGGTCTTTTTTTTTTTTTTTTTTTTTTTTTTTTGCTGTTGAGGTCCTTGAAAAGTTCCTTGAGCATCCTTATAACCAGTGTTTTGAACTTCGCATCTGATAGATTGCTTATCTCTATTTTACTTAGCTCTTTTTCTGGAGTTTTGATTCATTCTTTCATTTGGGCCATGTGTTTTTATCTCCTTATTTTAGCAGCCTCCCTGTTTTTGTTTCTATATATTAGGTAGAGCTGCTATGACTCCTTATCTTGGTAACATGGCCTAATGTAGTAGGTGTCCTGTAGGGTACAGGAGCACAGCCTCCATTTCCCCCAAGTTGGGTACTCAAAGTGTGTTTTCCTTGTGGGCTGAGTCTACCCTCCTCTTGTAGTTGAGCCTTGATTGCTGTTTGTAGGTCAGTAGGAGGGATTTACTCAAGCCAGTCAGCTGCAAGGACTGGCTGTGACACTTACCACCAATCTCTGCCCTCTGTGAAGGGTCAGCTGTGCAGGGACTGGGTAGTGGTGTCCAACGTGGTCTGTAGCTGTCCACTGGGTGCACTGGCCCTGGGGTTTCCCAGGTGGTATAGGCCACAGTTAGCCCCCACCTATGTTAGGTCTGAGGCCACCCTGCATGAGCTATAAAGGAATCTGAGATATCTTCTACTTGTGCTGGGCTTGAAGATTCCCAGGGGAAGCCAAACTGTGAATTTAGGCTGGCTGCTGCTAGTGCTGGGTCTGGGACTCACTGAGGCCACTGTTGCTTGTTTGATAGGATTTAGGAAGTTATGAAGCAGGAGCCAAGACCAACCATTCATGTGGAAAAGCAGCTTGATGGTCCTGTAAGTTCAGTGGTGTGAAGTCTCTGGGGATCTCCAAGGCAGATCTAACAGTGTTAGCCAGATTTATGGAGGCTCAGATATGGCACCAGCTTGCCAGCTCTCTGGATCTGTGGGATAGGGTTTAGAAAATGGACAATGAACTCTGCTTATCTTAATGCCAGACACTTCAGTTCCTCCCTTTATGCCACTGGTGCCATTTAAGCTGCTACCCTGGTGCTGGAGCTCAGACGGAGTGATTCTGAGTAGGTGAGTCTGTGTGTGGGTTAAGAGGAACTGCTTGGGGCTCTAGCAGTTTCTTCCACTGACTCAATCCCCACTGGTGTTTGATGCCAGAAAATTTGGGGACTTACTTCCTAGCACTGGAACCCTAGGCTGGGGGACCTTGTCTGGGGCTGGGACTCCTCGCTCTACAGATATCCCTCTTGAATTTTTATCCACCACACGTGGTAGGTGAGGGACCAGCCCTTTCTGCCTCTATGCTCCTCCTACCTATCTTGGTGAATTGATCTCTTTAATTCTGTAGTTGTCAAACTTCCATTCCACTCTATTTCTGATGGTTCTGAATGATGGCTGTTCTATAGTTCAGTTGTAATTTTGATGTGGTTGTGCAAAAAGGCAACCCATGTCTGCCTACACTGCCATCTTGACCAGAGTACCTCCAAATTCGGTTTCAAAATATGATAAATTTTTATTCTAGTTCCTCTAAAATAATTTCTATCCATTGATTTTCTACTTAACTGCCCTCTTAAATGTCACTACATGCCAATTGATTTATTAAAAGGAATCTTCCAAATTAGGCTTCTCTTCATTCAGTAGTAGTACAGTCATGCTATGCCTCTCCCATTAGTAGATAAGCCAATATTAAAATTTATTACCAGAGTTGGTGAAAGAATATCCAACACCACCGAGAGCTCATTAAAGGCCTTTGAATGGATCAAATGCAAAAAAATTTAAGAAAAAACAATTATGTATCAATCAGCCCTAAAGAAGAGCAGTATAAAAATCAATGTTTGTTTTGTATATTGGTGGAAATTAGTTCTAAAAACAAAATTACCCTAAAAATTCACATTGACAAATGTGTTTTTTATGAATGAAGACACTTCTTTTAAGTGCCATAGCACATAGGTTTCTGAAAGAAAGGTGATATCAATTTAGCCTCTGTGAGTGTGATGTGTGTATATCTGCTTTTGTCAATTTTGGTTTATGATTTCCTACACAGATATTGTGAGACAGAAGGGACTCTTTTGTGAGAATTTGGCAAAATTAGAACTAAGTTGGTGCTCATTATCCTGGGATTTAGTGAGGCATAATGGAAAGTTTCCCACCTCTGAGTAAGGCGGTCCTGGATTGCAATCTGTTGTACCACATAAAAACCACAGATCCACAGCAAGTTACTTAAACTCTCTGAACTTTACCATCTTCACCTGCAAAAACAGAGGAAATACTTAACTAATGGAACTATAACAAAGTTTGAATAAATTAATGCCTTTATAGTGCTTAGAACAATTTGAATAAATTCGTCGTCGGCAGCCGTCCGTCTTGAGAGACGATGGCGTAGCTTCTTGAGAGTCTATCTGCACCGCCGAGAATGGCTGTGCAGTCTACTCGGGAGTGACAATCCCTGCCGCACTTGGTACAGGTGAAGGCAGATGGCTGTTGTTGCTGCTGCTGACGCTGCTTCCGCCTCGATCTTTTCTGGACCGCCTCCTCGTTGCGCGCAGCCTCTGCGCGTGACGTACCTTGCCTGACCGCGAGCCTCCAGGCTAGGCGGTCGTCTGCTTGAACTTCCCATGTGTTGAGATTGATGGAGCATTGTGTCATGTCCTTTTTGCAGATGTCTTTGAACCGCAGTTTTGGGCGCCCTGTCATCCTCTGGCCTTCTGCTAGCTCGCCGTAGAGGAGGTCTTTGGGGATACGGCCTGCATCCATTCTTTTGACATGGCCGAGCCACCTGAGGCGTCTCTCGCTAAGAACTGCATGCAAACTGCTCATATTGGCTCGCTTCAGCACCTCGGTGTTGGGGACCTTATCCTGCCAGGCGACATGCAGGACGCGTCGCAGGCACCTCATGTGGAAGCTGTTGAGTTTCCTTTCGTGCCTTGCGTAGGTGGTCCACGTCTCACTGCCATAGAGGAGAGTGCTGAGTACGCAGGCTTGGTAGATGCGCAGTCTGGTTTTCTCAGTGAGGCTGGAATTGTTCCACGCTCGCCGGTTCAGTCTGGCCATAACTGTGGCTGCCCTGGCGATTCTCCGGTTGACCTCCAAGTCGACTGACAGAGAGCTCGAGATGGTGGACCCGAGGTAAGTGAAGTCGTTGACAACCTCCAGGGTGTATCCGTCGATGGTGATGCATGGGGGAGTCCCCGTGCCTTGAGCAATAACATTCGTCTTCGTCAGGCTGATGGCTAGTCCGAACTCCTTGCATGCGTGGGAAAGGCAAGTGACTAGCTGCTGGAGTCCCTCTTCGGAGTGTGATGTCAAAGCTGCGTCGTCGGCGAAGAGCATCTCACGGATGAGCACCTCTTTGACTTTGGTCTTGGCTCGTAGACGGGCCAGGTTGTAGAGCTTGCCATTGGATCTGGTGTGAATGAAGACACCCTCACTGCAGTCCTTAAAGGCGTATTGGAGGAGCATGGAGAAGAAGATTCCGAACAGCGTAGGCACGAGGACGCAGCCCTGCTTTACTCCGCTGCTGACTGGGAAGGCCTCAGAGGTTGCGCCGTTGTAGGACACCGTGCTGTGCATGTTGTTGTGAAAGGACATGACCACAGCAAGCAGATGTGGTGGACAGCCAATCTTCCGTAGCAAGCTGAAGAGTCTGCTTCGACTGACCAGATCAAATGCCTTCGTGAGGTCAATAAAGGCAAGGTAGAGTGGTTTATGCTGCTCGTGACACTTCTCCTGCAGCTGGCGTAGGGAGAAGATCATGTCCACTGTTGATCGGCCAGCTCTGAAGCCACACTGGGATCTGGGTAGACGCGGGAAGCAAGGGTCTGCAGGCGGGCAAGAGCGACCCGGGCGAATACTTTGCCGACGACGCTGAGGAGAGAGATGCCCAGGTAGTTGTTGCAGTCGCTGCGGTCTCCTTTGTTCTTGTACATGGTGATAATGTTGGCGTCTCTCATATCCTGGGGGATGTAACCCTCCTTCCAGCAGAGACAGAGTAGATGGTGGAGCGGCTGTAGCAGGACTGGTTTCCCGCTCTTTAGGATTTCTGGAGGGATTCCGTCGCTTCCTGGTGCTTTCCCGCAAGCGAGGCGGTCGATGGCTTTGCGGAGCTCTGCCGCAGTAGGTGGGGTGTCTAGCTCCTCCATGACTGGTAGGTCTGGGATGGCTTTAAGAGCAGTGTCTGTTACGGTGTTCTTCGTTGCGTACAGCTCGAGGTAGTGCTCGGTCCACCGCCGCATTTGCTGTTCCTGGTCAGTGATGACCTCACCTGTCTTGGACTTAAGGGGGGCGATCTTGGAGGGGATTGGGCCTGTTGCCTTCTTGATACCCTCATACATTCCTCGTGCGTTGCCTATATTGGCGGCTTCCTGAATGCTTCTGCACAGGTTTAGCCAATAGGTGTTGGCACAGTGGCGGGCGGTCTTCTGGACTTTGTTCCTGGCAGCCCGTAGAGCTTGAAGTGTACTGGGAGTGGGCGTGACCTTGTAAGCCAGTAGGGCCTTCCTCTTAGCCTCGATCACGGGTTCCATTTCTTCCCAGTGAGCCTCGTACCAGTCAGCGTTCTTCCGCTCTTTCTTCCCGTAAGCAATAATGG
Source organism: Furipterus horrens (assembly GCF_987537825.1). Classification (NCBI taxonomy): domain Eukaryota; kingdom Metazoa; phylum Chordata; class Mammalia; order Chiroptera; family Furipteridae; genus Furipterus; species Furipterus horrens. The sequence continues at coordinate 52,840,229 of NW_028327175.1, read as the reverse complement.
CGGAGTTGTATATGGCGTCGCGGAGACGTGGCCAATTGGATTCGATAATGTCATCTGCCGCCACTCCCTCGCCGAGTGCATCTTCCATCTTGTTGATGAATTGCTGGGTCTTAACTGGGTTGCTGGCACAACTGGTGTTGATGCGTGGGCGACCCTTCATCTTGGAGTGGTGCAACCTCTTCGGCATTATGCGCACCTTGCTTACCATGAGGGCATGGTCCGTGTCGCAGTCTGCACTGTGGTAGCTGCGGGTGAGGAGGGTGCTGCCAATATCCGTTCTTCTGGTGATGACGAGGTCAAGCTGGTGCCAATGACGGGAGCGGGGGTGCCTCCATGACACCTGGTGGATCTCTTTGCACTTGAAGAATGTGTTTGTCATGCACAGGCCATGGTGACACAAAAGCTCAAGCAGTCGCTGACCATTCTCATTGATCTTTCCTCTCCCAAAGTTTCCAAGGCAGGTGGGCCAGGCCATGTGGTCGGCTCCTACTCTTGCGTTGAAGTCTCCAAGGAGATAGAGAGCGTTACTTCTGGGAATCTTGGATAACGCTTCGTCCAGTGCATGGTAGAACTGTTCTTTCTCTTCGGTGGTGTTGCAGAGGGTTGGGGCATACGCGCTAAGAATGCTGACTGGGCCGAAAGTTGTTGACAATCGGAGGGTAAGTAATCTCTCTGTGCCTCCTGTGGGTGGCTCTATGGAGTTAACAAGCGTGTTCTTCACAGCGAACCCAACACCGTGCTGTCTTGGTTGGTCCGGAGACTTCCCTTGCCAGTAGAAGGTGTAGTTGGTTTCTCTGATAGTTCCGTTGTCGGCCAACCGGGTCTCCTGTAGAGCCGCAATGTCAATGTTTAGTCGTGCCAGTTCCCTATCGATGACAGCGGTTTTCCTGGGACCCTTGGTCCACGGAAGGTCTGCAGTAAGTCCGGGGCACATGGTCCTGATGTTCCAGCTAGCGAGGCGAAGAGCCGGAGGCTTCTTTCTTGTTGTTTGCTTGGAATTAACTGGTGCGGGTGTTTTGTGGCCCACTTTTCGAGAGGCGCCTCTCTGATCCCCACGCACCCAGTGGGGCAGGCGAGCCATGGCGCGACGGTAGCTGTCCAGTGAGGTGCGATGACCTCTCCCACCGTCAGAGGAGACCCCTGGCGCTCGTTTCCTTCGCCAATCGGATGAGCTTATAACCGGTATCTGTCTCCTCCCGTGTTGAGTCGACATCTTGCGATGACGCTGGAGTGTCCTCTCAAGTGAAACTGAAGCTACAGAGCCTGGGCAGGGTGATATGGAGGGTCTGCTGTTGCCCATGCAGCAGACCCCCCCTCTCTTCGCAGCTGAAGGGTCCAAGGGAAAGACAAAGTCAATACAGCTTGGCTTCAGGTGCGCCGCAGGAGTTGCCGGTGTTGACTACAATGTCAAACCGCCTTAGGGACTCCGGCTCCGGATTTTCTGTCGGGGTTTACTCCCTTAGCCTTTCCCCTGAAGAGGTATGCCGCAAGGCAGCGGAGGTTTTTTGGAGTCAGAGTTTTCCTTCTCTGATTTTAGAGATGTCCTTCCTCTTTCCTCCTTTACAGTCTTGAGGGCAGCATTTACAGGCTAAAATAGAAAACTGGCAGTGTAACCTTCTAAGCAGATACTACCAATACCCTGCTTGGGTATACTCACCCAACAATAAACATCTCTTAAATGTCCTCCAAGTGCCATGCCTCGAATTAGTAAATGGCAGTGCAATGGCAGCCAAACATTTGGATCAGTTTCACTAAGTAAACCACCAACACAAGTAGGTTTTTAAAACAATAGAATAGTGTCTCATTTTATTAAAAATAATAACTATTTTTATTTTTATTTAATTTGAATAAATTACTACTATCATTATTTTAGAATCTTAGAGTTGGTAGTGAGTTTATTTAGTCTTTTTAGTCCAACTTTTAACCCAATGCAGGAATTACCCACCAAAAGTTTCTGGCAGATGATCCTACAGCCTCTAGTGAAGGAGAGCTCAGTGTCTCAAATCTAGTCACTCCATTTATATGAATATTTTCCCTATAATAAACCCTCAAACTACCTCCCTAAAACTCATGCCTACGTCCTTAGTTCAGTCCTCAAATATTAAATAATAATACTTTTAACCCCCCTCATTTATGATAAATCTTAAAATATTTGAGAACTATTAAATTAACAAAATTATTAGACCATTAATTCCCTTTAAAAAAAGGCTTTTATTACCAAAACTAAATATTTTTATGCCATTGTTTCAAGACCTTTGATATTCTGGTTGCTCTTCCTTAGATGCATTCTCATTGATAAAGCCTAATGATTGATGCTTTTATCAATTCTGGAAAATTCTTAGCCATTGTCTTTTCACATATTTATCTAACAGGACTTTCTGGCTCTCCAATTAGATATATGTTAACCAATCAGATTTTTCTTTTTTAACCTTTCTTTCATATTTTTCATCACCTTGTCTTTCTGTTACATTCTGAGAAGTTTCTTCAGCTATATCTTGCAGTTTATTAATTTTCTCCAATTATATCTAATCTGACATTAGGTATAATCTATAAAATCTCCAGTGAGATTTTAACTTCAAAAAAATTTTATTTTAGTTTATAGAGGTTCAATTTCCTTTTCTTATTCTTTGCTCGCATTTAAATTTCATCTTTCACTTATTTAAACATGTTAAGTATGCATCCAGAATACCAAAAAATATAGTATAACATAGTGATTAGGAACTCTGCTCTGAAGTTAGACTCTCCAGTTCAAATACTAACTCTACCATTGAATTTACATGGATCTGGCTCTTCTGTTATTTCTGCTAATTCTCCTTTATGGCACCTTGTTTGTGAGTCCTGACTGCGATTACTTATCCACTGGGAATGTATTTCTGAAAGTTCTATGGGGCTTGAGTAATGAATGGATTCCTTTAGAAACAATGTTCATTTCCTTCTGACTGGTGCCTGGAGGTGCTACTACTTTGTGGTTATATTAAAATAATTTCTCAGATTGGAGTTTTTTTGATCATATAGAGTAACTGGCTTTGAGCCTTAAACTTATGTGAGTTTATGAATCACCACAGAAAATATTTTCCTTACTGGCCAGGTTGTCTTGGTATCTCCCTCTGGAAAGTAAAACTTTAAGTGTGTTCTTTCACAAAGGGCATAGCTTATTTCATTTTGGCCTATGAAAGACATTTTAAATTTCCATTTTATTATAGGCTATGAGCTATCTGTACAAAATTTTCTTAGTCTTTCTATAAATCACCTCGATATTTTTTTTTCTTTTCTACTGAATCATTCCCATATCAACAGGCTATTATTTTGGGCATCATTTTTTAAAAAGCCCTCTTATAACCTCATATCCCATTTCATTGCTTTCCTTTATAGCAAAAGTTAATAAAAATGCTGTTGATAACTGTTGTTTCCAACTTATTTGTTCCCATACTATCTTGAATCTATTTCAGTAATGTTTTTCCCCCATCCATAACCTTCACCTGGCTGATGCCTTGTTTTTGTTGACCTGACAACTGCATTGATAAAATTTATCACTTAGCTCTGGACACCACTGCAGCCTGGCCTTCTCAGCTTTCTGGCTCTTCCCTTTCAGTCCCCTTTGCTAGTTCTGCATCTCCCTGACCTCTCCTGCCAGGGATTTTGTTGTTGTCCAATGAACAAATTATTAAACAGATGAATATTACTGCTTCTACTTTTTGCCAAAGCCAATATATAGATTTTGAAGTTTTTTACTACTTTATCTTGAGTACTTTGCATAGGAACCCAGCAAAGTGGGTATTATCAATCCAATTAATAAATTTTAGTAATCATTTTGGAGCCCCTTTGCTTGCATATGTTTATCAATATATCAAGAATGAGTTTTTTCCAGGCCAATCTGATATCTTTTATTTCTAGGCATGTTTGATGTGTGGACTAGAGGAATACCACAGACATAATTAATTGTGTTTTTACCAAGTCTTCAGACACTGTCATTCCTTACATTTTGGGGAAGAAATGATAAAATGTCTAGGAAGTTCAAAAACCAAACATAATGAATAGTGATTAACAGATTCAAAGCAAAAACAGGAGAAACCTTTAGTGCCATTCTGTAGTATGTCCTGGCCTCCAGTTGCTTCATTCATTAGTTGATTAATTAAACACATATTTACTGGGTGCCTATTTCCAGCAATGTTTTATGTGCTGTATAAATATAATTTTCCTTTGCTTCATGACATTTTCATAGTGGAACAAACAGGCAATAAATAAGTAAAATATATCCTCTATTAAATAGCAATAAGAGCTAAAGACAATAAATGCAGAGAAAGGTGAAAAGAAATGTGTGTGAGAGAGTAATTATGGATAGGATGACCAGCAGAGGATTTGGTGTTGTAATAAATATACGTAAAGAAAGAAGGGTGGGAGGGAACCTACTATTGCTTTACTAACCACTGCACCATACTACTTAACATAATGGCTAGCACAAACTGGTACTCAATAATACTTTTGAATAAATGAACAAATATATAATAGTTGATCTTCTGCAAAGGCCTTTATAGTACTATCATATCAGAATTTTAAAAAGCATTTCCTATAGAACACCTTCATCAGGCTTTGATTTTTCACTTGTACCTGCTGATGACTCAACATAGTCACAAAGTGAAGGAAGTGAAGGGGTTCAGAACAGTCCTCCCCAGAATGTGCTTCTTTGGAATGTGGATTGTTTTGAGCTGAAAACAATTGGGACCTTGTAGGCTCAAAAGAAACTTTCACCTCTCCCTAAAAGAATTTAAATTTGTAGCCTTGTCCATCATAAATATTATCACCAGAAATAGCTTCTTATTACCTATATACAGGGCAGGGCAAGTACTTAATTACTAGACATCTACTCTTCTTATCAATATGTAGACAATGCTCCTTCCTTCTGAAGCCTCAGGTCCCTAAACTCATCCTAGCTCAGAATACCATAGACACCTCATTTTACCTTTCTGTCTCTGAACCTCTCACATAGGTTGGGCTTCCCACTCAGTCATAGATGTGGGATTCCATATATATATATATATATATATATATACATATATATATATATATATATATATGTATGTAATTAAACTGACTTAATTTCTCCTGTTAATGTCTCATGTTAATTTAATTATTAAACCAGCTGGAAGAACCTAGAAGGGTAGAAAAAATTTCTTCCCCCATAGAATCAATGAATCCCTGGTCACCTTGGCTGGTTGGAGTGTTACGTGTTGTTATTTCCCCTTATCTTAAATATGGTTTTGAAAAGGACCCTTATATGTTGTTAAGAGAATGTGTTAGCTGGGGGTGAGAGAAGTGAGTTATCAGGGAGCATGATCCACTATAAGTGCTTTCATCTCTTTTAAGATTATGTAGCTTATTTTGAAGTGATTTGAGGTGGAGTCAGTTTTGAGTGTTTTTTGGAAGAAGCAGGGGAGGGAAGGATGAGACATTTCTATTGACTCTAAAAATAAAATAGAATCAAGTCAATGAAGCCTTTTGAAAAGGGTAAAATAGAGACTTCCAGCCAAGATGGAGGCCTAGACTGATATGCTCTGTCTCCCTCCACAACTAAAGACTACAACTACTGCAAAACCAGAAATAACCAGAATTTCCACAAAATAAAGCTACATGGAAGTCCAACGTATAAAGTTATAAACAAGTGGTGCTCATCCAGATGGGTAGGAGGGGCAAAGCCAGAGTGGAGAGATCAAGCTGTGCTGGCAGCGGCAGTGGCAGTAACAAGCAACGGGACTGCAGTAAGCACAGACACCCATATTTAAGGGGAGGCAAGAAGTGCCAGGGAGCACCCCCGGCTGCAGTCCAAACCTGTCAGTTTGCAATTCCAACCCTGAGGAAGGCAGACCTCCATTGACTTGGACTGTGAGGCCCAGAGGGCGTAGGGACAGAGGAGGAGGCTCCCAGTCTCTTAGAGGAGAGTGAACGGCAGGAATCTATCTTGGACTCCTGCCCACACACAAAACGCCACAGTGTGGTGAGAAGGGTCACCCAGTAGTGATGAGTGCATGGGGCTCCGCCCCCGGTAGCATAGGAGGTGTGACAGCCCCATCCAAGAAGATAAGGTAAACAAAAACTGTCAGTATGGCAGGGATCATGATAGAGATCCCAATCACACAGCTGACCAGAAAGCAAATACATGAATTAATGGAAGAACAGAAAGATAATCTTTCTGAGGCTCAGTTCAGAGCTATAGTTATAAGACAGCTTACAGAACTAACAGCGAGACTTAATCAAGATGGGGAAGGAATGAAGGCTAGTCCTGCTGAAATGAACAAAAATACATACAAGACAAGTGGTGAGGAAGGGAAAGCCAGGGATCAAATCAACAAATCGGAACATAAGGAAGGAACAAACAGTCAACCAGTGCAGAAAGAGGAAACAAAAAGGAAGGAATATGAGGAGAGGCTCAGAAACCTCTGGGACAGCTATAAGCAAATGAACATTCAAATTATAGGATTGCCAGAGGGTGAAGAAGAAGAACTAGAAATTGAAAAATTATGTGAAAAAATAATAAAGCAGAACTTCCCTAACTTGGGGAAGGAAATAGACTTACAGGTCCAGGAAGCACAGACGGTTCCAGATAAACTAGACCCAGGGAGAACCACACCAAGACACATTGTAATCAAAATGTCAAAAATTAAAGATAAAGAGAGAATCTTGAAAGCAGCAAGAGAGAAGAGAAGAATTATGTACAAAGGGGTCCCAATTAGACTATCAGCTGATTTCTCAAAGGAGACTCTGCAGACAAGAAGGGACTGGCAAGAAATAGTCAAAGTAATGAAAATCAAAAACCTACAACCACGATTACTCTATCCAGTGAAGCTGTCATTCAGAATAGAAGGGCAGAGAAAGTGCTTCCAGGACAAAGTAAAACTGAAGGAGTTCATTAGATCCAGAACACTGTTATATGAGATGTTAAAGGGACTTGTTTAGAAAAAGGAGGATCAAAACCATGAACATTAAAATGAAAACTGCATCACAAGAACCAATAACAGAAGCTAGGGAATCAAAACAAAGGCAAACTAAGTAGGCAACAAGAGTGGAAAAAGAATTATAGGTATGGGGAACATACTGGGGGGACGTCAACAGGGAGAGTGGAGGGGGAAAAGGGAGGGAGATGATGCAGGAATTAAGCATAGTAGGAGGGAGTGGAGTAGATAGGAAGATGTTGAGAACTATATGCACAACCAATGGGCATAGACTAAGGGGAGGGGGACGTGAGGAGGGAGGGGTTGTCACTGGGTGAAGGGGAGCAGTGGGAAAAGAAATTGGGATAACTGTAACAGCATAATCAATAAAACATATTTTAAAAAATAAATTATATAAAATAGATCTTGAAAAAATAAAAATTAAAAGAAGAAAAAGGGTAAAATTAATACCTCCAACAACTTTTAGAATGCCCTTTAATGCTGATAAGCTTTTCCTCAAGGGTTTTACCAAGATTTCTCAAGCTCATGGTTTTTTAAAAACAGCCTGTCTTTCCCTGGGGAAACGGACATGTCACAGATGTTCTTTGTTTCAGTGTCTAGTTCGCTGCCAGTATAGTTAGCAGCCCTCTCACTCTTTCTCTTTTAGATTGTCTCAAATGGTGAAAAACGGAAAATATGAAGAAGGCTGTTATGACTACCTCTATAATAGCAGCAGCCATTAGGGAGTTACCATCCATTTCTTGTAATTAAATTGCTTGTGATTTTTCAGAAATGCATTTACATCAAGCTAACCTGCCAAATCCAATAAAATTAAATTTTCCTAAAAGACTAAGGATAACAGTCAGCCACCCCCAAACAGAAAGTGATTGGACTGGCCAGGTTGTTTTTCAGAGCTTTACTCTGACCAGCAGAGACTAAGATGATCCTCGACTAGAGAGATGAATCATATAGGTCCTTAATATTAATCTCCAAGGCACTGTTCTTCCTGCTTTTTAATACATGTCACATGGCCAAAGGACATAAAGGGCTGTTTTTCCTTTAAAATATCTGGAGTCTAATGATAAATGGCCCTTAGCACATTCTATTTCCCACTTTCCTATACCAAATTCTTAAAGAATTAAATGAAAAATAAATGGTAACAGCAGGGTGTGGTCTCTTGCCTTTGGCAGTCATTAGTTTAAGAATCAGTTTTTAGTGACCATCCTTCATTCCTCCGTAGTCTTGAGATTCATCTTTTCATCGGCAAAATATAATCCACAGATAATACTGTGCTCACCTAATTGTGGTAGATCAGAGATTCATATTTTCATTGGCAAAATATAATCCACAGATAATACTATGCTCACCTAATTGTGGTAAATCATGTTGAGATATTGAAAGAAATAGATGATCTTGAAACCCAAATATTCAAAACCATATAAAGTTTTAAGTTCAGCTATACGATAAAAGGATTGGTATTTATTAGAACAAGGTCTGGAATGAAATTTATAATATCCTTATTTCTGGATAATTTATATACATTCCAGAGGCACAACTTATGAACACAAAAAGTTAATATACTAAGTAGTCATCATAATAGATCTCCTTAGGACTCCATTAGATAAATATACTGTTGGCCTGGCTATGTTTGTTTTATGTCATTGAAATCAATGCATTGTATGTCTTTGTTCTATAAATTGTTTCTTTTTACCAACTTTGGTCTCTCTCAAATAAATGAGAGTTTTGGGTTTAATACTAATATTAATCTTTTCTACACACCTCCTCCATTGATGTAGTCAAAGGAATATTATCAGTTTCTATAGAAAGAAGTCAAAGGTCCTAAACAATGCCAACAATATTATCAACATTTGGGTAAAGTTATTTTTATTTCACAAACTAGATGAGGCAAACACTAATGTTCGTATCAGAACATTAGACTTTATTTATTGCCTTCTTTCTTGATTTTCTAATATGACTTTAATAAATTTATTTGTAATTAAACTCTTCCCTTATTGAAGAAAATAGGGGGAAAGAAGGATGTGGACAAGCAAAGGTTTTAAAGATAGTTTGCCAGATTCAATCACCACTCCTTGAGTGAGTCTACCTGAGTTCTCCCAGCTCTGACCTAAACCACCTTTGTGATCTTGGCCAGGGAAATTGTGCATCTGATTCTGACCTGTAAAATGAGGGAGTTAATTTAAGTACTATCCAAGGTTGATTTCAACTTGATAGAAAACTAAATTCTTTCTTGTGATTCTTTAACGAGTTGACATTTGAAGAACTGATGGAACTAAACAAGCTGGATTTCTGATTCTACTTTGTCTCAAACATGCCAAGGTTGTGAAACACTGCCATGTGTGTGATTCCTTCTGAGACAAAATTCCCTGTTTGGAGCTCTGCAGGGGCAGATCATGGAAACTAACACTGAAAGAACCCAGAATGGTCACTTGGCCCACAGGTAGAAACCCAGATGCTGGCTATGCCCTGTTGCAGCTAATTGATCACAATCACTAAGACTCCCTGAATGCTGGGAAATTTTGAATTAGAAGGAGAAAGTCAGTCAATTACTAATAGAATTTGGAGGTAGATAGTCATTACAAGCAGAAAAGCTGGAAAGGTCATGGTGGATTGTGTGCAAATTCAAGAAATTTAGAACGATTTTATTCAAAGATTAGGGAGGCTTGCTCCTCTTTACTTGTACCATATTAATCAGACATTTTGCTATTAGCTAGCAAATAAGAGGTTTGGAACTGTTTGAGATACATATCATTTAGAAGATTGTTTCAAAAAGTCCCTTTTTTTTTCCCTACACAAGATAACATTTAAAACAATGAGTTATTAGTCACAAGGCTGTGTTTAGTCCCAGCCCTCTGTGGTGAAATTTTCCTCCACCACCATTTCAAATGTGCACATACACACTGGAGACATCTCTGCCTTGGGAGTGCTAAGCTCGAACATGGCCTGTCATGGGCTTTCTTATTTGGAATGACCTGCCTCCCTCTTTCAGACTCAAGATGACCAAAAAAAATTATTTCAAAAACAACTTCTCCTCTCTCAGTTGAGGCATGAGTAAGTGACCTTACTCACTCTTCAGGAGGGACCTTACAAAGTAACAATGCAATAATTCTCACGACAAGATGTAAAATTTGTCTTTACCATAAACTCCTATTCCCTTAGCCAATCAGTGATTTTCTGATTAGACTCTAAAAACTAAAAATGAGTAGTTAAAATAACTCTAAAATCAATAATCTAGGGTTACTTTAATGGAAAATGAAAAAAAACACACACACACAGAATTAGATAGTCATTGAAAAAGTGAACTAATTAACCCCTTTGTGCACAAAATAACACCATATTAAATGGATGATTGTTGCTCTCATTTTCAGATGCAGGTATTCAAAGAGAATGTGAAAGCTTCCCAAATTGTGGTCATTGAAAGTGGTCTGGAAGGTCATCTACCTGCCTAACCCCAAAATGTAGGTGAACTGACCTTAGAGGGGTTAGAATGACCTATTGCAACTCTGTGGCAGGGGTGCGAGGGCAGTTCAGTCCCGATGCAGAGCCAACCCAGTTAAGAACCCAAGGATCCAAGACAGTATCCAGAAATATCCTTTTCGGGCAGAGAGTTTCCATCATTGTTGCCTTGATTCACTCAGTCAAAATTTGATTGTAAAATGTTCATGATATTCCAAACACTGCTCTGAGTGCAGGAAAGATAAGATAATAACAAGATCTCTGTTATTATAGCTCTTACATTCAATATGGGAGGAGAAAGAGAAAAACAAACAAATGAGTATTTGAGAATATGCAGAGAATAGCATTTATGAGGGTTGGTTGCCATCTCCAGATAATGATGTTGACCTCTGTGGAAGTCAGGTACTGGAATGATGTGAAAGACAGTCAAGAAATTCTTTTTTAATATATTTTTTTTGAAAGTCTTATATCCAGTGCCTATTTCTAGAGCACCATCTGAGAGATCCCAAACAGGTAAGACTCACAGGCCTGCCTCTCCCTCATAAATGCAAATCTGATCATGTCCCTAAGAACACCCCTAGTTTCTGTGGGACCCACAGGACTGCAGGCATGAGGGTAAATGGCTCCTCACTGGCTGTACACTCTATGCCCTGAAAGCCTGCATTTAGGCTCTTTAAGAAGAGGGAGTAAAACATTACCTTCATCCTCTGGGGATAGAGAGAGTATAGGATACCTCTCCAGTTTCTATTTAGTGTCAGGAAAAGTAAGGAACCCAGGGGATGAGAAGTTTCCCTCCATTTTGTAGGGTAATCATTTATAATCCTCCATTTCATATTGAAGTCTACTTTATTATTCCACAACTAAGTTAATTTCCAAATCTTCTCTCCACAATGCTCCTAATAAAAAGCAGATGTGGGAACCACCTCAGAACCAGGAGAATCCCTCTCTCCTATCTCTCCCAACCTCTGTTGCAAATAAGCCAAATTTAAACCAGTGATCACGTATGTTTCCAATCAGCACTCCAACTTTCTCCCCATGGGAGGAACTCCTTGGCTTGCCCAGGGGAAGGAAATGTTTCCTTCAAAAAGCACTGCCAGGACAGGGAGCAGCTTATTCTCATGATATTTAACATGCTAACCAGCCAGGGCAGTAAGAAAATCAACGCAGGAGCAGCCAGGGAGAGAAAGGAAAGGCCTGGAGCCAGCAGAAACAATGAGCAGGAGAGAAGAGGGCTGGGAAACATTTATAAAGTTGAGAACATAAAGCTCATTTTCCTAGAAACCCAGCTATTGTGGGTCCATAAGGAAGTGTGGCTCGTGGGGAGACATGCTATCTCTCCTTTATCTCACATGGCCCTAATCGTAAAAGGAACAAACAGAAGGGATATCCTGACATCCACAGTGTGGGTGGGGGTCGGTTTTTATGGTATTTGGGAGGAGGGACATTAAATTATTGCAGCTAAAAAACTAAAATGTTCTTTGTGTGTTTTATGACAACTCTCTCTCATTTTCAGTAAGAAAATATAAATATTTTTCTATACTATGAATAATAAGTAAGAAAATGGCATGATTGCCCAAAGAAGAGGTTCCCGTGAACAAAACTTGTTTGGAAGGAAAGGTAAATAAAAATGTAAAAAATAACCATTCTTCCCCCTAGCCTCAGTCATTCTTTTCTAGATCTTCTCAGCATTCTTAGGAAACTCAGTTGTGAAAAACATTGAGCTGTTTGAGGCTTCTGGACTGTCCCTGAAAGAAAGAGGCTACATGGGAATATTGTTGTTGACACTGGCTTTTGATTGGGATTTCTTTAGTATACATGCACTATAAGGTTACTTGTGAGACTATGAGAGGCAATTTCACTGTGTGCATAGTCTTCAAAAGTAATTAAGCATTAAGCTAGTCTTCCATTTGAAAGTCTTTTCATTGGAGAAACCACAAGATTGGTGCTGTATGCTTGTCTCTTTCTGACAGCAGTTCTCAAAGCACAGCAAAGCAATGGCATCCATAGCAACATTCAAAACAGTGCAAGACTGGTGCATAACTCAATAAAACTCTTGAGCACACAAATAGCTGATAATGTCTAATTGACTAAACGGATAGTGACGAGCTGACAGTTCTGGGAATTAAACTGGATATTTATTTTAATCTGTTTAATTTAAAATTGGAACAACATTTTACTGTACAGTAAGTTTATATAAAATTTTTTAATGGTTGGTTAAGTTACATGTTTGTTTTTAGATGGCAATTTTAAAACATTTATCACATGTAGCATTTTAAGACATTTTCAATTTTCCCAAAGTACTACAGAAAAAAAAAAGTTTACTGCAATAAACAGAAAAAGTCACCAGACCATCACACTATGTTTAAAAGACCCTTCCCGGCAACCAGCAGCCTGCATTCAAATCTAGCCTCTGCCACCTTCTGGCTCTTTGAGCTTGGAAAAGTTACTCTGTTAAGTCCCACTACAACCATTTACTAAATGAGAGCCAAATAATCCTGGACTCATGGGGGTATTGTGAGCATTAATAAGAAAGCAGGTACAGCAATTAGTAGAATGCCTAGAGTGTAGTCAGTATTCAGTTATTTTTATTCACTCTTTAGCAACTTGGCATTAGCAGCTAAGCTATACATTTGCCTGAATTGTTCATAAATTCCAGCTCTGGAGCCTCACTGTTCAACAGAAATATATTAACATAGGGATTATTAGAGAGCACATGGATTTTATTATTTACTAAAGTCCAAAATACAGAACCACAGTTGTAGATGGAGAAATGCTCCAGCTGGAGCCACCAAGTAAAGGGCACATTTCAGAACACATTTCATTTTTACCTCATGAAAAGAGAGCTGCTCATCAGAGACCCATAGCATGCTAGCCCAGCAAGAGTTCTTGGGCTAGTCAAGACCCAACAGCTCTCTACCACCCCACTCTCCATGACCTTATTTTATAAAAGAAAAAATGCAATGAATTGTTACAGTCACTGCCCCCCACCCCCAATTCGTTAAGGTTTAGAAGCAATACAGAACCAAATCTGGGGTCTCTCGATACATGATTACATTGTTTTAGTTTCCCTTATTTTAACTGATGACATTTTATTTAATATAAATGAAAATATGGGATTCTTCCAAACTTGCTCATTGACACGAGCAGGTAAATGTGAGCCAGAGGCCACTGTTTTGTCAGATAGAGCTCACTGACCATTATGTTTTCTCGAGGTTCTTTATCAAAAAAACAGCCATCACTCTTAGTCGGGATTTGAATCCCCATGTGGCTGGTGAAGCAGCCTTGCAAATATTGGGCAACCTTTTCCCCTTGCCCACATTATAGCAGAAGTGCCCCCCTGGACAAGGGAATCCCACTTCTTTCACTCATGTCCTGTCTAGAGACCTGTAGAAATATCTCTTCTTTGCAGCTCAGGGCTGCCACTTGCAATTGCTCTGGCTAGAGGAAAGTATTGAAAAGAGATTCTATGGGTTACAACAGGAATTATTTGGTTAATTACAATAACCAAATAATTCACCTGTTTCAGTGAAACTTTGCCAAAGAACTTTTAAAATTCCAAGAAAGAGAATTTTCCACGTATTAATGCAGGTATGTCTCCCTGCCAGTGTTACTTCTCACAAAATTGTCTGCAGAGAACTCTGACCACACAGTGATCAAGGTTTTCAGCTCTTCAGGCACCCACGGCCCTACCTGAGCTCTCCAGATTTAGGTGGGTACCCTTACCCTCCTCCTGAATTGTATGCCTGCTGAATTGGCAATTATTACCAGTTCAGCCACTTAGAACTTCAGTTCCATATAGTTAGCTTTAGTCTCTCCACAGGAGCTTCATTCCTTCTGCGCATCTCAGTAGCCTCCGGACAAACAAAGGCTCATTCAGAAAACGTGGGTTCTGTCTCCTGGCCGAGGACACATTTGGTAATCTCTTCTTTACACCATTTCTACTGCCCTTGATAGTGACATCCAACAGGACAGATTCAGGGCCTACTTCCTATCTCTCAAAACTGAGGACTAGTAACCTTTTTCCTCGGAACAGTGTTGGAGCTGCTCCCATATGTGCATCTATTGCACAAATTAGGAATACAAATTAGGGGATTGAGATTGCAATTAAGGACAATCTTCCTGCCTGCCCTTCAATGAGTAAATGCCCCAAAGATAGGCGTGGTGAATCTGCTTTTCCCTTAAGTGTGATCGGAGTATTTGAAAAATATATATTTTTTGAATAGCATGCCTCTGTTCCACCCCTAACCCGCAAAAAACAAGCCAACCTTTTCTTCTGGTTCTCATCTGCTTGGAAATCAGAAGGCAAACTGGCTCTGTCTTGGTTTCCAACAGAGCATCTTCCTTAAGGCTTTCCAAGAATTATTTTGTCTCTCTTGTGATTTTCATTTATACACTGCCCTTGGAACTTAATCCTCTCTCTACTACTGTGTAATTCCACAGTAGTCCACGCTTGACCAGGGTTTTAATAAATCATACAGTTTATGACATTAATGACAATCGATTGTCATAAAGCAATACATAAAAACAGCCAAACCAGAAAAGCCACCTCTTCTCTCCCAGACTCTCCCTGCAAAGTCTTGGTTAGTCTGGGGTCAGAACTTTCCTTAAAGAGGTTCAAAAGCGTGGGTAAAGGGCAGGGGATAAGTATTTGGAGGTAACATAGTCTCTCCTAAATGGAAGAAAAGCATCAAGTCCACTCAGTTCATGGAGTATTTTTATAACATTTTACAAAAATTGTGAATTCCCTACTTTCAAAACACCACATCAGGCTATTTGGATTACTCCTGAATAACCCTCAAAAGAGACAGGATTAGGATGGTAATACCAAAAGACACTAATAATAGTTCTCAGCTACTCTACTAAATTTGGACACTGAAGTTGCCTTACCATCTTCGTTTCAGATTTACTTTTGTCATTTTCCTTCAAAAACACAACTGAAGGAACCTGAGAGTTCACTTAGATCAGTAGAGCATGGGCAGGATGGAGTCTGTAATGCAGCCAGAAAAGCCACATGTAAGGGAGCTCTAGCTGCATCCTGGTAAAGATAAATACGATGTCAAAGATTTAAAAAGAAAAAAAAAAAAAAAAAGACAGCATATGTTGGTGCAATGAGCCTCCACACAAACAAGGCAGTATTCAAAAGCTGAACCTGCTAAGAATGATGAAAATGACTATGTCATGGCAGACAAGACCTCCTCTTAGAGATGACAGCATAGGTAAACATGGTACTCACAACTTCCCACACCTACATCAAAATTACAACTGAACTACAGAACAACCATCACTCAGAACTACCTGAAATCTAGTTGAACAGAGGTCCTACAACTAAGGGTATATAGAAGAAGCCACATCAAAACTGATAGGAGGGGCAGAGACTCAAAATGGGCTGGTCTTGCACCCACCTGTGGCAGATAAAAATTGGCAAGGACATCTTGGCTACAGAGGTTCCCCTTTAAGGTGCAAGGGGTCCCAGCTCCACATTAGGTCCCCCAGCCCAGGGTTTTAGTGCCAGGAAGAGACCACAGCTTATGGCTGAAAAAACCATCGGGGATTGTGGCTGAGTGAGACAGGGTGCTTCCAAAGTCCCACATGTTTCTCTTAAAGGGCCTGCACATGGACTTACTCAAACTCATTCCCGCTGAGATCCAATACTGGGGCAGCTGCTCAAAGGGCACCAGGGACATATGGGTAGTAACTGAATTGTCTAGCATCATGGCAAGAACTGGAGGAGCAGCTTTCTCCCAGACAGAAATACTGGCAGAGGCCATTGTTGCTTTGCTGAGCCCATCCCTATAGAGCCAGCAGGTGGGCACCATATCTGAGACTCTATCACCTGCTCATGCTGTTCGCCCATGCTGGTGATTCCCTGCATACTGCCTCACTCAACTTGCAGGTGTACCCAAGCTGTTTCTAGTGGCTTTTCCATACAAATGTCATGTCGTGGCTCATGATTCACACTTTTTAAAAATCTCTCAAATAAGCAGCAGCTAGCTTCAGTGTGCCCCTTACCTCTGGCACTAGCATCAGCCAGCCTTGGTTCACAGGGGGGCCTCTCCTAGGCACCTTCAAGCCCAGCATAAGTAGCAGCCATCTAAACATACTTTATAGCTCATGCCAGGAGGCTCCAGGCAGAACACAGGTGGCAGCTGACCTCGACCTGTACTTCCCAGAAGGCCCCAGAGCCATCACACCTGGTGGACAGCTTTAGACCATTTAAAAGCACCACTCAACCACCCCTCAAGCAATACACTCAAGGGTGGGCTCAGTGAGCACCACAGCCCTGATAAAGTAAGTCCTATTCCGTGCGATGGGCCATTGCACAGCTGATCCACAGCCAGTCCTTGCAGCTGATCCATCTGGAGGTAAGTCCCTACCATTGACATGCCAACAACAATGAAGACTTAACTACAAAAGGAGGGTAAACACATCCCACAGAGTGTGGAGAGAAGCACACCTGATGCCAAGCTCAGGTGAACAGGAAGGTTGGTTGTGCCATTGGACTGTAGAGAACAAATACTACAGTAGGCCACTCTACCAAGGCCAGGATATGTAGCAGCTCTACCTAAAAATATAGAAACAAACACAAGGAAGCTGGCAAATGAAGAGACAAAGAAACATGGCTCAAATGAAAGAACTGAAAAAAACTCCAGAAAAAGAACTAAGGAAAATGGAGCCAAGCATTCCATTAAGTGCAGAGTTCAAAACAATGGTTATAAGAGTGCTCAATGAACTTAGGGGGAAAATAGTTGAATTTAGTGAGAATTTCAATAGCATAAAAAAGGACATGCAATCCATAGAAAAGAACTAGTCAGAAATGAACAATAACATTAACTGAAACAAAAAATAATTTATAAGAAATTAATAGTAGAGATCTTGAAGCTGGGAATCAAATCAGTGATTTGCAATATAGGAAGCAAAAAAACACCCAATGAGAACAGAAAAAAAAATCCAAAAAATTTAGGATAGTGTCTGGGACAACTTCAAGCATACCAACATTCACATTATGCTGGTGCTACAAGGAGATAAGAAATCAAGAAATTGAAAATCTATGTGAAAAAATAATGACAGAAAACTTTCCTAACTTAGTGAAGGAGGCATATAAGTCCAGGAAGTTCAGAGTCCAAACAGAATGGGCCCAAAGAGGCCCTCACCAAGCCACATCTTAATTAAAACCCAAAAGGTTAAAGACAAGTAGAGAATCTTAAAAGCAACAAGAGAAAAACAGTTAGTTATCTACAAGAGAGCTCCCCTAAGAATGTTAGTTGAATTCTCAACAAAAATTTTCAGGCCAAAAGGGATTGGCAAGAAATATTCAAAGTCATGAAAAGCAGGGACCTACAGCCAAGATTGCTCTACTCAGCCACTAAAGATATTATTTAGAATTGAAAGGCAGATAAAGTGTTTCCCAGACAAGAAAAACTAAAGGAGTTCATCATCACCAAACCACTATTATACGAAATGTTAAAGTAACCTATTTAAGAAAAAGAAGATCAAAACTATGAACAATAAAATGGCAATAAATATATATCTATTATCAATTGAATCTAAAAACAAACTAAGCAAACAAGAAGAACAGAGACAGAATCATGGATATGGAAAGCATTTTGATGATTGCCAGATGGGAGGGGGTGTGGGGGAATGGGTGAAGAGGTGAGGGGATTAAGTACAACTAGGTAGTTGCAGAATAGCCATGGGGATGTAAAGTACAGTATAGGAAATGGAGTAGCCAAAGAACTTACATGCATGACCCATGGACATGAACAACGGTGTGGGAATTGCCTGAAGGAGTGGACGGTGCTGCGTGGCATGGGGCATAGGAGGAAAATAGGCACAACTGTAATAGCATAATCAATAAAAAATTATGAAAAGAGAAGTACAAATTGATAGTTACAGAACAGTCACAGGGATGTAAAGTACAGTATAGGGAATATAGTCAATATTATTCTAATAACTATGTATGTTTATCAGATGGGTACAAATTATGAGATATAGTGGGATGATCACTTAGTAAGTTATATAATGTCTAATCACTGAGGTGTACCCTGGTAATTAATATAATATTGTATGTCAACTTTAATTAAAAAGTAAAAATAATTTAATGAAAACATCCCTTGAGAGATAAGGCTAAAACTAGTATAGGAAATTTTTAAAAGCCCAAAATGTGTAAGGAAAAGGATTCTAGAAGTAAAAAGCTTTAATATGAGAAGAGAAATGAGCCTTTACCAACAGAAATAATTGAAGAAGTTTGTGGAGAGAAAGAAAAAACATAATATGTTTTTTGCAATTTTCCCAAGATCTTGAACCCAGAAGAATGTGGTTGGTGTTTCTGGCATCCTTGCCATCTGTGTATCTTTGGATCATGACTTGAAGCTTGGAGGCTAAGAGAGGCAGACAGCCTTTGTCAAACCTATAGGAATGTTTTGGCCAAATGGCTTGGGGAGAGTTGGGAGCAACATTATAAGCTTCCTTGACAGTGATCTAATTTTTTACTTTTGATTTTGTAAGGATAATACAGAAAGTAGCATCTACTTTAACCCTAGACATCACTGAGAAAGAAGATAAACCAGTGCCAAAGCCAGAACTACCCATTATAGACCACAGTAGCATCTCTTGTTAAATAGCGGCTCTAGCATACAAACTACTTCAACGTGGGAAAGTGGTTTTTGCAATGTTGCATAATATGTAAAATATCAGCTTTCAGTAACTGACCTGAAGAAATGGAGAGAATCGCAGCACCTTTAACAGAAACACTTCTTATGTATAAGCTATGACTACAACTACGTTTGTCCTCAATACACAATACCCTTAATATTCGATCCTCTAAATCAGTGGTTCTCAACCTTCCTAATGCCGCGACCCTTTAATACAATTCCTCATGTTGTGGTGACCCCCCAACCATAAAATTATTTTCGTTGCTACTTCATAACTGTAATTTTGCTACTGTTATGAATCATAATGTAAATATCTGATATGCAGGATGTATTTTCATTGTTATAAATTGAACATAATTAAAGCATAGTGACTAATCACAAAAACAATATGTAATTATATATATTTTTTCCGATGGTCTTAGGCGACCCCTGTGAAAGGGTCATTCGACCCCCAAAGGGGTTGCGACCCACAGGTTGAGAACCGCTGCTGTAAATAGTCATATTAACTTCACTGCTGTTTGAGGGTTCTCCAAAACTGTAATAAAGCTGAAACTAATTTCACTTTGTAGGCAAGACTTCCCTTCGAACAGCAAGTCTGTTCCTGCAAGATCAGTTCATAGAACACATATCCTGCAAATGAGGAAGGCACTTTGACCACCAAAATAAGTTTGGCTAACAAGGAAAGAATTTACTTCCCAGACTTAGAGATATCATTTTCTTTTCTTGCAGTGTCTTAAATTATGCAAACAGAAAGAAACATCCTTTACTAAAGAGTGTTTTTGCTTAGTTTTCAAGTCAAAATTTTATGAAATATTCCAGGGAATACCTTCAGGGCCTGTTTTTTTTTTTTTTTTAATATTCTGTTTTATGATACTACTTTTGCTAAATATTATAGAAATCAGATATTCGTTGAAGAAAAAAATCCCATTTTTGAAATAAATTCTTTATTATACTATAACATGCTTATTCCAGAAAAATTATTTAGTCAAGAAATAGCTGTTCATAATGTAAGGAAAAAAAATTACAAGGTTTCAAGTTGTCTGTATTTAGGCTCACTAGGTTTTACCTACGGTTAATCATGACTGCCTTTCAGAGTGGAGGTAATTTATTTTTTTAATTGATTAGTTTTAAAACTAACCTACAATTGCCTTTCTTATAGAAATCTGTCCTGCTGCAGAATGATACAGGAATCTATGGGAGGCAAATAAAAATGATGGTTTCCTAAAAATATAGATTAAAAGAGCCACAAAGTAGATGCTCCACTGAAAAAAAAAAGTGTGTGTGTGAATATATATATATAGTTTTGCATATGCCTCTCACTAGTCACAGAGTTTTGGACTATTTAAAGGCCAGGGTGGAATCTTTGAGATGCTTCTTGAAAACCAAGATAAAAGCAGAAAAAACTGTTCTCTCCAGAAACAGTGGATTCATTATCAGACTTAATAATCTGGTAACAATTTGGATGTATCATTAACCAGCTATGTGACAGTGAAAAAATTACATAACTTCTTTGATTCTCATAGTTATTGCCAAAAAAGAAAAATACAGTGTTTCTCACAAGATTGTTTTGTAAGAAGTGTGATGATGAGAAATTCTCCACTGCCTTAGAAGACACTTAGTTGCTCTTTGCTACATAGTAATCCATTCTGCCATTTTTATTGAAACTAAGTTTTTAGATATGCTCTTTAATCACTCTCATCTGGGCCCTTTTACTCATAAAATCTATACAAATAAAATTGAAGTTATTTACAGCATGTGAAAACAACTGGGTGGATAGTCTATTGAAATGGTCTGACTTAAATCATAAAGCTTCATGGTATTTAAGAAATTCACTTGGGAGGCCCTGGGGATGAGATCTTAGAAGTGACTCCATGTTTCCCAGGACAGCTGAAACTGGGACACTAGAGGCCAGTAGATCTTTTAACTGGAGAACATCTTAAGACTCTGTGATTTCAACATGAGCTTCAATTTTAAAGCACAAAAACAATCTCTCAAAATCTGTAATCAAGAGGTTTCCCACATAGGGAAACCGTATGTTTAACAACAGTTAATAATTTTCTTTAGCAATGTGGCTAGAGGCAGTGTTTGCAGATCTCTTGGGTCTTATGTGTAAATTAGTTTGCTCATAAATTTCAAACAAGAACAGTATATATCCTAATGAAACGTCACTCTAAGGAATCAGTCAACTTTAGAATTGAGGTTATCCCAAATCAGTACCCTATTAAAATCATAATGACTGGTAATAAGAATGACCATCCCTCCCTAGTCTTTGAAGGAATATGCAACAGTTACTCAATGAGCACTGCTGGCTTCTCTTGGGTGCCCAGTGAAGATGCCAGACATACATGCAGTCAGAGATGCAGATTGTGGCTATCCATAATGAATGCTTTAGACCTAGGCATCAGAGAGATCTTTTTAATTCTATGCCATCCATAGAGTTGCAACTTAAACCACTTGTGATTTGGTTTGGCTCTCATGATGTTGAGCAAGGGAGTTGTTGATGGTTGGGTTGGTTCTTGGTAATTGGTTGCTTTTTCCTTTGTTTATTTTGGTTTCAGGGTTGTTGTTTTTTCCCCCTAAAACAGAGGCTAAATACATTGCATATACCACCCTAGCTCAAAACTTACCCCAACAAGTGAGGTACCTTAAGCCTTTCATTATTATTGATTGTCTGTCTATTATTGTTAGCCTTTCCTGTTTGTAGATCCTGGAAATCTTCCCTGATATTCCCAACCACCCATTTTCCCCTTCAGTGGGTCCTCCTTGGAAAAACCAGAATAATTTACATGGAAAAAGGCAACAAGCCTCAACAAATAATGTGATGTACTAGACATGCTTATCTAATAGCTGCTCTATCATATTTTTTACAATGGGCTTCCCTGTTACAGAGTGGGGTCCCCCAAAATTCCCCACAGCCTGCAGTTTGGAGATGGAGGATGAGACTCATTGGAGCACAGCCATTTTCCTAAGAAATACTTAGTTTCTTAATATGTAAATAACTATGACCATTCCACTCTCCAAGAATATGGGAGGGGCTTTGGCCATAAAATGGTGACAAAAAGCTTATGGGGCCTGCATAAAATTCTGCAAGTGGCCACGACTAGTCACCATATACTGACTGTGTCACAGGCCAAGGCCAGGCATTTAAAAATAAGGTGGCAGCCATTAAGGGAGAGAGCCACATGGGTTGAAAGAGAACAGAAGCACCTCACCAGCCGGCCTTAAGGTCGGGTGGGTAAGAAGGTGCCATGTGGTTCTGGATTAAGAACTGAAAAATACTACAACACAGGCAAAACCTTCCCAATCAGGCACAGATGAATGGGAGCTGCTGGTAAAGCTGAACTGTGTTTGGGAAATACGAAGCCACAGAGTTCTATTTTCCTAGAGGGAAATGTACCTCTGACTTGTCTATTCTAAAACTAGCCTGTTATGGCAGGGGAGGCAGGACTATGTGTTTGTGGGTGTTTTAAAGAAAGTAAGACTTAATGGCAAAAATTTGCCATTAATCTAAATCTGTATAACCTTTAAATAAACAATTCCTTTTCTTTTCACCAAACTCTGGTACTGGAAGTTATGCTTTTTGGCAGTGGGCAAGCAGGCCCGTCATAACTGAACAGCCCGTGGGTTCTGTTTCATCTCTCCCTAGCTCACAGCCTTCTGAAACTCTTCAAGTCTCTATCCTGGAAATCATTCTATCTAGTTTGAGGCATAAGACACAGTCATAAATAACCAGAACACAATATTAATAACACCTTGTTGTTATAATAAGTTTCAGTAACCAAGTATTTCATGATCTCTTTGATTCTCACAAATATCCTGGAGGGAATTATGGTATTGTTCCCATTTATAGATGAAGACATGGAGATCCCAAGGAGTTAAAGAACTTGGCCAAGGCCAGCCAACAAAAAAATGAAAAACTTGAGAATAGGATTAGACAGGAGTCCCTTCTGTGCAGACCCTCCAGCTCTCCAATCTGATGAAAACAAACTGGCACAGGGGCATGGAGAAGACAGAAATGGATTCCAGCCTGAGCGAGTGGAAAAGAAGCCCTGCTTACTCACTATTTCAAAAATAAATATCTTATGTCCTCACCCAGACTCTAAGTCTGTGGTCAGAGAACTGGATCTCAATAATAATAGTGTGATATTATTTTTGATAAATAACTAATACCAGATGTATTACAAGATAAAAATATGTAAATACACACAATCTTATTTCATTCTCTCAATAGTCTTATGGGGTAAGGATTATTTTATAATTGATGACATTGAGGTACAGAGAAAGTAAATAATTTCCTCAAAGTTATATAACCTGCAGGTGACTGGCCCCAGCTGTCATCAGTGTAGCTCCCACTAGCTACACTATCACACAATGCCACCCCTGCTGGTAAGAGCTGAACACATGGTCAATTGCTCAAACACTTGACTGAAGCACAAGAACTGGACATGCTCACTCTAAGCCATGAGCAGCTTAATGCAGAATGCTGTGTTTTATTCGCACATGCAAAGTTCGGGTATTTGCAGATACACTCTAGAAACCACTGTCCATTTCTACCTTAAAGGATTAATTTAGAATTAATAAAATGTGTAGAAACCATGTCAGACAGAAGAAAGGCCTCATTCCTCAGTAGTGGCACAGGACAGGCTGAACCTCACTTTGTCACCTTCCTCCCATCCCCTCTGGGCAGCTCCTGTTCACCTTGGGGGTCTCCCTAGTCTCTCTGTTACTCCAAGGATTGGCAGAATGTGGAGAACACAGGAGGTCTGGGCAATACAAGTTTTAGGAACTCAGATGATTTCTAAGAAATATGGTGGAATCACATTCCCTTATTTCAAATGAGACATATTCCTATCCCTAGTGTCACACTAGTTCAATTTAATAAACTGTTCCACGGGCCCCATACAGCCCTATGATTCATTTTACATATAAGCATTAATTACTGTTATTCCAGCACTGCTGGGTCTTATGCTCTGCCAAGTGGTATGGGCCTGTATATCTGTGGTTTAACTGGGTCTCCTGTTTATTTCCATTGTTGACACTATTTACATAATTACATTAGCATTCACAGTTAGAAGGAAAACAAATTAACCTCTTCTTTATTGTTAATGACTCCCATTCAGATCTATCTGGGAATAAGAGGAGTGTGATTCTTTCCTAGTCTTATTCCAAAAAATTGATACTATAATTGAGATCCTGGCTAATAGTCGCTATTGGTGTGGAAAGCAGGGCTTTGTGTTGGGGGAGCTTACAGCAGCTTTCTGTTCAGCCCGGACCCCAGCCTGGGGGCTAAACAGATTTTGCGGTCCCATGCTAGCCATGGATGGAGTGCTAAGCTTCCAAAGCATAGCTTTCCTGAAAGATATGAAAAGAGACTAAATCTGTATAGGTTTATAAGGTATATAGCTGGAAATTGATCTTAAATTTATTTTTATATATAGTACTTAGGACCCTTCCATAGGTAACTAAACCCAAGAGTATTTTCATCATCTTATTGACACAAAGTCCCTTAAAAGAACGCTTGAGGACTTTCTGCCTATACATGGATGTTCTTCCCAAGTTTAGAGGTAAGTTTCAGAAAATTACATGGATTGGAGAAGCCATTGACCGCAGTGAAAAATGACCTGGAGTCACTCCATAAGACCTGGGAGAACCAAGAATTACTCTGCAGAGAGGCAATGAACACTCAAGAGATTTGGGAGAGAGGGAGGACAGAAGGACCTATGCCAGAAAATTATTTGGAAGATTTAATGAATTAATACATGGAGTATGCTTCAAACACTGCATGGAAAAGCATGTAATAACTGTTAACTATTATTACTATTATGATTTCACAAGGACCCATTTGACTACTGAGAAAACTAAGGCATGAAGAAGGCAAACAACTAGAATTTTATTTCTTAGATTCTGTCTCCATTATGAATTTCCTGAGAGCTAATGTTACTGTCAGTGTTTAGCTAAAAAGGGAGAGCAAAGGGAAGTAGACACTGAGTTTAATAAACTGGTAACTATAAGACTATTTGCTTGCTCAGCCAGGATGCTGCAGCTTCACATTGCAAGGGGTTACAGTATTTCTCCAAGGGGATTAACACTCCCGCCCCACTTCCCCATCCAGTCCAGTACCAGAAGGCCAGCTGAGAGCTGGGGAAGGCAGGCACATGCACAATAAAAGTCAAAATGATGCAGGGGGAGGTGCTTCACCAAAGAGGTCTGTCAGTCTAGCCTGGGGAAAGAAGGGATTGGTTGGGAGGTGGACCGTCCCAAACCCACAGAAGCCAGGGAAGACAACTGTTTTTTTTTGTTGTTGTTTGTTTCTTTGTTTTGTTTTGTTTTATTTTATGAAAAGACATGTGGCCCATTTCAAATCCAAGCTAATCCCAGGGGATCAAAGAAGCTCCCTCTTGCCTGGGTAACTGGCACTCATCCATTTGTTCATGCATGCTCTCACTTATGAATATGCAACCATGTGAGTCTAGCAGCTATCAGGCCTGCAGCAGATGACATGGGCTCAGAAAAGGACTAAGAAGCTCTCTCTCTTGCTAGCGACCTGCACTCACATGGTGTACTCACCTGATCATGTGGCTCTGGCAGCAGCATGGCCCTTGGCCGGACAGGTTCCACACACAGTCTCCAGGAAGAAGCCTGATGGACTGAAGCAAGGACAAGCTAAACTGTCTGCACAGGGACTGAGACCACTTAGCAGCCACCTGCAGGCTCCAAAGGACTGAACTTTAATATGAAGCAGAAGTTCTGGACACTGGTTTGTCTTAGCCTTGCTGAGGACATGGTTGGACTTTTTCCATGGCATGACAGAGGGAGATAGGACATTGGAAACTCAGAGGGCAGCTTCTACCACAAGAATAAACCATGCCACACCACAATCTCCCACACATGGGTCCTTGAAATGCTTTCCTCATGATCTTGTGGAAGGATCTAATTCCCACCTGCAACACCAAAATCCTCAGCTCTGAATCCCTGGTGCCTGGCATAGCCCTTTTCTGTTAAAGGAGCTACTCAAAGAACAAAGAATATAACACACCGGCCCTCATCACATCCACTTTTATTGATTAACATACAACCTTGGGCCCTGGTTTTTAGGATTTATGGAATTTTTTCTAAAATTCATCTGACAGGTTATAAAAGAAAAATCCAAATGATTGGTAAACTAGAGACCTGCTCATTGCTATTACTAAGGTCTTGAGCTTTGTTTTGTTATTTAAAATCATGTTGTAGATTAAAAACTAACTAGGAAAAAAGGAATTTAAGATAATTTTAAAATTTTTATAGCTATATAAATCTTTCCTATAAAAATTCAATTAGAAGAGAGCAAAAAAAGTTTATGCAGTATTTGAATTTTTTTTTTAATAGGAAATAGAAGTAGAATACCAAAGCAAGATTTGATTTCTGGGAAATTCCTAAATAATCAGTGTCCACATAACTGGAACAGCTCTGGCTTAATGGGTAATGACTGATTTTTCCCAAATTTTGAACAAAAAATCCCACTCTGATATAATGTGGAAGTCTGCAGGTCTCTGGCTTTCTTTGAGGAATCCTGAGGAAATGTAGCTAAATAATGCAAAAGCTGCCTTTGGCAAATTATTAACACCAATTTACATCACAAAAGCTCACAACCTAATCCCAATCCAACAATCAAACTATTCACCACCCCAGCAGAACCAGAAAATAAAAGCATTTGAAAACACCAATGTCAAGGCAGACACTGGAAAAAATACAAAGACTAAAAGCTTTCAATCCCTTGTAAAGCCAGCCTGTTCCCAGATTTCAACTCCTTGGCTACATTTTCAGGTCTCCATGTACAGATCCTTCTTCAGGTCAGGGATTTTCTTTAACTTTCTACAGCCTTCAATTTGATTATGAGAAGTTTAGAGAAAGGGCTAAATTAGATTTTTTTTTTCCTTTTTATTCAGTTTACTGGTGTGACAGTGATTAATAAAATTATACAGGTTTCAGGTGCACAATTCTACAACTGATCATCTGTACACTGTAATGTGTGTTCACCACCTGAAGTCAGATTTCCAACCATTGCCATTTATCCTCCCTATAGCTTCCTCCACTCCACCCCACACTTTTCACTACACTGTTGTCTGTGTCCATGAGTTTTTTCTATTTTTTCCCTTTTTTGCTCAATCCCTTCATCACCCCCACCCAGCCTCCCAACTTCTGCCCTGACCAGCTGTCAACCTGCTCTCTATCTATCCATGAGTCTGTCTCTATTTTGCTTGTTAGTTCATTTTGTTCATTAGATTTGACATATGAATGAAATCATATGGTACTTGTCTTTCTCTGACTGGCTTTTAGGGTTTTTTTAATGAGAATATTTTTCTCTTTCCTCCAGGAGTGTGGTCTCTGGGCTTCTTGGAATACGCTCATCTTTCTAGTTCAAGGAGCATGAACTCATAAAAAAAAATATATTAGCACAGGGATTGGCCATAGCAGGGTAATTACGGAGCCTGAAGACTATCTTTAGATGTAGTAGGTTTTCTAGGTGGGAAATGTATCCACTGGTGATTTATCCACAAATAAGGCAAAAGGATGTCAATCTGGAAAATCTCTTCTGTCACCAGGAATTGTTCACAGTTATTTGCTTCACTGCATTGCCAATCTGATACAGGTAGAAATTGTTCTATGATGTCAAAGACCCATCAGGGGCACCAAATTAAAATCAAGACTCATCCAAGTAGCAACTTCCTCCTTTTTACTACTTATGTACTTATGTATGGTTCATTTCCTTCCATGGGTCAAAGTGCCAAAGTCAGTTTTTCTAGCTCATCTCCATCAAATCACAAGCTCTCTTTTGTCTCCTTTCTGGCTCCACTGAACTCAGTCAAAGGAATCAATACTCAAATTACTCCAGTGATAAAATCATTTTGCTGCTAGTAATTCTGGTGAAGTCTCACATTTGTTTTCAATGTTTTTTCATGTGTTGTCCTTAGTAACCCATTCCTGTATTTCTTGCTTGGAGAAAACATTAATTTTTCTTTGCTTTTCATCTTTTCTTCAAACTACCTCCCCTTCTTTATATACTTATTTCTGTGTGTCCTTATGTTATATATTTCAAACAAGGGGGATATAATAAAAGAAATTTGGTTTCTCAGTAATAGAATGGTTTAGAAGCCAAATAGGTGTCAGTGGGGCAACCTAGAGATTTGCAAACCAGAAAAGCACAACCGCCGTGAGTGGACACAGGATCCCCAAGGCCCGGAAGCCAGGAAAGCTGGAACCACAGAAGCCTGTCCAGCAGAACAGAAAACCAAGAGTAGACAGCCACTGCTGGAAACATCTGCCAATGCAGTGCCAGGGCAAATTCTCTGTTTCCTCTCTTTCACCTCCTAATTTCCCATTGGCTGAACTCAGCTGGAAGCCTGGGAAATGCAGTCTACATGGGCCAGTGTCCCAATCATTCACAGAGAAGGACAAGGAATGAACGTGAGAGCAGAGGCCAATGACTGACTGTTGCAGTCCCTAAACTTCCACCTACTTAAAATTTACATAAGAAAACAATGCCTCAAATCTCTGCTCACATGTGTACTTTGGACATTTGACTAAGGTCATAAATGAATCTTGGAGTTAAACTAGGCTCCTTCCAACTCTCTCACTATATTATTATTAATTTCTAAGACAAAGAAGTAGCCTTATTGCTTCCAAGCGCATCACTCACTTGGTACATTGACCACCCTGTACTAATATTTCTACAAAAATATATTTTGAGAATCTACTAACCACAATGCTAGGTACTATGGGAAATAGATAAGATGACAAGGCCCCTAAAATGTCATGGGGCAGATTAGATCGTCTAAATAGATTACTAGAATAGGTTAGTGTTTCAAAAGATGTCAAAAGATAAGTGAGAGAAGCTAAATGAGTGGTGGGCAAATAGGAAGGAGAAGCCTTGGGAGAAGTAGAGGTGATGCTGGTTTTAGGGTGACAAGTAGCTGACACTATAACAATGATTTAAGTTCAAGTTTACTAGAAGAACATGGTGAATTAAAATTTTATGGGTTTTGTGTCACTTTTTCCTTTACACATTTACTTTATCCCTTCTGTTCACACAGTCATTTAAGAATATTTACTGAACATATTAAATTGACAAGGTATACTGCCAAATCCAATGGATACTATTCTATCCATATTTTATTTGATTCTACAGCAAATACACTACTGACCTCTCTTCTCTAAAGAAAATTCTCTCTTGGCTTCCTCAACACCATACCCTCAGAATTTCTCCTCTACTCTTTAGGGTTCATTCTCAGCCCCTTTCAGTGTTCTTTTCCCTCTACTTATATTTTAAATGCTGTTCCCCAGGTATCTGGTCACAGGACTCTTCTTGTTTTATGCTACTTACCTCTCAAATAAACTCATTTCTCACCCATGACTTCAACTACCATATTTATAGGTTGAGCCCCAAATTTATAGCTTGAACCCCACTTCTCTCCCAGGATCCTGACCCAAGTATGCTACTGGATATTGGGGATCTCTAACTAAATGGTAGTTGAACATCATAAATAAACCCTGTGGATTATACACCCTAAATATTTCTCAAACCCACCCTTCCTTTCCACACCCACTGTCATCATAGCAATGAATTGTAATTTCTTGTCTAAATTCCATGCTGTTGTTTTTCATCCTCCAAACTTACCCTTTGCTAGTCTCACTGCTGCCTGACCTTCCTGAAATACAAAGCTGATGACCTTACTCCCCTGCAAAATCATGCTTTGAAAGTTCACATAGCCAGCCCCCAACATCCCACCTCAACATTTGTAGCGCCTAAGGAAGGAATAAAAATGGAGGTCCACCTATTATAAACTTACTGCTTGAACTCTATTAAAATATATTCTATTTCCTTAGCTTGACAAATATACTTTTGTAATTTGAAATGCCTGGTTCAAATTTATGCTTCTCAAGCTCTATAATGTTCCCACCAGCACTTAGCTATATGGAACACCTGAACCCAAGGTCCTCCTCCTTTGTCCTCTGATCTCTGGCTCCATCTAGCATGGCAGGTGTCTCATGTACACATGTAGACATTCCAGTCCACAATCTGCTCATATTCCCCTCAAACAACTATCCTTCACACATCCCTAAGACCTGGAACATACTGAGAGCTTAAGTTGATAATTAAGCCATATTGCCTCTCCTAAAATGACTAAAGGTTTGTTCTCTGAAGGATTAAATGAGATCTTCCATAGGAAGTATTTTGTACCATGCCTGTACCCTATTCTTCAGGGCTTCCACTTTGTAAAACTCTAAGAATATCAATTACATTGTGTTCTCAGTCATACCATACACATAAAATGGAAATTTAAAATGGTTCTGTGCAAAGCAGCTACCCAGGTGTTCTCCCAGAGATGACATTGAGTGATGATAGTTTAATCAGATAACATACTCCTGTCACTGCATTTGCTCAAATGTCATCCCTTCTGAACCAGGCATGTTGCATGTGTAAATCACCTGGAAGAGCTTTTAAGGACACATGCAACCAGGGCAGGAAAGGTAAGAGAGCTGCCAAATGGCATCCTGCCTGGAGGCACCACAGTGAACTCAGAGGATCTCTGGAGGATATTGTGCATTATGAAAGAAAACATGATCCTCTCCACCTGTAGAATAGTGCATAGTCTACTAACTCAATATAGTTCACACCCTCAATATCAATCAGATCACACTACATTCCTTTAAATGACATTAAATCTTTGTGAACCTGGGTTTTCCACAAACACTGTGATTAAAAAGCAAGTACTGCCAAAAAATGAACAGAACAGGAAATAAGAGTGCCAATGTCCAATGTGATTTCAAAGTTTGAGAAACTTAGCAATGTCCAATAGGCACTTAATCACATTGGTAAAATATGTGGTTAAGATTGAAAAAATTTTTCTCTCTCAAAGTATGTGTATTATCTTTTTAAGCAGTCACTAAAATTTTAGAACATAAATATGTATGAAGCTATGTGGAGCTAACTACTTAATAAACAAAAGGCTCAGTGCACATATTCCCATAATGAGTCATATCTGAGGTTGAGATATGCATCTTCACTGTGCAACTGGGTATTTGTTTTGACTGGAGAACACCATGAAAAATTACTGAGAACATGAGGGCTCCGCAAACTGAGCAATTTTGGTAACATCTGTTATAATCCCTTTATATGTATTATCTTTTGTAATCCTTATAGTAACCTAAGTAGTCAAGTGCTATCAATGTTCCCATTTTACAGATATGGGAACTGAGGAGCTAAGCAGCAACAGGACTAGGCTGAGATCACAGAATGTCTAAATAATGGGTCCAGGGTTCAAACCCAGCTTTCTGACCCTGAAGCTGCCACACTTTATCACTACACCATACCTAAGGCCAAATACACAGATAGTTTTGTCTAGACAGACCTTTGGGAAAAGATGGCTACTTCCTCACAGGGCTGAACCTGACACCCAACAAAGAACAATCAGCGTACGTTTGCCTTCCATCTTGTCTCAGTATACATCTTAGCTCAGGTTCTCAAAGCTACTTGCTGAAATAACCATTTTGCTGAAATCACAGACTTTAAGCTCCTGAAAACTGTGTGTGTGCTCTATATAAACATCACCTTGTATCCAAGAAAAAAAAAAACTAGACTGTCTAAAGTGGCAGCTTGAGTTCATCAACTCTATCAACTTGCTCAACAAACATTACTTAGTACACAGGTCCCTGTCTGAAGGAGTCTCTATGGAAATCCCAGATAAAATAGCAGAATTTTTAAAACTGTTCTAAAAGCAACATGACCCATCCATTTTGACACATCTTTAAAATGTGAAATACAATCAAACCAATGCAAGCTAATGCAGAATGGGAGCTATTGCCATAAAAAGTCTCTCTTGGAAGCTAACAGCTGAATCAGGCACCAGCAACCTGTGTGACATATGATTTGGAATTAGGTTCTGCAGGTCTTGGAGAGCCCTAGAAAGACAGATCCAGTTTCAAGGTCATCTACTGGGCTTTTGATAAAAGGCATTTTTGTTCTTCTCCCCAAGTTCCTGAAGTTACATGTTGTATCTTGCTCTAGAGGGGAGCAAAAGTGATAATACTAAGAAACCAACATTGATAAACCAGTGCTACTCCATTTATTTCTACCTTCATCACCCTGTTCAGCATCAGCTTCTTTCGAAACCCAGCATGCCAAAGCCCTTAGACAGCCTTTAACGGTGGATATGTGCAACAGCCCAAAGTTTAGTGCAAGTATGGCAAATTGTTCTCCAAGTGAAATTGCAAAGCTTTCAAAAGACTTAATATTGGATAAAGCCAATGAACATAATGTTGGAGAAACATGCAGGTATTACCTAAGACATTGACAAATGAGAATCTAGCAGTTATACTGGTTAGCAAGTGAAGAAGAGAAAATTATCAAGAGTTAAATCGACAATATTTTAACAGAGAAAAGTTTGAATATCCAAAGATTGAGAGGGTCTTTAAGAAAATTGGTGTCAAAGGGGATTCTTGTTTTTTTTTTTTTGTTTTGTTTTGTTTTGTTTTTGTCAAAATGTACATACTAGTCATTGTGCTGCCTAAATCAACATAAATATGTTATACATTTGCTACAAATTTGGTCATATATAATGCAAAAATTCAATAATATATCCTTTGTCCTAATAATGTATAGTTGTAATTATGTCTAACTTTATTTGATATAATTCAATTGATTAATTTTTATTATTTTAAATGAGTTTTTCTCAAGGTAAATCACATATTTTTAAAAATATATTTTCTGTGAAATTTTGGCTGTATATGAAATGGATCAGCTTAAGTGTCATTATTCCACCAGAATTACTAGTTGTTAGCAAAGAGCTCTAGGCAACAGGCCATCATCACTTTGAGATCCCAACTCACCAGGTCCTATAAAAACTTCCTTTTCCTTTTTCTCTGTGAAGCTGTGATGACTAGTGTGTATCAATAGAGTTGTCCAGAGAAATGGAACCAATATGATATACATATGTATAGCAAGAGATTTATTTTAAGGAATTGGTTCATGCAACTATGGAGGTGTGGCAAGCCCAAAATCCGATGAGAGAGGCCAGTAGCCTGAAGATTTAGTGAAGAGTTGCAGTTTGAGTCTAAAAGCAGTCTGCTGTAGAACCAGGAAAAGTGGATGTTGCAGATGAAGTCTATAGACAGTGTGCTGGAGAATTCCCTTTTGTTCAGGAAAGAGGTCAGTCTTTTGTTCTTTTCAGTTATTTCACTGATTTGAGGAGGCCCACCTACATTATGGAGGGCAATCTGCTTTACTCAGAGTCCATTGATTTAATGTAAATCTCATCCAAAAGCATTTTCACAAAAGCATCCAGAATAACGTCTGGCTAAATATCTGGGCATCGTGGCCCAGACAAGTTGATACATAAAATTAACCATCACAGCTTCTATAGACTAGAAGAGACAAGACCAAATTAATAACCCTAAGTAGATTCTGGGAATTCCAGGGAGGGGCCTGCAAAGAAGTTCTGAGAACTAGGTCCAGGCATAGTCTCTCCCCAGGATGATGCGTCTTGGCATATACACCAATTGTAGGTGAAAAAGTGAAAGAGATTTTAATAATGTCAGGAGTCAGGCTGTTTTTATCCAAATAAAATCATTTGAAAAGTGGACAGCAGTGGACAGCTATTGCATCACACTCCTCTTAAGTACCACTTCAAAGGCTTTCTGACCCACCTTGCCTCTTATTCCTGCTGCTTCTAAGGTGACCAGGGCAACACAGTCTTTGAATAGCTCTGCAAGGACAAGTGAATAGAGCCTCTTCTTGGGCCTGCACAGTGCATTTCTCTCTTCTTCCTGGGATTTCTCTGACATCCCAGAAAAAAAAACACTGAAAACTCACACATGTGCACATAAGAAGTGAGAGAAAATGAATGCCCCAGACACCAGCCTTGATCACTGAGGAATGGGATCCCAGATCCATTTCAAAAGGGCCCCTTGAGGGGGAGTGACCAGTAGCAGTGGGGAATGTCATTAAAAAATTGTTATGTCGTTTCCCCTTCCCCACATTCCTGCTCCCTAAAATGGCATTCGCAATGAAACTACCTGCCTTGTAATTCTTAATCTCAGGTTCTGTTCTGGTGTCTATATCAGAGGATGAAATCTTTCCTCTGCATTTGTAAGGGAAGACTTAAGTTAAACATTACAGTCTATTGTGTACCAAATAATAGGTTGAACATTATTTTATCCCATGGTACAACAATTATAACTGAACAAGGAGTACATGAAAAAATTGATGGAAGTGAAATATAAATAAGTTTAAAAGTCTATGAAAAACCATAAACACACTTCTTTTTATAAGTCTCTCAGTTCTCCTAGTCTGAATAGTGGTTTAAATAGTCTCCACTTAATTGCTAATGCTTACACTGTGACACTCTTTCCATTATTGCTGAATTACATTGGCTTTGTCTGGCTTTTTATTTGGCCAAAATGCTCCCTTGATTTAGGAGGTTTCCAGGAACCCAGTGATGCTCCTAAGGATTAATTGCTGCAGGCCATATCAGAAACAGCTTATTGTTTATTTCTACAAATCCCTCAAAACTTGAACACCTAGAAAATAGACTTTACAATAAATTTTAAGGACTAGAAAAATAGAGAATAAATAGCCTAAAATATCAAAACTATTGAGATTGTTAGAGATTGCCAAATTAATTAATTAATTAATTAACTAATTTAGTATTGTGCCAACCACTATGCAAACAAGTAGGACAAGACCTGGGATCCTCCAAGAAACTTAGGAAAAAGTTAAGAGGCTGTCCATTCTAACATGATTCTCTTGGAATAGTTAATCATAAACCCTATTGCTTAACCATAGGGGACAATAGGTGACTCAGCCTAACCATTCCCCTGGTCAAGAAACTGGTTTAGAGGCAGGCATGTGACAAATTGGTCAATCCAGCATCTCTTTGGGTTTTTCAGTTATAAGGTAAAAAAGAGAGGGGCCTTGATTTTTGTGTCACAGAGTTGGAAGAGTGTGAAACAGGCCTTCTTCTCTGCCATGTGTGGAAAATGACATGCAGTAGGAGAGTCGAGAAGGGACAACAGATGGACAGCGGCAGAAAGTTGTTTTAAAATTATCTGTACCTTTCATATCTGCAGCCTGTTTGACTCAATTCACTTCGGTTATATGAGTTTAAAATTCCATTTAATATTTGTAGTAAAATTGGTTCTCATTCTCAATTGGAAGGGCTCTCACAGTGTCCTATGGGAAAGACCAACTGTGAGGATAATCTCTCTACTCTTTGTTTTCTATGAGGGGGTGCTCTTCCCGGACACTCCTGGCTCTTCTCTATGTTTTACTCATTACATTTCAAAGAACGTTGATCAACTCATCTGATTTGTAAATTTGAGAAGAGTGAACAGGGCATGCTCAGCTGAGCTACTTTCTTTTCGCTTCGCAGGGGCAAGCTGGCTGCAGTGAGGAGAACTCTCTTCCAAGCCTCTGCTGAAAGTTTTACTTGAATAGGCCTTCTGTGGATAAGTCCTAGCTGGTCCAGGTCTTTCATGACTTGCAAGGAGAGGGGAAAATATCCTTAATTCTATAGTTTATAGGCCCACTTTCCTACCAAGAGAACCATGTCCTTCAATCTATCTCGGAAAAAAAATTAATTATAACAATAGTTGATACACACTAATTACTATGTGCCAGGCACTGTTTTTACCCTCACTTCCTTAAAAAAAGAATATATATATAAAATCACATAAATCTTTTATGGGAGATATAGTCTCGTTATCCTTATTTTTTATTTGTGTCAGCAACTTTCCCTAGATTACACCACCAGAAGTAGCAGACCTGAGATTAAAAGGCAGTCCATATAGCCTGGAGTTCCTGATTTAACCACAATTTCATATATTGCAAGTACTGAGGAGATACATTTGCTGTACGCTTCTACCTTAATTCTTAATTTGTTCAAAGGATACTCTTTGTAAGATTCCTTAAAATTCCTGACACTTATTTAATCACAGGTTTAGGATGGTTCCTACATTGAAGGTGTACCTAAAGAAAGAACTTTACCCAATTCCAAAGTTCAGGGAATACTAATCAACTTCCATTTACTAAGTCATAGTTATACTATAATAAACCTATACTAGCCGGGAAAATTCAACTTCACAGGCCACAAGTTCTTTTCTCTTGATCAACCAAAAAGTGAACACTGCAATGTTTTAGTGGGCTTTAAAAGTTCCACTGTTGATTTTTATGATGCCTGTCCTAAAGTTTTGAATAGTTCAACAGATACAGTGTGGTATTATACATGTATCAGTTAGCTGAGCTTCATTGTGAAACAGTCAGTTAACCTAATGGAGAATAAACAGTCAAGCAGTGGGCAGTTATATGGAAACGCCAGACCTCAGAAGCAGCTAGCACAAGGGCTTCTGCTAATCCAACAGCCATCAACACCTGGGGCGTTGATAATTAAGAGAGAACGTCAGAAACAAATTTCACCTGGTGGAAAGAATGGACTAGTTTCTAGCACAATGAATGTTAAAAGTGAGATTTCCTTGGTGAAATTAAAGTTACTAAAATATGTCGATTGGCTAACATAAGTTAAAACAGAATGTAGAAGTCTAGCATCAGACTATGGCCTCCACTCTTAAAGATGGAACTTGGAGGACTTGATCTCTTAAAAGTCTTACATCCAACCATTTTCTTAGGAGGATTTTTGGCTGACTGGTGGCAGTGGCAAGAATGCTGCCTCAGAAATGTTGTTGTAGCCACCTTAAATGAACTGTCTGTGCACTGTGTGGTTTTGGTTGGGCACATAAAGATCTCAGACATGGAATATCATCATGCTTTCAGAATAGGTTTACAAAATGACTCACATTAGCTTGCTAGTGAATGTTGACTTAATAAATATCTGTTAGTTGTGGCAAAACTCAGTTGTCGTCTTGCTTTACGTATAACCGAGCAGCAAAGGCTTGGGCATAGCTAACCTGCATCCAGGGCTGGCCACCATTATCTACTAAAAGGAACTAAAGAATTGTATATAATCAAATTGATTTTTAAGCCAGATGTACTACAGATAATGGGAGAAAATGTGCGTTTTCTTTGATCCTCAAATGAATCTGTAATTTCCAAAGTAGCTGTAAATCATAACTGCATAAGCACTAATAGGAGGTGGTTGTAGTAGATTTCCCTCCCTTACTCAAGAAAGAGATGCATGATCTACTGTGTAGTTTGGTGTTCTTTTAGGGACTTTACTGAATACCTATTGAAGAAAATTGTCTTATAATGTGATCTTTTCCCAAGACCAGAACCGAGACATTTTGAAATATCACAAAGAGTTCCAATGAGGGAACAGTTGATAAATTCTAGCTCAAAACTGTGTTCAAATGGAATCCTTGTACATCTGTGACTTTATACATCCCACTCATGACATCTTCAGGTTTCATTCAGTTACAAATACCAGGAGTTAATAAGAATTCTAAAAGTGTCATTAGTTGGACCTTTGGTCATTATTTTATCTGCAGCACTGTGAGGTACAAGGAGAGTCATAATATCCCTAAGCAATTTATTTGAATTAACAGTGTGTAATAGAATAATAATGGTTCCTCCAATGACATCCATGACCTAAACCCCAGAATCTGTGAATATGTTGTGTTACATGGCAAAGGGGAATTAAGGATATTAACCCAATGACTGTGTATGGGGAAAGTATCCTGGACTATCCAAGTGGATCCAGTGTAATTCCAAGAGTCCCTATAAGCAGAAGAGGGAGGCTGAAGAGGGAGAACCAGAGACATAGCAGTGTGAGGACTCAGCCCAATGTCGCTGGCTTTGAAGATGGAGGATGGGGTCATGAGCTGAGGAGTATAGGCAACCTCTACAAGCTGGGAAAGGCACACAAATGGAATCTCCCCTAGAGTCCCTAGAAGGAATGCAAACTGATCTGCGGTTTTAGCCCTGTGAAACCCATTTCAGAGCTGTGACCTCAAGAACTGTAAGATAATTCATCTTTATTTTTCTAAGCTAATAAGTTCGTAATTTGTTATAACAGTAATAGAATACACAAGGTGAAAAGAAATAGAAAACATGACCACACACTCCTGATAGCCATGCCCCACATTTTCTGCACTGCAATGTGTCCTGAGGAGTGACTGCTATGACTTCATCACCCAGGTTTCTTTGCCTGATGTTCTGGCTTCAGGAATGTCAGACAGTTGAGTGGAGAGAGGTGTCAGGATATTTATTCCCCCACTTTTTTTTTACTTCAATACCATGATCCTTGCAGTGGCCACATGCAACTAAAACCACAGTTCTTATAGGCAGCCCTCCTCCCCAGTGAAGCACTCTGGTTACACTATTTTCTCCCTGTGCTCCTTCATCTGGTAAGTTTTATCTCTTAACACTAAGTGAAACTTACCTGAAATCATTTGAAGAACCAGTGATGAATCTGACCATGGACGTGACCTGAAATTCCAAATTTCTGCCCTGCTTCTATCATTACGTAAGATTGCCTCTCAAAAGAAAAAATTAAGCCTTTTATGGAAAATGCTACCATCGTATATCAGTCTGGGCCAATCCCAGCTGTCTGATTAGCCTTAGGGCACAGCACAGTTGATATTAAATCTCGTTTCGTTTTTCTGTCTTAAAAAATTGGCTAAACACTCCCACTAGTTAAGGTTCACATGCTACAGAAATAAAACTAAAGAGGTATTATACCTTCTTTATTGCCTATGGAAAGCCAGGGGAGGTTTTATTTAAGAGTAACTAATGTGATGTGAGAATTATTGTCAAAGAAAGCCCTACTACTTTGAAATTCATCTTTTAAGTATTTCTTAGCTATTCTGAAATCTTTAATTTTTTTGCATAAAATGCAATGTTTTGGTTAGTTAAACTTCATTACATAAATATTCACAATGGAACTAATAGAAAAGAGCACCAGTTTGTTTTGTATTTTATTAAACCAATTAAAAAATTTATGGAGAGAAGAAATCAAGTTAACTACCTTAGAAAAGAAAAAGGAAAACAAAGTCTTTTGTACTTGAGCCAACTTCTGCCTAGTTTCACAGGTGCCCCACAAATGTGATGTCATTTTGATTGGTGCAACCTCTCTCCCACAAAGACAAATGAAAGAGCTCCTTTTAAAACAACCCTTGCACCTCACACAGGTGGTCACATTTAAAATAAAACTCCAGACTACACCTCAGAAACAGTTTTCTGAAGAAATGTTCCTAAGGGCTGCCCAAAGCACAAAAAAAAAGAAAAGAAAAGAAAAATGATGCTGAATGTGCTGACTTTTCTATTGAAGAAAAATTGAGAATATGGTTTTTCTGCTCTGATTACAGTGAAAGACATGGCCCTACACTAGTAGTTTTAAGGTCTACAAAGCATTAAGATACACCTTTTCTTGAATTTTTAAAGTTGATTCATATCCAATTTTTAAAATTGCATCATATCCAAAAGCTGGGCAAGGGATCATGACTTTCAGGGGTGACTGCTCTCAAGTTCCTAATCATCCATCCTTGATTCCTTGTGAGAGTCCAGCTTCAGTATTGTCCTTTTGTGTGCTCTTTGATTTCATCTTTAGGGACACCATATTCTATTAACCATCTTAAAACCTCTCTGGAGGTCACATCCCACAGATGCCCCTCCAGTCTTGCCACTCATTACAATATTGGGGTTCAGCCATTGTTAATATAACAAGAACAGTCTGCATAACATCAATGTAAACTCACAGCCAAGGAGAGTAGACTGGAATGCACATGCATGAACAATGATGACTTCACTGTACTACTTAGTGGGGGTGGTCATATGTACTGTGTGACCATCACATTCAAAATGACTTAGCAAGTAAACAATGAAACTGCATCCAAGTTTGCATTAAGCTTGAATATTCCTCTGTAGAAACTATTTGAATGATTCAGAAAGCCACAGCTATAGGCCACTGGTGATTGGCAGCTTCATTGTGACAATGTGCCTGCTAACACATCACATCTCATGCAGAGTTTCTTGGGGAAACATCAAGTTGCCAAGATGACTCAGCCCCCTACAACCTAGATTTTGCGCCCTGTGACTCGGCTTTTCCCAAAACTAAAATCACATTTGAAAAGGAAGAGATTTCAGACTGTCAATGAGATTCAGGAAGACACGATGGGGCAGTTGAAGGTGATTGGCAGAACAGTGTGAGGTCCAAAGATGCCTGCTTCAAAGGGGATGGAGACATCATTGTCCTATGTACAATGGTTCTTCTATCTGGTATCTTCTTCAATAAATGTCTCAAATTTTCATATTACATAGCTGGATACCTTCTGAACAGACCTATATACCACCACGCTGCCTCTGTTGTTTTGAGGTCTTACCATAGCATATCTGCTTTGGCTGGACACTTCACTCACTTTAGAATTCTACTGCTTCCATGAATAGGTTGGGCTCTCTTTGCTCTTCCACTGTGGGAGGTAAGCATTGTTTTATATGCTGCTAAGGAAACCCTCTGGCTTTCATACTTAACTTTTAATTGCTAATTGAATGTTCTCAACTTTTTGTTATCTTTACCCAGAGCATCGATTGAGGTA
The DNA here is from genome assembly GCF_987537825.1 of Furipterus horrens. Classification (NCBI taxonomy): domain Eukaryota; kingdom Metazoa; phylum Chordata; class Mammalia; order Chiroptera; family Furipteridae; genus Furipterus; species Furipterus horrens. Next base: position 52,799,659 of record NW_028327175.1, on the reverse strand, counting down.
AATGACCATCCAATTCCATTGTCCTTATAGTTACTATTTCCCATATTTCTCAAATGCTGGAAATATACATGAACTAATTCATTTCCTTCCAGTGATATACCATTCCAGTTCACCTCCAGGGAAAGTTCTAACAATGGCACTGTTTGCTATCTTATGCCAGCGGCTTCACTTACCATTAGTTTTGGAGTCTACGTGTGAGTGAAAGGGGTCCAAAATCCCATCCCACACTTGCTTTCTTGGGCTACTCTGGTATCATCTATCGCAGGTTCTCTTGTATTCAACACCTGCAGAAGGGAAGTGATAAGAGCAAGATTGATTAGAGAAAGATATCAAGATGCAATGTGGTCTCAGTGGAATGCCTGAGCTAACTATGGGAAGAGTTCTGAAGAAGGAATGACTTACGGTGTCCCACGTCGGTCTGTCAGTCATTCATTTTGAGCTGCCCTGGAAAGACAATGTGAACTTGGTTGAGGAAGTTTCAGTCTTCCCAAGGGACTGACATCTAAATCCTTTAATTCTGAAGAGGACTGTGGGTAGCACATCACAATCCCCCTTCCAGTGATTTAAAACTTTTACCATTATAGACTAATCAGGTTTATTTCTACCAATGCATTTGTTTGGATTGTTTTGTAGTTGTCTCAGTGTTTGTCTCATTTTTTACCTTGGTTTTTGCTTTGCTTTCTTCCTTTTTTTAAAACATTACATTTTTCTTCTATTTTTTAGAAGATATATACTCTATTTTATTCATTAGTTGTTGCTCATGAAAGTTTTAACATACATATTTAATATAATATAAACGTAGTAAATAAATTTTCCTTCCTCACAAATAATACAGGAAATTGAGTATGTTTTAAATTTAATCCCTCCTCCTAGTTTACATGATTTACTTTCTTTGGTTTTTTTCTCTCATTTTTTTCTTTAACTCTCCAAATTAAATATTAAAATTACTGCTTTCTAGTCAATATATGTCATTTGTCTTTTATGTCTTTTAAGATCTTTGTCTTAGCTATTAGTTTTACTAAACTATGTCTAGATGAGCATGTTATTTTATATTCTTTAAATTCATGGATTTCATCAATTTTTGAAAATTTTCAGGTATATTTCTTTGCATATTATCCCATAGTAATTTCTCTATTTTCTTTCAGGAATGGCAAGTGGATATTTATTTGTAAGACCATCTCTTTCTGTCTACCATCGCATTTGTTTTTTCAACATTTACACGTTTGAAATTCTCTATAATATATACTGTTTAATGATGATCTTTGACAATGTCAGATACTCCAGCAAGATAAGAAGCAAGAATAGCCAATAAATTTGGCAACTAAAAGGTGACTTTAGAGAAAATAAGAGGAGGAAAATAAAAGCTTTATTGCAAAGGAATCAACAGGAAGAAAGTGAAAACAATGAGTGTAGACTTCTCTCAATACATTTGGTAGGGGGAGAAATAGAGCAGAGAGAAAAAATAGAAGGATTCTTTTAGAATCAGAAAAATCTAGTTATATGCACTAGCAGAGAAGAATATGAGCCTGATAAAAGAGAAAAATTAAAGTTGTGGTCAAGAGGAGAGCTAATGGGTGGGGAACATCCTCGATGACCTGTGAGGAGAATATGGAATCCAGAACTTCCCTCCAGTCTTTTCCCACGAAACAATCAGAGTAACCTTCTTGGTTTTATTTTGTTCTAATTTAGAACTACTATCACAAATATAACCCATATTCAATAAACAAAATTCAGAAAATACAGATAAACAAAAAATTTTTAAAGCACAGGCAATCTCATTTACCTATGTATCTGCCCAGGCATTTTCTATGAGTTTATGTTTGTTATATATATGTTAACATATATACAAACATAAATGTGATCATATTATGCATTCAATTTTTACAATGATTTTTCTTATTTAATGACTTGTGAATGTCATTCTTTATCAATAAGCAGAGTGATCTTTTAACAAAGTGAAACTAGATTGTTTCACCTTCTCTACTCAATGAACTATTTCACTCTCTGAATATTGCATTTAGAAAAAAAAATCCAAGCTTCATAATCTGACCCTGAATGATCTAGCTCTGGCTTCACCTTACACTACATTTGCCTCAATCACTTTTTCTCCTTTTGTTCCTCAAGTATACAAAACTTTCTTGCATCAGATTCTCTGTTCCTCTACTCAGATTGTCCTTCTCTAGGATCTTTGCATCAATGGATCCTTTTGATCCTTGGGTCTAATTTACGTCTTCTCTGTATAGTCAAATGAAAGCTGAATTCCCTGTATGGTGACCATATGTCCTAACTTTCCTGGCACAGTCCTGGTTTTTACCTGTTGTTCTGACATAATAATTAATAATGCTCCTTTCATTCTCAAGAGTGCCCTAGTTTGAATGATAAATTATAGAGTTACTCTACTTGTAGCCCCTGGTTCTTTCCCTTCATAGCAGTTCTCACAACTTGTAATTATGAATTTGTCTCTTTGTGTAGTTGTTTGTCGTGTGTCATCAGTTAGCACATAACTTCAGTGAAAGTGGGAAACAGGTTTGTTCTCTGCTATATATACATATAGTCTTTAGGTTTTGACCCTCTAAAGTATACATTTTTTGGTTGAATGAACAAAGAGGAGAAAAGAGTATAGAATATTGTAAGTTAAAAAAACATACAAGTAGGAGAGGGTAAAGGCAGTCAAATACATGGTGACAGAAGGAGAATTGATTTTGAGTGGTTAACATACAATGCAATGTATAGATGATTATAGAATTGTACACTTGAAATTTATATAATCTTATTAACCAATGTCACCTCAATAAATTTAATAAAATGTTTAAAAGAAAATAATTTTTAAAAAATATTCAGTAAGTGTTGACCTAAAAAAGTAAGTGTTAACTGGGACAACCTCAATAACACGGGCTGAGAATAGGGGCAGGGGTGGGGAGGAAGAGTGTGGGGGATAAGGACTGGGCCAAAGTGGCCTGAGGAAAATGAAAATGTGTAAGAATTCCACAGATAAGAGAAGCAATTGATTTTTATAGGTGTTAATGATGATATCATTTTTCTGATTTTCTTAACGAAAGCAAGGAGAATATGTGGTACTGAGATACAAACTAAAATTTGGAAACTATCCAAAGTTCACTGTTCCCTCACAAAGAAGACTACAACAAGACATAAAGATAATGACAAATCTCCCCCAGTCTAGCTTGCTGACAGCAGAGCAGACCAGATTGGGGGCCATTATCCTGACCTGGGTACCTCACATACTTGGCAGAAGCACCTAGAATCCTTAATCCCCAGACACAGTCCCCACTTGCACAGCAGACCACCTCCAGTCAGCTCAGAGCTGTGCAAGCTGGAAGCCCAGGTGGTTCCAGCCAATCAGCAACTCACAAGGGCCTTGCTTTCTTCCTGTGGGAGAGAAATGGGGGTCTTCTGGCTTTCAGTCTTGCCTGCCATCCCCCTACTCCAGTCTTCCCCAGGGTCTGGGCCCTGGTCTGGATATCACAAACAAAAATGCTTAACACAAGATAGATTTAAATCAAATTGGAGGAGAGGATTCTTAAAAAAAAAAAAGCCAACCTAGACACAATTTATTTATGCCCACTACCAAGTCTGATGTATCTACCTCTTCTGAGTCAGAAGGCTGATTGGAGGCTTAATAAGAAGAGAGAAAACCAGTCAGGATGGATAGAATTCCCACTCAGGGAAGTGACTGAAGTACAGCAAAGGTAAAATTAAAAGAGCTCCTCATGGTGACCTGTAAGCAAGTTCAAACACAACATAAGGAAACATTTTCTACACATAAAGAAAAATGTCTGTAAATTACTCAGTAGATGAATTGAAAGAGAAGTTAGTCACTTTTAAGATTCATATTAGTGATGTGGAAGTACATATGGAAAATATAATTTAAAGCATAGCACAAAAATACAAGAAGATGAACATTAGAAAAAAGAGAAAACAAAGTATAAATTCTGGGAATCTGTGCTCTTTTCTTAATTTCTTACAGTGTGGTATATATTTTTTATTTTCCTTTCTTTATAAATGAAAGCTATAAGTCCATAAAAGATTTTCCAAGTTCATCTTTCACTGTGTCCCATAGATTTTTTGTATAAAGTATTATCCTTTATTTTGCATTCCAGAAACTCATAATTTTTTTAGAGGTTTACAATTTTGATTTTAAAAATGATTCAAGAGCTCTGACTGGTGTGGTTCAGTTGGTTGATCATCCTCCCACAAAACGAAAGGTCAATGGTTCAATTCCTGGCCAGGGCACAAGCTTGGGTAACTGGTTTGGTCCCCAGTAGGGGCACATAAGAGAGGCAACTGATTGATGTCTCTCTCCCTCTTTTTCTCCCTCTAGTCTCCTTTTCCTAAAAATAAATAAGTAAAATATTTTTAAAAATTGAAGGGTTATCTGGTAGTGTGCTTTCTGTTTATTTATAAATAAATAAAATATTTTTAAAAATTGAAGGGTTATCTGGTAGTGTGCTTTCTGTTTTCCAAATAGATCATTTTTTGTCATGCTTAATTATTCATGTTAATTTCATTAGCTTATGAAGTAAAAATGTATGCTGTAAAATGCTTACTATTTTAGAATTTCTGGCCAGGCACATATCAACATTTATTAATGTTCAAAGGTTATATTTGTGATAATATATATTATGTTTCAGGTGTGTCAAGTTCTTTCCACGTATATGTTCAATATAGTTTTAGACCATATTTCAAAAGTTTAAATATAAAATTTCTTTGTCCTTATTTATTTTCATTTGTCCTTATTCATATTTGTCCAGCTTGACTTCTGCTATACATAAATGCTTAATAAAGTATTAAAAATAGGATTTAGCAATAGGTTAAAAAAATTTTATTTCAGGAAAGCAAGGTATTTTATCAACATAATATATTATACCAACAAAATAAAAACATAGTATATCAATAAATACTGAAATTGCATTTGATAAAATCCAACAACCATTCCTTATAAAAATCATCAGTAAAATAAAATATATTAAAATCAAGACATTGGAAATTATATATTAAAATCAAAACAAAGGACATTATCCCTAATAGTAAACCACTAAAATAATTTCAGGTAAAATCAGCTACCACCATTATTATATAGCATTATTTCAAAATTTCTATTAAATATGAAAAATTAACTAATAGTATAAGCAGTAGAACAGAAGATATATTTTTTAAATTTTTTTTTGTATAACTGAATGACTAGGAAACCCAACGTACTCATAGAAAATTCTAATAGCATTAATAAGATAATTTGGTAGGGCACGAAATATAATAAAAATACTTTAAAAAGTGATAGGGTTTTTCTGTATAAATCACCTAAAGAAAGGAAAATGGTATTCATAAAAACATTCAAAATAGCAACAAATACTAAAAATACTTTGGAATAAATTTAATAAGAGAAGCACAAAAACCTACATGAAGAAAATTAGAAAATTTTATAAACATCTGGGAAAATACAATAGGTTCATGAATGGAATGACAACATATTTAAAAGATTAAATTTCCAAAAATTAACCAATAAACCCAGTGCTATTCTAACTGGATTTTTAATGAAGCTTGTTCGTCATTTCATGTTGGTGGGTGGGGGGAAGCAGAGGGCAAAGCTTAATTGCATAAAATAAACTTAAATTTTACAGGAAAGATAAAATAACAGAATAGGAAATACATTTTACTTATTTTTAAAAGCAAGAGTATTGATAAGTAGCAATCATTTTTAAAAATAAAAGTTCAAGATTTTTAAAAATGTCAAACTTTAGGGCAGAATATAGAAATGTCTTCTATAAAGGAAAATATAAATCCTGACTGACCCTCCCTCCATCTTCCTTCCCTAAACCTGCACCTCTTTCTGACTTCTCTAGTTTAGTTAAAGATGCCACCCTCCACCCAAACATAGTCCTAATGTAACCCAAATCCATGACCTTCTTTCAGTGTTCGACACCACCACTTTATTCTAAACCAGGGTCCTCTCCATCTTAGACTCCTGCAATAACCTTCTACATGTCTTGCAGCTTTGACTCTTGTCCCCTCCAATCCATTCTCACAGCAGACGAAGTAGTATTTCAAGTGTTTTCTCATGGCACGACAAATCTGGCTTGCCTCTTTTCCAAAGTCCTGCAAGGTTTGTTTTTAGCTACATTGCTAAACTTCTCATTTTATGCCACTGTCTTTTCTCACTCTCTGTGCTCCAGCAATAATGGCCTTCCCTCAGTTCTTTAAACACATCAGACTTGTTTCAGCTGTAGTGACCTCTCACCTGTCAGTCTCTGTCGGCTTTGGCCCCGATGGGTACATGGCGGTGCCTTAAGCATTCTCCATGAATAAGCAACTTGTCTATTTGATCTTGTCAGCACTAAGGACAGTGCCTGACAAATGGCTGGCACCCAATAAATATTTGTTAAATCAAAAAATAAATGTGTGACCAAAGTTTTATTTCTTAGAGTGTTTTCTTAAGAAAATGGTGAACCTCCAGATACATACAGTCTTTCTTTAAAAGGCCATTGAAGAAATGTGCTATACATACAGGGGTGGTCAAAAGTAGGTTAATAATTAATAAATAATACAACAATTAATAAATAAATAATAATATAAGAATAAACTCTGTGTTACATGTAGTCAGAACTATAAACCTACTTTGCCCACCACTGTTTATGCACAGGGCTTTATTATTTGAGGAGACATTTTTAGAACCTAATTTCATGAATATTTTAAAAATCTAAATGAAAACACAAAGCCTTGCCATATTATACCTGAAGTAATCATAATCAGATTCAGATTGACTGCCTTCATCTCTCAAATATCAAAAAACTGATTAGTAGCATCTAACATCTTGACTGTAGGAGACCTTGGCATATATGTTTAGTGTGCTATAATGATTTATACAAATTAGCTGCCACATATTTTAAAGCAGACATTAATTTCCTATCACCTATTTCTAAAATGAACTACTAAATCCTAAGTTCACCCTCAGTGAGGTGATCAGTCACTCACAGAGCTTGGTCTCAATGAAGAAGCTTCGTTTGCAATTGGCTCACGTCCTGGCTTGGAACATATAAGAGAGAAGCAATGCGATGAACTACATAAATGACACATCACACTCTGAGTAGGTGCTCTGGTATGCTCACCTCCACTGAGCTGGTCATTTGGTAAGGTTCACAGTCTTTTTCCTGACATGCAGGTGTCAGAAAATGAGTAGGATTTCTAATTCAAACAGATTCTCTAGCCCAGAAGATCTCTCAAACTTACTGAGGCTACCTGGCATCAGTTTCTGACTTGGGAAAGATTATCCTCCAGCCTTGGCAAATCTCGTGGTTACTCCCGAACCAAGTTGTAACTGACAAAGCCATTGCAACTATCAATACAATTGCGAAGGAAGGTTGGCTGTGTGGGTCACTATTATGGACTGAATTGTGTCCTCTCAAAAAAATGTTTGAAGCCCTAATCTCCAATATGACTGTATTTGGGGACAGACCTTTTCAGGGGATAATTAAAATTAAATGAGGTCGTAAGGGTGGGGCTCTAATCTGACAGGGGTAGTGTCCTTACTAAAAGAGAGGCATCAGGAGTGTGTGTGCACAAAGAAAGGCCACTTGAGGATACAGTAAAAAGGCATCTGTCTGTAGGCAGAAATTAGCCATGCCAGCATCTTGATCTTGAACTTCCAGTCTCCAGAACTGTGAGAAATTAAATATCTGTTGTTTAAGCCACCCAGTATGTAATATTTTGTTATGACAGCTCTATAAGACTAATACAGTCCTTCTGATCTACTCTGGTCCTGAGGTGCTAACACTTACCTCACCAATACCCCATATTCTCTTCTTTCAGTCACTTCCCTTGCCTCACACCCAAGACACATTTGACTTTATTGGGACAGCCACTGCTAGGGTATATAAGCCAGCTGTAGACAGGAAGGCACAGATAGCTTAAATGAAGACCCTTTTTAATGCAGTCCTGGAAGTGAAACCTAAATACAGAATATACTCAATAGCCACACGAAGTGTTTTTGTGCAGTAACATCTGTTCTCAAACAAAGCTGCAGTTACCACATACGTAACCTCAAGTAAAAGTTGTAAAATAACTTTCTAGTGCCTTTCCTAGACTAACGCCAAAACCTGTCGTAATTAGCTGCTAACAATATGCCAAGAAACATTTTCCTTTCTCCAGCTATTGGTGATCACTGCTCAACTGCTTCAAACAATATGAAGTCTGGGTACAAGGAGTGGGGGGCCAAGGAGGTAATTAAAGTTAAATAAGTTCATTTACTGAGCATATACTCATATGTCAAGGTCTCCTACAGTCAAAATGTTAGATGCTACTAATTATTATCTTTGTCTAGTAAACCAAACCTGAAGAAAGGAAGAGGCTAAAACATTGGAGGATGTTAGCTATGGAAAAACTATAAAAGTACAGAAGCCACAATTTTAAAAACCCAGCATGTTCTTCCCTTAATTTGGCTTTGCCATTGAGAATAACATAAAAACTTGGGGAAGAAAAACATGCTCAACTTATATTTCCATCATCATCATGTCACTCAATGATTAAGCCAAGGAAGAAAATATATTAACTCTTGAGGATATCACAGAGAAAAAGACAATGACAGCTTCCAGTACTTTGCATCTCAAGGACCAAGAAACTGAGATATAAGAGAACACCATTCTCCAAAAGACCGATGGGGTCAGAATATCCTCACTCCTTATGAGACTCAGAAAATGATGAAGCCATCCATCCATAAGCTACTACACCCAGGATTCAAAGTAAGAGCATCCAGATGTTTGGGTTCCAGGCCCTGAGCACCTGCATGTCTGGAATAGGCTGATTCTTCCAGTGGGTCAGAGAACCCTGCCATGCCAGCATTCATGCCCACCTTAATTGATGAGAAAGCTTGTATAAGGTTAGACAGCAAGCAGAATGAGGGATGTGCCCTGGCCTATTGCTTCCTTTCTTCCAAGTAGCTCAGACCACCTCAAATCCTAACTGGTATCCAGAAAAAAAGACTGAAGAACAGCAACTCTATTAAAAATGTTCTTTTTTCTCCATGAATTTAATTTTTATTTCAAGAAGAAAAATCCCCAGCATTGATATTGGAAATCAAACAGAGAAAATAACATATACACAGATACTAGATCTGACTAAAAACTCTCAAAAAGCCAAACATCTCATATTTTTTGGTTTCTTTTATCATGTTGATCTATAATCTGCCAGAGTAATCTATACTCTAACTTGAAAAAAGAGAGTAAGCCAGTTACCATTTAAAATCTGAAGTCCACTTATTCAGTTTGAAAAAGAAATTTCAGCAGCTCACTCTCTCAGTAGCAATCATTTGCTCCCAAACTTCTATAATCCTATGAAATAAATGACTATCCTCTAAATGCTCACTCAATTGTATCTAGGTATTCTCCAACTTGTAAAAAAGTGGCAAATTATTATACACAATTAAAATTGTGTAAAGGAAGACTCACCTTCCTTTATGGCTATAAATTCTTAAGCAATAGTGCATGACTACTTGTGTTTTACACGCCATTAGTAGCAGCTTTATCTGTCTCATGAGGTACAATGATGAAGGTCAAGTGACCCTAGGCATCCTCACCACACATTAATAACTTGGCCTGATGAATGTCCTTGAGGTCTTCCTGGCATTCATAGCTGGAACATTTTAAGCAAAGAGATGTTAATGAATTCTAAATGTGTTCCATTAACTATATGTTCTTTATTATGAAACAAATTGTTTTAAAATGGAAAACAATGTATTGTGGTATTAAAAAACACTTATGTGGAAGTTAGAATACATGTTTTTCTGCCCTTTTCACAGGATACTTGTTATTTCTGCCCTTTTCACTAATTATATGATCTATATTGTTATTTTTCTTCTCTGGGTCTCATATTTCTCAACTGTTTAATGAGAGAGCTAAAGCAGATGACTCAGGCTTCACAAACACAGGAATCTTCCACTTGTTTCTCTTCACTGGACTTCTTCCATTTGCTAAAATGCTTCAGGTGAGATCTCTGTAGTTTTGCTCCTCTGTGCTCTTTGTAGGAGAAGTATAGAAAAAAGAATATAAATAAGATATACAAATAGAAAACAGGTTTTTACATTAATAAAGCTGATTTTGGTCATTTAAGGAAATTTTTACTTTTATGTCAGAAAAATAAACTGAGAGAAGTATTCATTTTCTGGAATTTTGTGAATGTAGAAGAACTTTAAGGTGGGGGGCTATTTACTCCACTTACATCAAACAAAACAAGATTACAAAAGGCACAACAGTAAGAATAAATAAACTAGGGGAAAAGAAAGGAGCAGATAAATATGGCAAAAAAAAAGGTTCGTATAAATATAAAACATGAAGACCTCTATTAATAAGTGGGCAGAAGGCATGAACAGTCAATTTACACAAGGGAAAACACAAATAAGAAATGAACATATGAAAATAAATTCAACCTTACAAGTTGTAACTAAGAAATAAAACTGAAAACAATAATAAAACAGTTAAATTAGCCAAAATTTTACAAAAGAAGAAACCTAATCCAGGCAAATTTCAGAAGAAATCATAGTATTTACACATGGTTTATGGTACTGAAATTTGCATAATCCTTTTGGAAGGGAATTTAGAAATACACACACACACACACACACACACACACACACACATATATATATATATACATATGCATGTGCACACACATACATATATATAAATTGGTCATAATCTTTGGCCCATTATTTCTGTGACTTGAAATTTCTCCAAGAAATAATTAAGAAAGTCATCTGTACAATAACATACTTATCCATTATGTTAGCAAAAAACTGAAAATAGTCCAGCCATTCTTGTTATTGGATATTTGATTATGGCACATAATCAATGAAACATTACATGACCATTACAAACAAAATAGAAAAACTATGAAATAACATGAGACTATTTATGTAGAACACAGATTTATGCACACATTTATTATGGTCGTGTAAAAATATGCCACATGTGGAAAGATTAGAACATGAATATTGAGAAAGGGGAGACGTTCCTATTAGAACACTGGTTTTTGGTTCTGGAAAAAAAGTGAGTGAAATTATATTTTCTAGCCTTGATGTCTAATGAGTAGCCTAGATGCTACAAGTTTATTCATTTATTCAACAAATATTTATTGAGCTACTACTATGTGCCAAGATCATAGTTATCGGTACTGAGGCTTAAAACATTGATTCATACTCTCTTGGAACTTACAATGCATTCCAGTGGAGGAAGAAAAGCAATAAATAGACTCATGATAGTTTAGATATGGGGGGGAATATATCATATTGTGTTAATTGTTATGTAAAGAATTAAAATAAAATGATTTCTCTGAGAATAACTTGATGGTTACTTTAGATTGGGTGGTTAGAGGAAGACTTTGGGGGATGTATCATTTGATCCAAAATTTGAATGGCTAGAAGGCGTTAGCTATGCAATATCTGGAGAGAAGATGGTAGAAGCAGAAGGATGTTTCTCAGCAGAGAGAAAGCCATGTCTACAGGTCTAGATTTAAGTCTGATGTTTTTGAGGAGTCAAAAATAAAAAAAGACAGAGGGGCTGAAGCACAGTGATCCAAGAGGAAAAGGACACAAGGTGAGATAGGATATAAATTATGCAGGGTTAAGGAATTTGAATTTTAAGCCAAGTGGGATGGGAAACAGAAGAGAACAATAATTTGATGTACACTTTTTTTAAAAAAAGATGACTAGTGTTGTGTGAAGAATAGATTGCAAGGAGTAAGAGTGGAAGCAGAGAATCCAGTTGGGAAGCTACAGCAGTGATCCAGGCCTGAACGAGGGTGATGAGAGTGGAAATAGAGATAAAGTAACCATTCAGAATCTCTACTGGAAATAATGTCTATAAGACTTCTGATGGATGGTTAACAGGGCCACTGGAGGGGAATGAGTCCTGGAGAATAGAAGGGGAGAAAGAAGACCCGAGGAAGATTCTAATCAGACATTAATGCTACAAACAAGCATTGGTAGCAACAGGTAAAGAACAGACAAGATTGGGGAGATCTTACTGTTCAGTGTACCTGCCTAAGCAAGTCATTCCAGAGTACTTTCTCACTGAGAAATGAAAGAGCACAATTTTCCACAAGAGTATTGGGTCATAAATGAATTACAGAGACCCTGAATAGTAACCAGCTTACAGCTTCTGGGGAAGGATATGGCCTGGTTTACATAATGTTTAAAGCAACAAAGTCTAGAAATCCATCAGCCTTTTACACATGACCTCATTGATCCCCACAAAAATCAATCAAGCTTCTGATATCCATATTGACAAGCCATAGAAAATAAGTCTTCTTGTGTTTGTTTTTCTTTTATTCCCATGGGAAGTACTTAGACCAAAGGGAAAATACTTAAAGACCACCATCACATTAGTTTTCTCTCATTTCCATTTTTAGAAGGACACTGAGACTTCACAGTGACCTGAAATTCTCAGTAAACTTTATTGTTTAGAGCTGCCCGTGCTTCATTGGGGGAGCTTAGTTTCCTGCACTATAAACTTTTAATTGTTTATGGAGAACAGCACTTGGATAAAATATGTAGCCCCCCAAAATTATTTCTCTTACCAAGTAAAAGGAACTTTTCATAACATTTGTAAATTTAATATTGCTAAATTCTTGATTCCTACCCTAAAATTTGCTTTTTTAAAAATGTTATAAAATATCAGGAGTAAAAAGATACTTTTAGCACAGTTGCCCTCTAAATTAATTTTACATTTGGACACACAATTTGAGGAACAAGACAAACCACAGAAGCATTTTCTAATACAGTTTTTCAACTTTGAGATTTTGACCAGGCAGATGGATGAATCAAGAGACTGGGGGAAAAAAAAAGAAACGTTCACCACATAGGTCATTGGTTCAAACCCAACCCAACTCAGCTGGAAAGCAATTACCATCTGCTGATCTTTATGAAATGTACTGGTGGGCTAAATTCAATTTCTAAAAAGGAAAACAAACAGCTACAATTTTTGGAAGCCTAGATGAGGGGCTAGGAATTAATTTAGTTTTTTATGTCAGGATTGATACATATCAGAAGTGCTAGGTTTCAGAACTAACGATTTTCATCAACAATACAAGAGTACAAAAAAATCAAGGAAATTCACATTAATCTATGTATGTATATGTGTACATTTATGTGTGTGCAATTACACATATATATGGTGGGGCAAAGTAGGTTTACAGTTGTTCTTATGGAAAATACAATAATTATTAAATAATACAAGAATAAACTCTATGTTTCATGTACTCACAACTGTAAACCTAGGTTTGTCCCACCCCATATGTACATAATGTATATATGGATATATATACACATTATTTTCAAATGTCATAGATCTTAATATTTATAAATAAAGATTCATGATATATAGTTCTGTAGACCCTTACCACTAACAGAGAATACATCACGAGACATTCAAGAATCTCATATTCCCAATGCATCATTTGAATGTAATTTCTCCCTTAAAAACACTATGATATAAATGAAATAACTAAAGCAACTCTGTTAGGCACTTCACAGAAATGTTCATAGGCACATCTGCTTTTTCCCACATTATATTTCCATTAAGAGTCATATGTTTCCTATGTATATCTTCACACACTTTTCCACTTCCATTGAAGCTTAATCCCTCCCTTGTTGAACAATTCTTATATGGCTGGAACCCTGGCTGAAGTCATTTTATGAAATTCTTTTCTCCCATTGGCCTAGCAAAATTAATAAACTTCATGAACCCTTAGGGCCATAGTACTTGGCCAAGCCCAGAAAGTTAAATCTGCAAGGGTTCCCTATAATGTAGCATTTTGCTAAATTGGCAACTTAGCATATTATGTTGGAAGGAGGAGTCTTTTAGTCAGAATGAGACCAACTGGTTGCTCATCTTTTGCCCTCAGTACAACTTTTTATTTTCGTTAATTGTATTTAATAGCATAACATTAAATTTTACTGCCTTTTATGAAATATATAGTTATAAAACTATTTGAAGACATACAGGTTTTGGAAGTCTTAAGAATCTATCTCCGGCAAGTGTCAAGGGTCTGCAGATGCTAGTCTGTCTTAACTCCTGGCTGGGAGTTAGCAAAGAAGGAGATGGCTAAGGTAACGCCTGTATTTCCAAACTGGACTATTGGAAGAATGAAGGTGCTGTTATAATAAGAGGAAAAAAATGTAGGATAAAAGGAAAATTTTAGTTTCAGACATCTTGATTTTAAGGTCTGTTGTGACAGCTACATAAAAAATATGCAGTGAGACACACATCATGAGAGAAAGACTGAAAAAGAGACTATAAATGTGAACATTTTCAGGTTGGAGGTAAAGATGAAGTTGGGGTGTAGAAAACCACTCTTCTGAAGTCAGTCAGTCCATGTGAACCCCGTTCTTCATGAACCTCATGTGCCTCGAAGGTCAGAATTCACAAGCTCCACCGTAGCTCGAGACATCAATTTTGTAGTCACTTTTTCTTTATGTTGCACAGTTTTTCCTGAGAACATTTGACCTTTAGCGATCAATACCAAAGTAGATAATTCAATTCACTGTAAAAAAAAAAAAAAAAAAAAGCAAAAAGAAAGCTAGATGAAGAACACTTTAGTTGACCATTTCAGCTGTCTGAAAGCTAAATCTGGAAGCGTTCCCTCTGTGAAGATCAGTGTTTCCCATTCAGTTAAGTATCTCTACCTCCAGTTAGCCACCATGACTTGAACCTTCATTTTGCTCCAAACTTGAGAAGAATTTTATCTAACTGCCAAAATACACAAACCAGTTTCTGAAATAAAAATGTTAATTCATCAAATCATGTCCTCTTTTCTTTGTGGGAAGGTTTTTCATTACAAATTCAATTTTTTTAATAGATATACGGCTATTTAGGGTTTCTATTCTGCTTTTTTTTTTAATTAAGCATGGTATACAATGATCCCAACTTGAGGAAAAGTTCATATTTTTATAGCATCTAACAATAAAGAAAAAAGAGCTCTCCTTACAAGAAATCTTTTGTTTAAATCTTCCCTTTCTGTTGAAAATTAAGCCACCATGAATATGAAGCCAAAAAATGTTGGTCTTTCCTTCTAATGTAACACAGATGGACAAAGTGCCACTCTGAGGCCATGCAGGGGAGCAGCATTTCAGCACTGGAAAGGTCACATCAGAATTAAGTTGGTTTCAGTAAAGTGAAACCAAATGAAAACTTTATGTATATCCCCCCCCCCCAAATGTGATTTTCCGAGTTCTTCCACAAAGACAAAGCCAGGCATAGAATCGCCACAGTGTTACCTACAACAGGCTCTGCTCTTCATAACCTGGAAAGATGTGCTGGGTCACTGTCCAGAAAATTTCATCGCTAAGCACCTCTGCTCTTCTCAGGAGATACTCCATGCCTCGCCTTCCAGAAAGTGGCTCCATGAATTCACTGATGGAACAAATTAATGAGTTAAATTACTATTATGCTTTTCCTTCTGGCTGATTCTCTTTAAAAAGTATAAAGAAGCTCAGTTACAAAATCTTAGCAATTAATAAGAGCTTTTTGGTCTGTGTCTAATTTCACATAAAACACATCAGGTATGTACAATTCTTCACACCTGTGGGAGGGTTGAGAACACCAGCTTTTGCTGTAAGAAATTGTAGTAGACCTGACCTCATGTATAGCTGTCACACAAAGGATTTAGAGAGAATTAAATTTGTCCTTGAAGTGTTTTGATGTGAAACAATGTCATTTATGGAATTTCCTCAGGAATATATCTTTTAGGGAACTGATTTATAAATTCAGCATCTTCTACTCTAATAGATAAGCAGATAGAAAAATGTCCTATTATTTATCTTAAACTACCTCTCTTTGGAATTTAATTATTCCAGAAATTGTATAAGTTTATTTATATTCACCTTATCTATAATAAAAGGGAGAACACTGGATGTCAAGACCTGGATTACTTAGTGTGGACCTTTGTTCAGTCATTACTACATAGCTCTGTGCCTCCATTTTCTTATCTGCAAATAGACCATATATGACCTACACCTCAGAGGGGCAATGTGAGGGGTTGGAGTAATAACATCAAAAGGCTTTATAAACTGTAAAAACCCTCCAAATCTAGGAAATATTATGATTCTATCTCCATTGGTCATCTAAAGTATCTCCATCCTTCGTTATTTTGAAGGTGCCTGCTGTACTTTCCACAATCTTATTGTGCCCATTTTGGGTTTTATTTACTAGAACCAGTCACTCTAAGAAAGTCACAACTGGAGGATAACTCCTTGTTTGTAATTCCTGTTTGATAGTAGTAATAATAGTGGTGGCTGTTTATTTAGTGTTTACTATGTGCCAGACATCATTCTAAGCACTTTATGAAAATCTTTTCATTTAAACCTCATAACAACTTTACAAGGGTTTTACAGAAAAGGAAACTGAGAAACAAATAAGTCAATAACTTACTCAAAGTTACAGAGAGGGGTGGACCCAGGATGTGAACATAGGGAATCTGGCTCCAGATACACTAATCAGTATGTTTTACCACAGCCTCATGTTGGACTGACTTAAAGGAATGAATCACATTCTGTTTGCCAAGTTTCATTTGTTGGGGTATAATGTTTTATGTTTTAGCTAACAACTGACATTGTGGAAGCCAACACTAAAGAAAAAATATAGAAATTTCTTTAGAGTTAAATATGTTTATTATAATAAAATAACAATGGAAAATACCATATAAAGAGTAATGTTCAATAAGAAAAAAATATGTTTTTAAAAAGAACCATTGACAAAATCTCAATGGTCAGTTACACTTTCATTTTAAATTATGTTTAAAATAATGTACGAACATATAAATAATTCTGAATGAAAAAGAAATTTACAAATTTTATTAGAATAATTACATAAAATACACACATACATACACAAAACCATAAAAAGGAATGAGAAAAAAATGTGTTGTCTCTTAGTGATTTTTAAAAATTATTTCCATGTTTATTCTCTCCTACCTAAAAAATATATAGCTTTCATAATGGAAATGTAATAAATTTTATTACGTAACTTTCTGTTGATTTTTTTCTTAAAATTGTCATGACTCTGTCGCACTTTATAACTTATCTGCTATTCTTTACCTGCCCTGTCAGTGATTAGAAAGGGCAGAGTAAATTACATTTGGTCCTCAAATCTGATACATAAAGTGAGGCAAAATGCCTGGAAATTCTTTATTCTAAGTAAGGTATGCAAGCATATGAGACACAAGAATTACTCAAATATTATCAGAAACTTGTGAAGAGAAGGAAGGAAGGAAAAGGAAAAGAAAAGACAAGACAAAGCAATGCAGAAGAACTCTTAGCAAAAATCTAAATTATGCAACAGACCCAGCAAGTCTCCAAGTCTCCAAGTAGGGCAAGATAAGCACCAAAAAGTCATGACTAATAGCAAGATAGGGAGGGCAGGATTCAAGAATGGACAAGCAAATCACTTGAAAAGACTTGGGCGGGAAATCCCATAAGAGTGAAAACAGAAAGGAAAAAAGCATAAACCTAGTTATTGCAGGTCTGAGAGGCTGTGAGTTCAGTGTTCAGTCAGGAAAATAGGAACCACTCTAGTTTCAAACAGAGGGAATTTAATATGGGAATTGATTACCAAAGTGTTTAAAGAAATAGAAGGTTATAAATGGGAAAAGTAAAGTTATCAGGACGTTAGTAATTGCAAAAATCCTCTACAACGAAAAGGACCAGAAGACAAAGGGAAAAAGGGTAATAACCAGGGTCTTGCTTGCTAGAAAAGAGCAAGAGCTAACACTCTGCCTGCTGCCACTTTTCAGGAAGTAGGTAGCCTACTACCTCAATGCTGTAGAAGCCCACAGTGCCCACTGTTGGCCTTTAGGATGGCTGCCACCTGTGGAGCCAGAGCCATGGGCACTCCACCACTGAGGCTGCAAGAGCAGCTGTCATTATTGCTTCTGCTCAAACTACCTGAGTAGAAACTCAGAAGTCCAGCTTCTCCTACCATTGCCAATGCCAATGGCAGACAGCATGTTGGAGGCAGGGGGAAATCTCTCTCACATTCTTTCTGCCTTCTGATCACTCACTGTGCCTTCCATTGGTAGAACTAACTAAAATCTGCTGTCCATGAAGTCAGAGGAATGCAGTGTGCAAGTTTCCAGCCCCTTGAGATGCAGAAATGAAGCCGAACAAGTCAACAGAAACAACAACAAAAACCAGCACAGGTGGCAAGGTAAGACCAGAAATAGCCTCAAGCTTAAAATGATGCCGATTTTGGGAGTTGTCGCTCATGTCCTGGCACGCTTCCTTGCAAAAGGCTATGAGTTCTCTCTAAGAGTCAGTGAGGCTAAGATGGGATCTACAGAAGCTCAAATGTCAATGTCAGAAGCATGCAATATTGGGAAGCCTTATCTGAGAATGTAATCCATAAAAGATCTGTCATTTAATCTCACTTGGCATTTTACTCTTCGCAAATGTTAAGTGAAGACTGCTTTCATTCTGCACTCCCAATATTCCAGTCATGATTCAAGCGCTAAACATAAATTTTTGCCTCCCTTAGTATTTAAGACTAAGTGACTATAATTTTACCTGGGATGAATGATGATGCAGGTTGCTCTTTGGTAAGCTTATGAATTGATCACATGCCTTTGCTTTGATTTTTTCTTTATATTCAGTTATTATTTGTGATGTTGTTAAACAATAAATGAGAGAAATCAGTTTAGACTGGTTTCAAGATTTCTAATGTTTTCTATGGTGATAGCTAAATGTTTTTTTTAAGGCTTTATTTATTTTTACAGCAAGGAGAAGGGAGAGAAAAAGAGGGAGGAAAACATTGATGTGAGAAGGAAACATTGATTAGTTGCTTCTTGTATGCACCCCAACTGGGGACCAAACACACAATCCAGGCATGTACACTGACCGGGAGTCGAACCTGAAACTGGTAACTTTTGACTTTGCAGGACAATTTCCAACCAGCTGAGCCTTACCAGTCAGAGAGTTAAATGTTTTAAGTAAAGAATTCTATCAGGGTGCAATTATGGGCAAAAATTAAAAGCTTAGCTTTCAGAATGAGATAACTAAAGTTGGAGGCAGAAAATTACCAACCCAATTTTATAGGTGAAATAGCTATAGCACACCCACAATTGCACAAAAATAATTGTATGGGATGAATTTCAACTTTCCTGGAAACCAATGTGGCCACAACTTAGAACCCAACTTTTCTTCCCCAGAGGATCTGCTTCCTTAGAGACACATAGAGAGGCATTTCTCCCAGACCCTTCAGAATGACCCTGCTAGAGTCACTGTACCTAGAGACAGGGAGGAAGTTCACAATGTTTTCATAGCGTGATCATACTGGAAATGCCCTCTGGATATCATGTTGCTGAGTCCTTCCCTGCTGTTTTCTATCTGGCACATACTGGAGAGCCCTCCTGGATATAGTTATGGGAAGACTCTGTTTCCCCTTTCTGCCTGTCAACCAATCCTTGTGGGTCTTCACCATGCCATAAATTCAAGAGGAAACATAAGGTAGTATAGAAAAGCATACTAGTAGCCAGGAAATCTGTTCAAACTCAGTTCCAGCCTGTAGTGCCTCAATTTTTCTCATCTATAAAATGAGATAATTGAGAGAAGCCTGATACCCTGTACTTCCCCAGTATTTAAGTGTTTCTATATGCATCTGTGTGACACACACACACACACACACACATAGAACCATGAGCTCTTGGAGGGCCACATCAGTGGCCCTAGTCTTGCATACTTTCTGGTACATAGCCAACATTCAACAGACATTTGTTGAATAAATAAATAAGAAAAAGCAAAACATGTTAAATATGAGAAAGCAGTCTGAAAAATAATTTCTTACATTTAAATAGGATTTTACAGTTTAAAGTTGTAAAACTTTAAAATATAAAGTATATATCTATATAAAACTTCAATTCTCAAAAGTAAGTTGGGAAGATATTATTAGCCTTATTTTATCAAATGGAAAATAATATTCAAAGTTATTAATTAATTTGCTTACCCCCCACCATGAGTAACCTATGCTTTATGAATGTAGTCATTTTCTACACATGATCATTTTTATTTCTCAATTTTCCACCCTATTGTTTTCCAAAATAAATTTCAGAAATGAAAAGACACCTCCCTCACAATTTCCAAAGTACATTTTACCCAGTGTTATCTTCTGCATTAACTCCTTAGCATCCCAGGCTTTCTTTCTGAAGGACTGGAATTTCTAGACTCTGTCTGGGAGAGAGAAAGTGGTGGGCCATCTCCCTGCCTGGGTAAACAGTCCTTTACACATCTGGGTAGTGTTGACACCAGGAAGAAAGACTCCATGCTTCTCACTAATCTCCTACACAGTCTTGATAAACTAAGGGAACAGAGTGTTTGAGGAAGTGACAGATTAAAGTACCAAAATATATGGTTGGCACTTAAAGGCCACAAATCAGTTACCATCAATGAGTGGAAGATCTTATTATTGTGCTGTAGGAAGTAATCTTTGTCTTTTACATGCAAAGTAGAGCTCTGGAAATACTGGCAGAGCTGCCTTTCAAGCCCCTTTATTAGGCAGAGGCATTATAAAGATGGCAGGGGAACAATCAGGGAGGAAGAGAGGGAGGGAAGGACGGGATGGGGAGGAATACAGCTCAACAATGTGCATATAAGTGAATGGCGAGTTTATTGCTTACAAGCTTAGAGGTGGGACATTGAAAGGACAATTGCTCTGTGATCCTGGAAGAGAAGGCAGAAGCCACTGCCAATCACCTGCAGGAGAGATGAGGTCATTCAAACTCAAGATGCAGTGATTTGGAACAAAGGTCAGAGAAAATCCATGACTGATCTGGTGGAAATTCTGAGCAGAAGGAGGCCTGTGGGAAATAGCCATTGCAACCCAAATGAGCAAAAGAGATGCCAAACCTGTCTGCATTTAATAATAATTCTAATAGCTATGCTGTATCAAACACTCGTGTGTGAAAACCATTTTAATAACAGCAAACTCTTGTTATGTGTCTGGTTTCTAAATACTCTGCATCTTTTATCCTATTTATTCCTGACAATGACCTGTGGGCTAGCTACCGTTGTCACTATTTTACAGAGAGAAAGGGAGGCAGTAAAGGATTAGGTGCTTTGGCCAAGTTTTCCCAGCTTGCAAGTAATAGGGTCAGGACAGAGTCCATATTCCCAACCCTTCATTACCCAGTCACCCTCTTGCTCTCATGATCTTATTTAATCCTCACAATGACACATCTAAGAATGTATATTATGAACTTCATTTTACAGAGGAGAAAGCTGAGGCTAAGAGGGGCCAGACATAATGTCAGACATAAAGGGGGAGGCCAGGATGCAGATCAGGCCTATCGTAATCCACGGCCCATAAACTTGCCGTCCAACACGTCACCTACTTCGGAAGAAGTGTCCCTTTCAGAACTAAAAGTTCCCTAAAGGAAATGGAATCGTTTTTACGTGTTCATGTTTCAGCTTTCTTAGAGCCAGGTTTGATGTGATTATTTGGCTGAAAAAAGTGTCTGTGTTCCCAAACCCGACTCAGGAATTACACATGTTCCATGTGAAGTGTCCATCATGATTTCCAGGACTAATCAGGAATTAAAGACAATGTAACAACTTCCCCCCAATTAAAAGGGCTACGAGAGGGGAAACTAAAGGCCTTTCAAACCAACTGAGAAAAGATCCTGTTTATCATAAAGGCAAATAGGCTGGATTTATTTCAACAGAGCAACACCCCCAGAAGTCCCCTTTTCAATAAATTGCAAAACTACTGTTCCCCAAGCTCACTCTTGGATGTTTCCTACCTCTCTTTCCCTTATATCTCAACTCAGAAGAATTTAGTTGGAGAATTACAGGAGTAAAATCCAAAAATGAAGAAAGACCCACCCACTTGTGAGGGGAGGGGGGCATTTTAACAGCACAGCTTTATTTGTCTCAGGGTCTTTACTTCTCATCCAGGAAGCACTGACCCCCATGGTGAGGGCCAGCCCAGACAAATCTGTAAATTAGGAAAGCTCTTTCCGGTGTAACCACTTCTCCACCCCCAAAACACATGCAACCTCCTTCCAGGGTCCACAGATATTGGGTATCCCCAGGAGCTCCTGCAGGATCTAAGCAGACCGATAATTCAAACATTCCTACACACACACACACACACACACACCAACAAAGCTTTAACACAGATGAGTAGGAAATATAGTTTAAATATCATACAGTGCACTGCCTAGGTGATGGACCCCTAGTCACCCTGCTACCCTCTTACACCGGGATCAGACCTGGAGAGCCCACAGCTCACAGAAGATCAAATAACTAGCTCAGCCTCTAGCTACCTAGAGTGGTGGGTTCAACTTGCATATTGAAAAAGCAGCAAAGGTCTAAATATGCTGAGAACCTTTTAGGGATTGCAACCCAATGTGCCTCATCCCATCCTCCTAAAATCATTTCTTCTTCCATGTCCACTCCCTTCCATGCTCTCTTATTTTCAAGCAGCTTTGTCCAAGGACATGATCCTTTGGAGTTTGCAACAAATGAGCGGCAAGCCCTCCCCCTTTGCCTGTGATCAGAACCGAAATGCTGTCAACAGTAGCCTCTACTCTCATCTCAGAAAAGAGCCTCGTATTATGCTCTTCTATTGCCTGTCTTCCCATTCAGAGTGGCCCATTAGATCCTTTGTGTGTGTGACCCAGTCAGTGGACAGTGAGGGAAGTCCCAGAGTGATTAATGCTTCCCGGACAGTGCTGCATGGATTCGTTCACATGCAGTAAATCTCCTTGTCCCAGTAACGCTAAGATGTCATCTTGGAAAGCTTAGAGGATGACAGGCAGGGGAAGCCAAGGGTAAATTCACGAGAAGCAAATTAATTATTTGACATGGAAACCTCCTCAAGCATTATTCCAGCAAACCAAATTTACTGAGTTTAAAGCCAAAACTGTTCTAATTAGCTTCATCTTGTATAAAACCACTGACTAGAGAAAAGATATTTCTGACCTATTTAATTCAAGGGGCTCTGTCTTCATGGGGGACAATAATTTTTTTAATGCTTTGGGCTTTTACAGATGTAAATTCAAGACAATTGTCATTCTCCAATTCCTACTCTGTATTAAATCTATAACAAACCATGGCTTTCATGAGCTTCAGTAAATCTTAATTGAGGACTCTTGGTGTGAGCCCCTATTAGGAAACAGGAAGATGGGCAGGTGTTTACTTAATGTAAGTAGTCAAGGAAGGAATTCAGGCAAGTGTTGATATTGTAATTTTGGTCCAAAACTAAAATCACCAGACAATTGAAGAAAGAGTGGGGGACTGCTTAATGTTAAAAAAAAATATTCAGATAAAAATGCCAGTTCTCTATCTACAAAGCCAAAAGTAAAGCGTGGGCTATTCAATTGTTTTGGCCCATGCAGATAATAAATCCAGGCTCCAGGAAACCATACAAATAGAATGGACCAAAATAAGTAGGAATAAATGGAAAAGCTGAAAAAAGCAACTCCACCCTATCCATACTCTACCTCCCTAACACATACACATTCATCAGTCTACTCCTTCCCCTTAAAAACCTTTCTCCTTTTTCCTAGTAGTAATATCTTAATGTGATTTATCTAAATAATTATTTCTATAAGTCATTTTACATTGGTTCTGTTCACCCATGCTACGTGAGGAGAAAAAATAATTAAACCTTGCAGTCATCTGACTAGGCAGTCACACGAGGGTGGCGTTCTGTGCATGCCTGCATTTGTTATGAAAGCCTCGTTTTGTACTGCAGCCCATTCATGCAGGAAAGCCCCTATAACACAAGGCGGAACCTCCCATCATGGCTGGAGCGAATCTCCATCTAAGCACACAGCACAGGGAGGTAAGAATGCTGATATGCCAGCTCCACAACCGCAAGGACTTTTGGTGTAAGCTCCTTTTTCATCTACACTCACTTCCAGATGATCTCATCTAATTTCATGACTTTTAATAACAAAGTATTTCCAAATTTGTGTCTACAGCCAGGACTACCCCTAGGGCATTTGTGATCTTGGCAAATATTTTTTTTTGCCAATGTCTGTTTCTATAAACAATTCGAGCCATCCAAAATCAGCCTGCCAGCACCATCCTGGTGAGGAAAGACCCTGCTGAGCAATGGAGAATTCTCTTGGGATGACCCCCATCCTTGGTACACTGACATTTCCAACTATCTCAGGGGTGTGGGGGGGAGGGCACTTAGAAAAACTGAACAAAGTCAATCCAAAGTCTAGGGCCCCTGAGACACAGGGCCCGGCCAGGGGCCTTCTTGGCCTGGTCTAAGAAAATAATATCCCTAGCCCCAACCTCCATTCCAAATTTCAAACTTGTCAGAAGCCACCAGCTTCCCAGCATACAACCATCAACAAGTCCCACCACTGGTACATTTATACATTTTTATAATTCAATGATATATACCTGTATATATGTGTATATTGTAAATATGTTTGTCTCTGTCTTCTCTCCATCAGATTATCACTGCAAAATACTGTGGTGAAGCCCTCATGACAGCAAAACCATCATTTTATGGTGGTGGGGAGGGGAATGTTGGCGCCAGGGTGGCTACCAAGTGTCACTTAATCAGCAATCCCATCTCAAATACAAATTTTGCTGACTTCATTCTGCCCAGACTTGTGGTTGTGAGAAAGGAGGTTAGTTAGCCATGAGCTCAAAAGAAGAGTCTAGGTTGAAGATGTCCTTTCCTCTGTGACCAGAACAGGGACACAGCTAATGCTATCCTGAACCAAATGAGAAAAGCAGCCTTGTTACTCAGGATGGTCACAGAGAAATATTTTAAAAAGCACAAAAGTTGAATAAAAGCTTTCTTTCCCTGCTCTCCCATGCTCCCCGAACCCTACATCATTTACCAGGAAAACTACTGGTAGGAAAAGTTCACAGCGACAGCTGTACCCTAGACATCTACGGAACATGTCTACTGGCTCCCAACAGTTAAAGGTAGTCACCCCAACATTAAAAGGAGCATCTCGGATTGCAGCATTCTTCCCAGGGACTGGCATCACATGCTTCCAGGAACCTCTGAGAGCTTGGAAACCTCAGAAAAGGAAAGCAGCTGCCACAATCAAGAGAACAGGACATAGTTAATTAAAACCTCTAATAAACAAAATAAACTGATGAACATTATAGAAACGGGAGCATGGATACATGGAACAAACTGACAGCTGTCAGAGCGGAGGGGGGAGGGGTACTGAATGAAAGAAGGGAAAGGGATTAGCCAAAGAACCTAAATGCATAACCCATGGACACAGTGTGGTGATGGCCAGAGAGAAAGGGAGTAGGGGCTGGGTGAGGTAAGCAGAGAGGGGGGAAATGCGGACATCTGTAATAGTGTCAACAATAAAAGTTTAAAAATAAGGAAAAGAATACCTCAACTAAAAAATCACCCCTGATGTTTTACTCCCTGGAACAAATATTGTAACCCTCTGCAGTCTTTGATGTTACGCCCTCCCCTTATGTTTGCCGGACAACAACGAGACTCTTTTGTTCTACTAAATAAATACTATGACCTTTTCCAAATCTATATTATCTTTTTCCTCTTTCTAATGCCAACTTATGGCTTCACACCTAGTTTTCACGCCCCTTTTAAATGTCATCAGTTTGTTTGCCATACCTAAATGTCACAAGGTCCCTCTTCTTCTGACCACAAAACAGTTTGGGCACAGGGAAGCGTTTCTAGGCTGTCCACATAAAGACAGCCTGCTATGGGATGTGTGAAGAGCAGAGAGGTGATCACTGACCTAATTTCCTGCCACGTGTACCTGTTCAGTAGAAAACCAGAGCCATGTTCAAAATTCTGAGTCCAGGGACTTTCTTTTCTGGAGAAAATAAAATCCAGTGGTATCTCTTCATTAATACCAGTTAACGTGCACTAAAAACTTTGTTGACTCACCCTGTATTTCTATCATGAATGGATCACAACAGACCTGACTAGTGACCAAACTTGAACACATTTCCATTGTTTACGCTGCATATCCTACATCCCTCTTTATTGATTTTCATATTAACCACAGAATGTAATTTGACAACAGGCCAAGTTATATCTGCTTAACAGAACTCTCTGCTTCTTTATAAAATTCAGACATTCAATAAATAAGAGCAATATCATTGTTCACAAAATATAAGTGATGTTCTAAAAAAGTGTCTAAACTTCATACCCCGTCTTTCTTGCTAAAAGAAACATATTCAGAAAATTACCACACTACATGCAGAACAGTAAACTCCACATTTATTTCCAAACCAAAACAAGAGATTTGATTGACCTTTTTAGGAGGAATCTTGGAATTAAACGTTTGACTATCACCTTGGGGTATGGGCTCATAACCTAGCATCAATCATATTAAATAGTTGATTAAGATAGACAGTAAATACTTTCCCAATTCCACTTCACATACCCTTGAGAGAGGCATGTAAGGTCACACTGAAGTCCTTACAACTTAAAAGGATGAAGACATTGAAAAATTTTGTTCCAGTTTATTAAGAAGTCCAGCGCGCGCGCGTGCACACACACACACACACACAAAGGATTGGTTGTAGGAGAAACAGTCTCAAAATATTGGAAAAACTTTTAGATTCTGATTATACAGCATGAGGAAGTCAAGCCTCCCCTACCCCTATTTGTCTGGGGGAATATGCTGTAGATTTATATATCAGTATAGCCATCATCTTCTCTGTTTTGTGGATCTAATTGACCAAGCCTTTTCTTTCACAAAGGCAGCTTACAACTTTACTTAGTCTTTGGGCCCCCTTAGTACATTCTCCACACTGCTTCCAGAGTGGTCATTCTAAAATGTAAACCCAACCATGTAACTTCCTTGCTTAAAATCCTTCTAGCTTTATAAATTTCATATAAACTCAAACACCTTAGCATAGCATATAAAGCCCACTCCCCCTAGCCTACACAATCTTTTCCCACTCCCCAACTTTTACCCTATATTCCTATCACAATAAGTTATTTGCAGTTCCCAAAAGGCTTCATGTTCTCTCCTGCCACCATGACTTTGCTCATCATGTTCCATCTTCCTGAAGTAGTGTTCCCTCCACTGATTGCTTGGATAAATCTCTTGGATATGCTTATTTAATCTTTGAAGTTGAGCTCCTTTTTCCCAGAAAAATTTCCTTAGTCTCACCTATCTTGGCTAGGCTCCCTCCCTCTCTGCTCCTACAACGTTGGTTCATACTTGTATTATAGACCTCATCACACCATACTGCAATCATCTACTTATGGAAAATGAAATGGACAGAACTTCTTTCATACAGCATTATATAAAAAGAAACTCTATGTAAAACTATGTAAAAATAAAAAGTATATAAATATAAAACAAAAGACTCTCTGAAACCCTCTTCTCTCCCTGTCGCCCATAAACCTCTTTCTTCTTTTTTCCTGTGGTCTCTTGCAAGGCCTTTGGGTACTCTGTCTCAGGCCCTCTCTAAGATCATGAGCCAGAAGATACTTGCATTACCTTTGCTCACATCCCATTGGCCACACTTAGCTCTCAGAGAGGAATGTAGTCTCCAGTCATGTGGCCAAATGTCAAGCAAAACTCAGGGGTTCTCATACTAGAAGAAGTGGAGGGAGGAAAGACTAAATATTGTAGGACATCTAGCAGTGAGTAAATTAAATAACAACTAAAGGCTAATGGACACAGTGAGGAAATACAGAAGTTTACAAAAATAGGATTCCAGAAGTACTCTGAATGAAGTATCTCATCAACTAATACAGGAGGAAGGGACTGGAGAATTCATAGAAAAATGGAGGAAGAAAATAGAATCAGAACTTGACTGTGTTGAATATACTCCTATTTTATAGAAACTGATAACTTATCTCTCAAATTTAAAACATGAGCTTTAGGCATAACAGTCCCTGAGCTTTTTAACCTCTGAGCTATAAATTTGTAGATATACATCTTCTCTGCTTGTGAGACTTTTTTCTTGGCAGACAGAAGAGCTCAGGATATACAAAGTAGTTTCCTAAGGTTTAATGTAGTAAAAGTAAAGATTGCAACAAAACAATACACTTTGCCAAAACTTAGAGAATTCACTAATTTCCCTAATGGCTTCTGTACTTGCTCAGTTTCTAAATAGCATGATCCTGAAAGAAGCAACTTATTACTTAAAATAAACCTTAAGATCACATAAAAATATATTTTGCAACAACTGACCTAAACTGTGACTTCTAACACACCTGGGAATTTGGTTTTTCTTCCTGTTGAACATCATATTCATGTCAGAAAGCATTTCCTTTGTAACCCATGTGCTATTCACTGACATGGCTCTGAACTGGGCACAGTTGCCATCCTCTAGGAACTGGAGTGGATCATCTCCAGGGACTGTGCTCAACTCACTTTAGAAGTTACAGCTAACATACGATCATGAGAAGGGCTGCCCTGGTGCCAATCAACTTTAAGATCTGAGTGGAGATTCTAATGTCCTGGTGGGAAGCCCTTGCGTTAACTTCTTGAGGTAGAAAAAAATAATAATAAATTGATTAAAAATTTAAAAATAAATTGCTTTGATAAGAGGAGAAAGAAAGTCATCCAGTTATTAGAGAAAACAATGAGTTATTGGTAAGAACAAGAAAGACAGAGGCAGAGAGACAGACAGACAGATACACAGATATGCATCTTTGTGGGAAGAGTAGATACAGGAAAAGGTAGCTAAGCCTCTAGAGCAAGCATAATAGAAAATCATGGTAGTAGCTTTACAAAATAATTTATATCATTTTGTTTCTAGCAATATTGTATTACTAAGTACTCACAGAAACATCCTCATGTAAAACAGACATGCGTGCGTGCGTGCATGCACACACACACACACACACATTCCCCCTTTTTAAAGCATATCTGATTCCACACAAATGTAAGGGAAATTTCTAGGGGCCAAAGTAAAGAAGAAAGTAAAAACCAGAATGGTAAATATTTAAAGATCTGTACCTTGATGTAAGGGTTTTTGTTGTTGTCGTTGTATTTTACTCTTCCACTTGCTTAGACTGGTTGAAACAGTCTTCCCTGAAAGTGCTTAATCACAGGCATGCCACACTTGGATTTGGAGTTCAAATGTATACTTCCTGCTTGGTTCACAATCCCCCAGGTGAGAAAAAGCATAGAAATAGACACAAGGATAATGGCAGCCCTGGGATAACTGGCTATAAACAGACACAAAACCTCTCCCAAAAGATATATATTCAACACAGGTCAGACAAAAGTCTACAAGAAATGCCCTGCTTAATTTTCTTACAATCCAAAATTACAAAACACCTAAGAAACTATTCAGAATAAACTAGAGAAACAGATATAAGAAATAGAAGTATTAAACTAGAAGAACTATATATCATAGAATTATTAGAAAGAAACTATAGACTTAATTTGTTTAAAAGAATGAAGATAGGAGAGAAATTAAAAGCAAAAAATGTATAAAAAATATCTAAAAGGATGGATGGACTTGAAGAAAAAAATAAAACTTACAGAAATTAAAAATAAAGGCAATGAAATTGAAAGCCCAATTGCTGGTTCAAGCTGAAAAATAATCACATTTAAATGAAGAACCACTGAACTAAAATTAGATGTGAGGAATTAATCCCAAATGCAGCACAGAGGGATAAAGAGGTAGAAAATACGAAGGAGAGGTTAAGCGTGATGAGTGAAGAGTAAGAATGTCCAACGTAACCAATAGTCACCTCAGAAGAATTAGCGGAGAGGTAACATTTGAAATGACAACTGAAAAATTTTCAGATTTTTTAAAGACTTAATAAAAAATATGATCCTTGGATATAGTAAGCATAATAATTTCAAAACATCAATAAATAAAATGTTGCTACCTCAATTTATTATAGTGAAACTGTAGAACACCAGAGACATAGAGATCCTAAAGCAATCAGAGAGAAACAAAATGGGTTGCCTACCAAAAAGAAAAAGATGAAAGAAAGAAAGAGAGAGAGAAAGAAAGAAAGAAAGAAAGAAAGAAAGAAAGAAAGAAAGAAAGAAAGAAAGAAAGAAAGAAAGAAAGAAAGAAAGAAAGAGCAAGCAAAGGAAGGAAGGAAGAATTAGATGGTAGAAGACATGGATTAATTTTCAAAGCACTTCAGTTTGACATAAACCTTTAGTTTTCCTAATAGGGGTCAACTTTCTGAAATGTCTTGAAAAATGTCTATTATCTCTAACTTTCAAATAATAGATTATTCAAGCATAAAATTGGGGGATTTATAGTTACTTTTTCGCAGTACTCTGCAGAAGTCTTAAAAAAGAGAGTTAATTAGATACAGGGAAAAATGATAAACATGTAGTACTAAGCAAATTCTTGATGATGCAAAATAACATTAATTAATAACTAATGTGGATAATTGTAATGAGTAAATTTATGTGTTAACTTGGCTGGGCCATGGTACCCAGGTAAATCTTCACAGATGTTTCCGTGAAGATAGTTTTTGGATGTGATTTACATTTAAATCAGTAGACTTTGAGTAAAGCAAATTGCCTTCCATAATGTGGCAGGCCTTATCCAATCAGTTGAAGGCCTTAAAAAAAATGACTTCCCCCAAAAAAGAAAAAATTTTTCTAGCAAACCACTTTTGATTTCAAACTAACTCTTCCTGGGGTCTCCATCCTACCAGTCTACCCTGCAGACTTTGTACTTGCCAACTTGTACACACACATACACACACACACATTGTATTAATTCTGTTTATCTGGAGAACCCTGACTAATAGAGTAAATAAGTGATGTAATAACTAGGTGACACTAAACTACTAAACAACAATAACATTATAAAGAAGGTCTTGATTGGAGGCAAATTGTTATACAGTTGATCTAGTATTCATGAGACATATAGTACATTGAGCAACTTTTAGTTTTATGGCATGAATGCAGGTTAGATTTTTTAATACAATCATTAAAACAAATAGGACTAGAATATAATTTTTGAACTACAGAGGTAATTGAGCGAATATAAATCAATATAAAAGATTACAGGTTAAAACACAGAAATGTCAGGAGAAGGAGAAAGCAAAAAATACAGAAATAAATAAAAATCAATTAGTAAAAAATTGAGTACACTTGCCAATTAAAAAAGAATTGCCAGATTATATTAAAAGAGCAAAACTTTCCTTTATGTGCTTTAGAATAGATACATTTATAATGTTGGAACCAAGAAATATTGAAATTAAAGGATGAAGAAAGATACACTGGGCAAACATAGATCAAAGAAAACTGGTATAACTATATTAAGATCAAACTAAATAGAGTTTAAGGCAAAAAGGTGTTAAGAATGAAGATGGTTGTTACATTATGACAAAGGAACAGTGCACCAGGGAGAGAAATTCTAAGCACACATGCACAGTGACATAGTGCCAGACTATGTAAAGCAGTGATACCCATAGAGATGTTATGTCCACACAGATAATAATAGTGTTTGAAACATTCTAGCATTAAGATTCATCAGGGAAAGCAATTAGTCTTGCCACAGGAAGACTGGATACAGACATCTGTAGAACCAAAAAGCTAAAGAAGGGAACCATGCAGCTCCACCTGTACTGGCCCAAGAGTCACACAGCAAGGCAAGCTTCCACTGGCTCTGGGGAAAAACAGTCTTTCCCCTTTGTTAGAGTTCTAAGGCAGGAGTTAGAAACTTGGATCACAAAGGTCTCCCATCTCCCCAGGCCCGCACTTCCTTCCTGGTGGTAAGTCAGATGCAAGGTGGTTCCTACCTTGCTTTGGCAGCAATCTCAAGAAGGTCCCATTAGACACCTAACTCACTTATGGACGTGGGCTCCACTCAGGGAGACTCATTCAGTACTTCTTAAATTAAAATATAATGATTTTCCCTGGCCAGGTGGCTCAGTTGGTTCGAGTGTTGACCTGTGTACCAAAAAGTTGCGAGTTCTATCCCAAGTTGGGGCACATATAGTAGGCAACCAATCAATGTTTCTCTCTCACATAGATGTCTCTCTTTCTCTCTCTCTCTCCCTCCCTCACTCACTCTCTCCCTTCATCTCTCTCTAAAACCAATAAACATATCCTCAGGTGAGGATGTAAAAAATTTAAAAAATAATGATTTGAGGAAGGCCAAGATCCATGGTAAAGGAAGCTTCTTGGTTCCGTCCTTCTATTAGTTACACAAGCTGACTTCAGAGGTAGAAGATCATGGCAGCTAAAAGCCTAGGCCTACATCAGGTGGTCATGGGTTCAAATTCTAACTGCTACAAATATGTAGACGATAACAACTTCAAACTTAAACTCTATATGCCTCATTTTTCAAAAGTGAAATAGTATTTACAAAACACTTAGGACAGTATTTGGCACAGAACATTCACAGAGGGCAGTTTCTGCAGACCGATTATGATAATGGTGACAATGATAATGATGATAGTTTGATAAGCATTCTCAACCTCACTAAGACACTGCTTTCCAGCTATTCAGATCCAAATGGAATTCATTAGTCCTTTGCAGGCTGGGGACGGATCTTTCTATCAACACCATCCTCCTTTTACACACAACTAGGGTGAGTGTTCTATATCAAGTCAGCTCCTTTTACTTTCATGACCTCTCTGTCCCACTGCCCTCTGCCACTGACTGAAGACAAGGAACGTCATATTATGCTCAGTGGAAGTTACCATTGTGCCTCTTTTCTGGATAAAAAGAGAAGCAACTAGAGTCTCCACAGGGAGACTGCACACAGGCATCTGGAGAACCACCTGCTTAAGGTGAGAAGCAGGCAGTTCCACCTATACTGGCTCAAATACAGGTGCCCTGCAGAAGCCAAGGGAGTGCTGGGCATTGTGCCGCCCCTTTGCCAACAGCGGTATCTGAAACCTCACTGCCTCTGGCACCACATTTAGGTAATCCAATAAGAAGAAGAAAATGCTCTCCCACTCTTTTCTCTTTTGGGGGAAGAACTGGGAAGAACAAGCTGCCCTCGGGACATGCTCCTGGTTCTGGTCAGCTTTCTCTGCTTCTAACTCTTATCAGCAGAGCAAAAAGGGCCGTGAGTCAGCTGCATGGGCACCAACTCCTATTCTGGTTCACAGCCTGCCACAAGGGAAACCTCATCAACTCAAAAAAAAAAGGGGGGGGGGTTATGTAATAAAATCTGCATATACCTTTCAACATCTAAACTCCCTACTCAAAGAACAGCCTTCTAGTAGGGGTGGAGGGAACCCATTTTCCCTTCCAGCACCACAGGGCCTATGATTTCAGCTCCCTGGGGTACATGTAGCCTATTGACTGAGGCACTATGTCAAGCTTCCCCATGCCTGAGTAGCCTCCAACTTAAATTCCCCCTGAACAGGCTCTAGATCAGGGAAGTGAAGAACAATGAGAACCAACACTACCCCTAAAAAAAAAAGGAAATAAATTTCTTCTATAGGATCACATCAAAACCTATTGAAAAGAACAGTCATGATGTAAAACAGAAGAAAAATCCATCCTAGAATAACCACCTCCAGTCATTTTGTGGATTTGCAATGAGCCTATGAATTTTCCAGCTCCTGGTTCCTGCCTTCCTTTCCATTACTTTTTGTTTGTTTGTTTGTTTTCTGCATTTATTATTCAAGATATTTATTTGGTTGACTGGAGAACAAATCACACCAGAAACAAAATCAATCACAGGCAATTGATTGTCTTCCTATAAACACTACTCATTCTGGCTGCACCATTATTATTATAGTCTGTAAGCACACAAAGGCCAGTTCAGTCTACACCATTCTGATATTTTTTATTACAACCTTCAGTAAGATAGGGGAACAAGAGAACCTGCTTTCATTTCTCTCCTGTTTGAAATCACATGCTCTGTTCCCATCTATCTTTGGGAAATGTCTGTCTACTTCAGCTTTGTATTTCTGACTCTGTCTTACTTTGGCATAGCCCGTAAACCAATTAACATGACCACTGGTTTATTAACTGCTGTTTTGAGGCCCTGCCATGAGAGTGTCTTTCCTGAAACTGCTGAGGTTTCTCAGATTTTAACAGGCAGACAAATAATGGTTTGATTTTTTTTTTCCCCAGCTGGCCACAGCTGCCCTTTGTGAGATGCTGTGGGGCTGAACAGATGGAAAGATGAGACAAGCCATTATCCTGTAGCACTGTGCTTCTCAGACCAGAAAGCAAGGCGATCCTTTGTGGCCCTGACAAGCTGGATCTAAAATTTAGCATATTTAGCATATTTCAAATCCCAAAGTAGTGAAGCCAGGTGAAAGGGAAAAGTAGCAGGAGCAGCAATCTGGAGCTTTCTGCCCTCTTCGCTGCTGATATAATTTGTGAAGGCTCTGATGAGCCCGAGGACAAAGGGCAAGAAAGAGAGAAACAGAAGAGCCTACTTGGTACTTCAGCCCTCATGCAGCAGTGCCTTTCCAGGGCACACACAGGGCTCCCAAGGTAAGTGTTCTGCACAGTCAGTCTACAGCATGGCCCCTTCCCTCCTGAAGCCAATATGTCTGCAGCCTTCTGAAGTCTGTCCAGAAGTTTTGAATCTGATTCTCTGTTTTACATCCAGCAAGACAGTCAGCAAACTCCAGGGAGCTTTGGCCAATTGCTCTGGCAGAAGCTCCTCAATTCAGGTAGCTGATTCCAAACAGTCACTCTGTTCTGAATGTCAGCTGGGCAATCCTCTCAGAACTCACCTCCAAACCTCCAGGTGCGCAAACTGCCGAAAGCAGCAGCGTTGGAATGTGCTAGCCTATCCAGTGAGTGGTACAAATTGCCGAGGAGTGGAAAGGGCTTCTAGGAGCTCCCCACCTGGTTTCTCCACTGCTCAGTGTACACAGGAAATATGACAGGTAGGCTTGAGAATCTAATGTCCAATAAATATGAGAGTTCTCAAGACTGTAACACTGAAAATTTTTAAAGAAAAGTAACCTAGCTAATCAGCCTGAGAATAACAAAGCAGCAGATTAATCCCTATTTAGATTAATTATCACTTGTACAGCACTGTGTAGTTGATAACCTCAGACATTACCTCACTTAACCTTTTCAATACTTCCGAGGTGTAGAAATTATTATGCACTCTTGAGAACCAGATTCCCAGCTAAGACTTAAAGGCTCAAGGTCAAACAGTTAACAAATGGCAAAGCTCAAGATAGAACCCCAGTCTTTGAGCTCCTAGCTTGTTATTTTTCTACTTGACCTCAACTCCCTTGCCCGGGAGGGTGTTACATTTACTTCCAAAGTTCCTCACACATTTTACACCATTTTACTTTCATACAGCTCTGTAAGATGTGCTCATTTTTAGAGATGGGAAATTTATACACAAGATTAAGGGATTTTCCTAAAATCCTTCCACTAATTAATGGCCATGATCCAGGTCTCCTCAGTTCCCAATCCAATGTTCTTTGGGCTTTCTGACAACAGCCATCAAACTATGATCCCCTAACAAAGATGGGCAATAAAATCAAGCCATGGCTAGAGCCAGGCTATCCAGAGAGACCACAATAACAACTTTGGCATAAGCACACTAGACTCAGAGTGATGGTGTTGACACAGTGTGGATACATTTTTCAATTTCCAATGGCTCTTGTGTTTCAGATTAAGCTTATTGGCCTTAATACTCCACTGCTGGAAACCTCCACCCTGCCAGGTCTGGCTCATGGTTCATATTTCACACCTTGCATCCTTCAGACTCAACTCCCCAAATTACTTGAGAGCTATGATGTTAGAAAGAGGGGGCCTTGAGATTCTGCTTCTTGAACTTGGGAGATGGGCAGAATGATGCATTGCTTAGGAGGTATAGCTTTTCAGGTCTGTCTGTTTCATAAATTACATACACCAATAACAGTGATCACAAATCTAAAAACTTGATGGTAAAGGTTCATAACTTGTAATTGGCAAACTTTCTCCAATGACATATTTAACATTAGGACTCCCATGATCAGGAAAAAGAAAATGCTTTGTGGGCATCAGGCAAGGTGCCCCCCCCCCCCAACCTCCAAGGACCAAACAAATTGGCAACCAGTTGCTCCAAATCCCAGGCAACCCCAGCTCTGGATGGATGGAAGGTACAGGTGCAGGTTGCAAAGGGAGCCTGCTCACCAGGGACTGGCTGAGAAGAAATCAGCCACGCAGCATCTCTCTCCTCTCTCCAGCCTGAGTTACTTCCCTTTCAACAGAACACCTGCACCACCCCATGCCAGATGGCAAGTTCTCCAAGTCAGCATTCTGTAGTATGAGTAGTCTGAACACCAGGGACTTTGGCTTTAGAAAGGAAATGCATTTCTTCTTTTCTGCTCATAATATCCCAGCTATTAACTCTAGCTGAACAAATATGAATGAGTAAGAAAATAAAATGAAAAAGATTTGAGGCAGAGAATAGTTTAGAGTAGGCAGTGAAAACTAGCTTCTATTTTAAGACCCTAATGGGCCCAGGAACTCTCTACTTTGGAAGCCACACCTAATCTACATAACAACAAATATTTTAGAACACAGCCACACTTTACAGTAAAAGGAATTTGTGTTTTGTATATAACTATGAAAGAAATCTTATTCAAAATTTGTTCAAGAATTTATTATTCAGTTCAAGGTTTATTCATTTTAATTTTGAAAGTATGTGTTTGTTGTATTTTGTAGTCCATTAAGATTTTTTTTTCAGTATTTACTCTTCCTTGTAAGCCTCTGAAAATCCCTGCCTCTTTAACACTGTGCCCACAGTACTTGACGGGTGCACGGCCCTGGTAGGAGAAGCATGAGATATACCATGGAGGCAGAAGGGGCTGGAGGAGCAGAGAGCAGCTGCAATAAAGACCTGGGCGGTGGTAGCCACAATGTCTGACAATAACCAACCTATGACACACACAGAGAAGAAGCACTAATGTGAGTCTAAGATTCAATGGAGTCTTCAGTATATTACAAGTAAGCAGAGCTGGAAAACAAAGTCTTCAGCGGAAGGAATATAAGACATTAGATGTGTTCTCCCCTCCTCCACTGTGCAGTCCCTCCTTTGCAAAATCTCTTCTTTCCTCTTTTCTATGCAGATGGAACCACCAGAAGAACTAGGCCTCACCCCCTAGGAGGAGAGTTCCTTATCTCTTAGAAGACCTGCGAAGTTCAAGAGGAGAGCTGGATGTAAACTCACAATCGATTACCAGCCCATGACTAGGAAATGAGGTTGCCCCGGTATTTTATTCCCAACTCACTATGACATAAGTTCTCATGAGCCCAGTTCCTGGAATCTAGGCCTAGACTTACTTAGCAGTTTCTAAGAAAGCTCAGCAGTTTCTGCTCTAACAAAAGTCCCCAACTTTCTGAAATGGAGGAGACTCCTTGTCATCCTGCCACACTGTTGCCTCTCCTAACTACACCCTCATGAGGGGCTTCCCTGCTGTCCTCTGCTGGGGTCCTCCGCTGGGAACCCCATTCTGACCTTGGGTAGGCAACAATGTTCTCCCTTTTGCTGGTCTTTCTGAAACATTGACCAGGATTCCTCAGTCTCCAAAGACCAGCTTGTAACTTTTAATGAGATTTTATTGATGGCTCTGGCTGGTGTGGTTCAGTTGGTTGGAGTGTTATTCTACAACTGAAAGGTTGTGGGTTCAATTCCCATTCAGGGCACATTACCTGGATTGCAGGTTTGAGCCCAGTTTAGGTACATACAGGAGGCAACTAATTGATATTTCTCACATCAATATTTCACTCTCTCCTTTCCTCACTCTCTAAAAGCAATGAAAAAAAAAAATGTCCTTGGGTGAGGATTAAAAAAGTTTTAAAAAAGATTTTATTGATGATTAGGGTATAATATATAAAAAAATAACAGAGTAATAACTTATAATTCTTGCTGGAATTAGGTACTCCAATAGTACAGAAGCCCAAATTGACTTTGGAGGCTCTTACTAAGCCAGCTCCCTGTCTGGCTCTTTCCCTGTCTCTATATATATTACTCTTTGTGCCTCAGAACTAGGACCTAACTGATCACTGGCACTAGAAAGAAAATAGCACACACCCTCAGTCTAAGGTTATCTTATTTTTTATTTCAGAAGTAACCTTTTTTTTTTTTTTTTAGGATGTTTAGCTTTTGGAATAGCCATTTCCCTGGGGTAGCCAAGCATTTGGTCTGACATCAAAAACTCCCCATGATTCTACAAGATGGAGAACACATTTTTCAAAGTGTGGCCTAATCAATCAGAGATAAAACCATACATGGGACACCAGCAATCCGAATGAACATGTCTTGTATCACTTATTAAAGCGCTTGATCTTTCCTCCACTAGAGGCAAGATGATCAAGCATATATATCTCTGTCATAATCAGGTCCCTACTTCCAATTTCCTCTAAGCAAGTGACTGAATAGCATACACATACAATAAAACACAACTTCATAAATGCACAGATACAGATACACCCCTCACCTAAAAATACAAATTATAATTTCAAGTACAGGGTAGTCGAATTCCAAATATATGAGGAAAGAGTATCTAATTTTACAGAGACAAAGTTCTGCCAATTACTAAACAAAACATTTAATGGCTGCAGTGTTTGCTTTGGGTTATATGAGAACATTCAGGATTTTCCCCCCAAAATCAGAACAAACCCTGAGAGGAAGGTTAGGACAGCTGTTACAAAGTCCATTTTACAGATGAAAGTGAGATGTGGGGCGTTAAATGTCTTCGCTAATGTCACATAATAAGAAAGTGACGGAGTTGGAACTGGTCTTCTGATACCTTACCCAGGGCTCTCCCATTAACCTAGAGGGCCTCTCCCAATTATGAAATGGTAAGATCAACTATGAAGTTCAGCTCTTCAATGGAATGAGATCCATTTCAACCAGTAGACAAGGTCTCTTGTTCTGAGTTATGTAATTAGATTTTTGCTCTTTGAAGACTAACCATTCAGTTAATCCCTTTACACCCATCTTCACGTCCCACGCCTTCACCTTAGAGCACAAAGCACTAGAAACTCTCACTGAGCTCTAACGAGTCTAGCTTCTGATCTCAAAAAATAAAAAGATCACCTCAAAGAAATGCAAGTGTATCTGAAACTCAGGTTTCTCACTGGTGCTTTGTAATGCTCACAGACATAGTTTTGTAGGAAACAGAGATGAAAGCAGTTCTCATCCTTATAATTCATGCGTCTGATGCACTGAACTGAGGTTTGGCACTTATTTCATAGTTGTGAAAAAAATCAGCTTCATTATAAACAAGTCATCAAAATTCCACAGTAGACGAAAAAAGTATGTGACACTTTGCTTTTTTGTTTTTACTGTCCACAGAAATAAGAAACAAGTCATTCTATAAAAGGCTTTGAGCTACATCCATATAAAGTAATGAATACTCCAGCACTGTGCAAACTCCAGAGAAAGTACAAATCTGTAACATTTGTCAACGATTACAAAATCAGCCCAGATAAGGTTTTATGGTATGATAGTCTTCCCTCATGGAAGAAAGCAACTGTTGAAATTACAGAGGAAAGACCTAAAGTTGCCTCTAATAAATTTCTATGTCCCTGGAAGTGCCTTATAAACCCAAAATTCATGACCGTGTACTCCATCACCACCCGCGAGCACTGCCCATGGAGCACCAGCCATGCGCCCCACCACCCAGACAACACCCATCAAATGTTCCCAAGACCCAGGGCACAGGAACCACCTGAGCCAGAGCTCTGAACTGCCTGGTCTACTCCTCTCAAATGCTTCCGTTCACGTTCACATTCTGGCCTCCGTAGAAGATGAGGATGGCTTCATTCCTTGGATGTCTGGCAGAGAATGCACAAGTGTGCTCCAAGAGGCCCTCGTTTATTCATTAGAAGGATATTTATCAATGACGGACATTGTGCGTGGCCTGAGGACACAGTTGTGAAAAAGACAGATGTAAAACCCCTCTTGGGTTTTATAGTCTTGCACAGGATGTAAAAGTTAATCTTCATTCATGAAAAAAAAAAAAAAAAAGCATCATTGCTACCTGGTAGGCATGGGAAGTATATGTTGCCAGGAGATAGGTACTAGAGAAGCCCAATCTCATTCAGGGGCTCCAACAGGACCTCCCCAAGGAAGTGGCTTTTGTGTCGACTCTGAAGGAGAAGTAGGTAAAGGGATGACAATGTGCTGAGCATTTCTGGAGGAGGGAACACAAGTCTGAATATGGGGTCCCAGTGGACACCCTGACCCTGGCCAGGTAGATATAAACAGCAGCTTCTGAACTGAGATTAAGCCTGGGCTGAGCAGGAGGAAAGCCAGAGGGAGCGAGGGGGAGGCACGAAATAAATATGAGGCTTGAGGAGGGTAACTTCCATGGACAGCAGTGCTGTGACTCAGGCTAGCTTTGTTCCCATAACTAAATAAAGGGGAAGGGGTAATGAAGAAGGAAAGAGATGGTGGGGAAACTGCCCTCTTTTAGGCGATCATAAGGCTCCAAGAACCCTGAACAATATTGTAAGCAGCATAGGTTTATCCCTTGGCCCCTTGAAAGGCTTCCTTTCAGTTCCCAGTGCTTCTTCCTCCTTCCCACAGCCTCTTGCAGCACCTACCTGCTGCTCAGTCCTGCCCGTCCTGCCTCATCACCTACATCCACACACCACATTCCTCCAGCCTGGTATTGGGAGAAGAAATGTGATGATATGATTTAAGTTAAGAACTCTGAGGTGTCAATGGCTAACAGCTATGTTTCCCTTAGAGCTTACTGACTCAGATGAATTACCTGAAAGAGGGCTAAATTTCTGAAGAAAGGGTGCTTCCATGTGTGTTTAAAAAAGTGGGACCAGAAAGTTTTTACTTGACCCTCAGGAAAATTACCTCCCTCAATTTCACATTCATGAACTAAAGACAAAGGACAGATGGGAGAGATGGAAGGACAAAAAGTCAGTCCCCAGGAGTGTTCCCTGCCTCCTTTTCCGGTGCTGAAGTCCAGATGGAGAGTAATGGCAAGGCCTGTGGTTGTTATAAAGGGTCAGAAACTCTCTCTTGAAGGCAATCACCAAATAAATGCAAATTAAAAGCCACAATGATTTACCATGTGACACCCACTGAAATAGCTAAAATTAAATACTGAAAACATCTGATGGCAAGTATGTGGAACACCCAGAACTCTCTGACATTAATGGTGTTAAATGCGTACAACTATTTGGCAGTTTCTTATAAAACTAGATATCTACCTTATGACCCAACAATTCCAGTCTCAGGTATTTATCTATGGGAGATGAAAAAATTTATGCATAAAAGACTTGTACAATAAGGTTTATAGCAGCTTTATTTAATAGCTCCAAACCAGAAGCAATCCTAATGTCAAACAATAAAAGAATGGAAAAAAGTAAATCATGGTATATTCAGATAACACAACACTACACAGAATTATAAAGAATAAACTACTGATAAACACAATTTAGATATATTTTTAAACCAGTGCCCTGTTCAAAAGAAGCCAGACACGATACAGTGCATCCTGTTTGATTCAATTTATATGAAGCTCAAGAACCAGTAAAACTCAACTGTGAAGAGAGAATTCAGAACAATGGTGAGGTCTGACTGAAAGAGTGCAAGAGACTTTCTAGGGTGGTAAATATGCAAATGCATAATTCTCATCAAAATTCATTGACTTGAACACTTAAAATCTGTGACTTTGATGGCATATAAATTTTACTTCCATAAAAATGTTATAATGATTTGTTAACCAGAACTGACTTTTCAATTTTCAAATATTTCACATAAACATTATTCTACAATTTTCATTTTTGACTTGCCTGAGTTACCCACTGGCTGCTCACCTGCCTTCTGCACATGGTAACGCAATCCCTCCAGGGAGGTCAAGCAGGAATGGCAGCAGCGAGCCCACCCAGGGCTCAGCCTTTCCGGTTTGCAAGGCCTTACAGAAGTTGGCATGCCACAGAGAGATTAAAATCTAAAAGAGCCTCTTTAAGAACCATTAGTTCTGTGTGCTATCAGCAAGAGGCCACATGTTAAGGTGGAAAGAACAGAGGCTGTAGAGTCACTCAGACCAGAGTTTAACTCCCAGCTCAAGCATTCACCAGATTTGAGCAGGTAACTTAGCATCTCTGAGCCTCTGTTTCTTCATTTGTAAGAACTGATTATCTGAGGGATCATAGATCATGTTAATAGTGTATCATGATTAAAGCTTTTCAGAAAATAGGTCATCAGTAAAGTTCAGGTACCACTGGCCAATCAGTTTCATAGAAGACCATGACGATCTGACATTGTAGGCATTTAGTAAATATTTACTAAATGAGCAAACAGTCTGTGAAATTTCTATTTTCATTAATTCCTATAAGAAAATACCAAGGGATGCAACTGAGAAAAAACTGGGTGGGTGATCAAACAGCAAGTATTTTTACCAATCTGTTGACCTAACTCAGCATACATCCAGTCCTTCACCTGAAACCTTGGAGTCAGACATGTTTCAGAATTTTTCTGACTTTGGAAATGTAATACAGTAGTAGACTGGGCAGCAGCCTACATTGAACATATTATTTCCATACCCGAAGTTAAAAACATTCACATTAAATGGAATAAGTGAAGAAAAAAAAACAGTCTCATATCAGTTCAGGTTCCATTTTGTTACTAAAAAATTATTTTAAAAATTAAAAAATAACTATCATTTGATTTTAAGGTTGTAGAGATTATAGAATTGTTGGAGACCCTACAATAGCTAACATTCAGTTAGCACCTACAATGCACGTGGACTCTGGCTTATGCACTTTGTATATATTAAACCATTTACTCTTCACAACAACCCTATGAGGTAGGTGCTATTAGTTATTTTTATTTATGTTTAATTATATATTATTGATTATGCTATTGCAGTTGTCCCAGTTTTTCCCCCTTTGGCCTCCTTCACCCTGCACCACCCATTCCCTCAGGCAATCCCCACATCATTGCTCATGTCTGTGGGTCATGCGTGTAAGTTCTTTGGGTATTCCATTTCCTATACTGTATTTTATATCCCCATGGCTATTCTGTAACAATCTATTTGTCTTTCTTAATCTCCTCACCTCTTCTCCCATTCCCCCACACTGCTCTCTCATCTGGCAACCATCAAAACATTCTCCATATCCATGATCCTGTCTCTGTTCTTCTTGTTTGTTTAGTTTGTTTTTTAGATTCAATTGTTGATAGATATGGATTTATTGCCATTTTATTGTTCTTAGTTTTGACCTTTTATTTTTCTTAAATAAGTCCTTTTAACATTTCATATAATAATGGGTTGGTGATGATGAACTCCTTTAGTTTTCTCCTGTTTGGGAAGCTCATTATCAGCCCTTCAATTCTAAATGATATATTTGCTGCCTGGACAGAGCAATCTTGGCTGTAGGCCCCTGCTTTTCATGACTTTGATTATTTCTTGCCAATTCCCTCTAGCCTGCAAAGTTTCTTTTGAGAAATCAGCTAACAGTCTGGGAAAAGTAGATAACTGCCTTTCTTTTGCTGCTTTTAAGATTCTCCGTTCATCTTTAACCTTTGGCATTTTAATTATGGGTCTTTCTGCATCCATCTTGTTTGGAACTCTCTGTGTTTCATGGACTTGTAATTCTATTTCCTTCACAAAATTAGGGACTTTTTTTTTCATTGTTCTTTTCAAATAGATTTTCAATTTCTTGCCCTTTATTTTCTTCTTCAGGCACCCCTATGATGTGAATATTGGAATGTTTGAAGTTGTCCTACAGGCTCCTTACATAATCCTTGTTCTTTTCATTCCTTATTTTCTTGCTGTTCTGGTTGGTTGTTTTTTGTTTCTTTATGTTCCAAATCATTGATTTAATTCTTGGTTTCATCCACTCTACTGATGTTTTCCTGTAAATTGTTCTTTATTTCAATTAGTGTATCCTTCTTTTCTGAATAGATCTTGTTTATGCTGCTGAGGTCCTCACTAAGTTCCTTGAGCATCCTTATAATCAGTGGTTTGAACTCTGCATCTGATAGACTGCTTATCTCCATTTTGTTTGGCAGCCTCCCTGTGTTTGTTTCTATGTATTGGGTAGAGCTTATAGGACTCCCTGTCTTGGTAGCATGGCCTAATGTAGTGAATGTCCTGTAGGGTCCAGGAGCACAGCCTCCCCTACGAA
Organism: Furipterus horrens; assembly: GCF_987537825.1. Classification (NCBI taxonomy): domain Eukaryota; kingdom Metazoa; phylum Chordata; class Mammalia; order Chiroptera; family Furipteridae; genus Furipterus; species Furipterus horrens. The sequence continues at coordinate 52,755,673 of NW_028327175.1, read as the reverse complement.
TCAAGCTGGGTACTTGAGGTGCATTCTTCATGTAAGCTGAGTACACCTACATCCTGAGCCTTGATTACTCTTGGAAGGTCAATGGGAGGGATTTACCTAGGCCAATCAGCTGCAAGAATGGCCTGTAACCACTGACCACCAACCTCTGCTCTCCATGGAGGATCAGCTGTGCAGGGGCAGGGTGGTGGTGTGCCAACATGATCTATAACTGTCCACTGGGTGCGCAGGTTCTGGGGTTTCTCAGGTGATGCAGGTCAAGATCAGACCCCACCTGTGTCTGCCCAGGGCCACCCTGCATGAGCTATAAAGGAATCTGAAGTGGCTGCTACTTGTACTGGGCTTGTATATTCCCAGGGGAAGCTAAGCTGTGAAGTTATGCTGGCTGCTGCTAGGGCCAGATCTAGGGCCATTTAACAAGAAGTATGGTGGCTGGAAGTTTATTTTAGCCAGCTATTGCTTGTTTGGTAGGATTTAGTAAATTGTGAAGCATGAGCCAAGATCGGCCATTCATATGGAAAAGTCATGATTAACAGTTTGGGTGGGCCTATACGTTGGGTGGGAAGGAGTCTCAGGGATCTCCAGGGTAGTACAAACAGTGTTATCCATGTTGATAGAGTCTCAAATATGGTGACTGCCTGCCAGCTTTGTGCCTCAGAAAAGGGACAATGGCTTCTGCCCGCCTTTCTGTCTAGGAGAAAGCTGTCCCCAGCTCCTGCCGTCATGCCAGACATTTCAGTTCTTCCCTATATGCCACTGGTCCTTTCAAGATGCTACCTCAGTGCTGGAACTTGAGGAAGTGAATCTGAGTAGGTGAGTCCATGTGTGAGTTCTTTAAGTGGAACTGCTTGGGACTCCAGAAGTTTCTTCCACTGACTCAATCCCCTCTTGTTTTTGCAGCTGGAAGTTATGGAGACTTACCTTATGGCACTGGGAAACCTGGGTGTGGGGCTGGATTCCTTGCTCCCAAGATATCTCTCCCAAATATTTATCTACCACACATGGATGTGGGACCAGCCTATTCCACCTCTCTGCCCCTCCTACCAGTCTGGATAGATGTGGTTTCTTTAATTCCATAGTTGTCAGACTTTTATTCAACTTGATTTCTGATGGTTCTCAGTGATGGTTGTTCTATATTTTAGTTGTGATTTTGATGTGGTTGTGCGAGGAGGTGAGCCGTGTTTACCTATCGGTGCTATTATTATTATTGTTATCCCCATTTTGTAGGCAGGGGAATTGAGGCACAGGCACGATAAACAATTTGTTCAAGATCACACACTAACCCCTTGGAGGCTATATTCTTAATCACTCAACCCCTCCCTTTTCAGTGTGTGCAATAGTAGGTTTTAAGGATGAGCCCACCTTCACTCTCCACCCTCACATGCCCTAATTAAAAATTACTAAAGAATATTGGTACTGGGGTTATGTCCAGAAAGAGTGAGGAGAAATGACAGAACATTCCAAGAGATTTAAAAGATTTATTTGACCATCTGCTACAGGCGGGCTGAGACCCTTAGGTGTCAGCAGCAAACAAAAGAAAGTCAGGGTATTTTTTAAGGAGAAAGGTGGGGAGGGAGTTGAAGGGACTCTCTGTAAATGGCTTGGGGGGAACTGGCTCTGAGAACAGAGGGGCCTACTAAAACAGAAAAGTTGTTAAATTCTTGTCTGCAGGCTGACATCTTTGAAGGACACACGCCTTGCCAGCAGGCTAAGATATCTTAGAAGGACACAGGCAGTTACTACCATCAGCAGTTACTGAGGGGGGAGCAGATTTAGTGGGGCTTGCTAAAATTCTACCAGAATTCCCAGAACCCTTGTCTTATGCCTAAGACTGGACTTTTTCTATCTGTTTAATGTTTTCTCCAGTTGGAAAACTCTGAAACATGTTAGGACTGACTTTAAAAGATCTGCCCTCCTTACTGGACTCAAAAAAGATATTCTCACTTGTCCAAATCATAAGCGAGAAATCCAGCTTACAAAATAATAGAAGGGCACATTTACAAAAGGTTTAGCCAGCCCTGTGAGCTACAGAAGAAAAACCTGAAGCCTACAAAGCAGAATAACATTCTTTCAGCAGCCACCAGGTTATTAAAAAATACATTCAAATTTATGGGTAGCCCAGCCACCTTATCAAAGGAAAACAATATAAAAAGCTCACAGCTCTGAGGGGGATAGAGTAGACCCTACTTTAGAAAAGAGGGGAAAGCTCATGCATCAATCATGCAGTTGGCCCAGTGTTAACAACGTCTAAACAGTGAAGGTGAAAGAACATTTGTTCACCAAAAGGTCACTTTCTCAATTCAGGGGGGAAGGTTTAGGAGCACATGTTGGAAAAGTTCTCCTCATGTGCACATATTATTTTACCCTTGGGCACTGTTTGCCTATGAAACGAGGTTGGTGGTGGAAAGCAATTAGTCTGGCAGCTATTCAGTGTCATTGTGCTGCAACCTTTCAGGAAGTCATCCCAACCTAAAGGAATGATGCTTCAACACTGGGTTTGCTTCCCAGAGGAAATACCAACACCAAGGGCATGCCCTTGGGAGTAACACATCCCTTCAGTCATTCAGTATTTACTCAAGAGTCTATAAGGTACTTATACTACAATACGTGCTTGGGGGTACAGGTTAACCCGTTTCCTCCCTTCATATGATTGACAATTTCAATTGGGGAAATTAAAAAGCAATTATGTGAGATATCTTGCATAGCAATATTTTTGCCAATATATCTCCCAGGACAAGGGAATCAAAGGAAAAAATAAACAAATGGGACTTCATCAAATTAAAAAGCTTCTGCACAGCTGAAGAAACCACCAACAAAATGAAAGGAGAACCCACTCTATGGGAGAACACATTTGTCAATGATATATCTGATTAGATCTTAATTTCCAAAACATTTAAAGAACTTACACAACTCAATACCAGGGATGCAAACAATCCAATTTTTTAAAATGGGCAAAGGACCAGAATGACCACGTCTCCAACGAAGACATATAGATGGCCCATAGACATAAGAAATAATGCTTGATGTCACTAAACATCAGAGATGTAAATTAAAACTGCAACAAGATATCACCTCACTCCTGACAGAATGGCTACCATCAATAAATCAACAAAAAAACTGCTAGCAAGGATGTGGAGTAAAGGGTACCCTCATGCACTGTTGGTGGGAATGCAGACTGGTACAGTCACTGTAGGAAAGAGTATGAAGTTTCCTCAAAAAATTAAAAATGGAAATGCCTTTTGACCCAATGATCCCACTTCTGGAAATATATCCTAAAAGTTCTAAAACACCAGTTTGAAAGAATATATGCACCCTTATGTTCATAGCAGTGGAATTTACAATAACCAAGATCTGGAAGCAGCCCAAGTACCCATCAGTAGATGACTGGATAAAAAAGTTATGGTACATTTACACAATGAAATACTATGGGGCATTAAAAAAGAAAGGACTCTTACCTTTTGTGACAGCCTGGATGGACCCAGAGATTATTTTGCTAAGTGAAATCAGCCAGTCAGTGAAAGACAAATACCATACGATCTCACTTTCTTATGGAATCTAATGAACAAATAAACTAAAAACAGAATAGAGGCATGAATACATAAAACAGACTGACAGCTGTCAGAGGAGAGGGTGGAGGAGAGACTGGATGAAAGGAGTGAAAAGATTAGCCAAAGAACCTATATGCATAAGCCATGGACACAGACCACAGTGTGGTGATGGGATGGACTGAGCGAAGGGGAGGCCAGGGCTGGGTGGACGGAGGCAAAAGGGGAAATGAGGACACCTGTAAGAGTATAAATAAAAATAAAGTTTACAAAAGTAATCACATCAGGAATAAAAAGTATAGAAGTGCAAGAGTTGGCAAAGTGCTTTGAATTGTATTTCTCTATTTTATATACAACTGAAGCTACAATCTTCATTCTAGCCTCACTGAAGTTTCAGGAAAAAAGTCAAACCAACTCTCAGGTAAGTATTTCCAAACAGCAATGTTTGTCAAAAACAATTTCTCTACATCTCACGCTACCTCATCACATGTATATGGGGCAGAGCTAACAGAAACGCAGGGCTCGCTCAGCCAGTGATTACTGCCTACTTATATTCAGCCTAGAGAGTTTTGTTCATGAATCTGACTAGTAATGTGTCACTAGCCACCAGTGACTGTGCTTTTATGTTTTACAACTTACATTCATTTCTGTGGAAAAGCTTTTGACTGCAGAGCTATAACTTCCTACCTAACACCCTGACACCCAGAAAATTGCTAATTTGCTATTGTTTAAGGTAACTTGTTTTCTAATAATGGCCATTAATAATAGCAATCAAAATAGCATGGAACTTGCATAAAAACAGACATATTGATCAATGGAAAAAGATAGAGAGTCCAGAATAAACCCACACCTTTATAGTCAGTTAATATTTGACAAAGGAGGCAAAAAACATATAATTGGGTAAAGATAGGCTATTCAATAAATGGTATTGGGAATATTGGACAGATACATGCAAAAAAGTGAAACTAGACCACCTTCTTACACCATACAAAAAAATAGACTCAAACTGGATTAAAGACTTAAGTGTTAAACTCAAAACCATAAAAATCCTAGAAGAAATAATGGCCTGGCCCTAAATATAATGCTTCCCCCAAATCCTCTGTTATCTCAGACACATTCTGAAGTTGAGGATAGAAAGTCAGGGAGACATGAAGAGAGGTAAACTTGTCAAGAAAATAAATATGAGCTGGGCAGAGGAGGAGGAAGCTACCAGCCCCCCATCCTCAGCTCCACCTCATGCCATGGGGACAACTTCTACCTTAACAACTTCAGGCTCCTTAACAGTTCAGGCTGTCTGAAATAAAGAAAGTTTTCTTATCTTACTCTGCGGTGACCCAGCCCTCCTTCATTGTTTCACATGCAAAGCCAGGTATGAATACATTGATATGAAATGTCATGCCAGGCCATGAACTTCATGTTCTCACAATGTGGTAAAGTACCTATTCAGCACAAATAAACAATTTAAAAATAGCAAATGACTTTTTTAAATTTTCACAAACTATAACCAAATTCTTATCACATCTAATCTCTTTCTAAGCCAGATACGAGCTGAAGTCAACCAAACTTTTAAAGGGTAAGTAAAAATAGCCCAAGACTCTGAAGATTCATCCTATGTTCAGTAAAATAATAATAATAACAACAATAATTTTTCTAATCTCTCTGCTTCCCCTTTTTTGAATCTTCTCACCTTGGGCTCCTCCCATTCCCCTAATCAATTGCCATTGTAATTCACCAAATGTTTACAGGGAGCCTATTTTATGCCTGTTGGGCAGTGGGAATGTTATGTGAACAAGAGAGAGGCAGCTGCTCCCACTTTACAGTTTGGTGAGGATGACAGGCTTCAAACAAAGATTCTCACACCCTCTGAGGCTCATACAACAACAAAATCAAAGGCAGAGGCTTCAAATCAGTCCCTCTAAGAAAAAGAAAGCAATAGTAGATTATTTTTCCACTGAAAGGAATTACGTCCTTCACCTGAGAATGTCAGAGTGGTTTCCAATAACAAACAGCAAGGGGTCACAAACAACAGCAAACAACCTAATTGTCATCAATGTGAACAATATCATCAAAATAAAATACTTAAAATATAAATAACCTTGTTGAGAAGATCTACTACTTTATGGTCCGGTAGCGAAAACCTTTTACAAATGAGAAAGACCACTGATTCATGACCAATCTATACTATTTTATACAAAATTCTAGCAAGTTTGCTTTCTAACTTTTTTCACAACATGGACCACAGAGATAATGATCATGGCCCTGGGTAAGCTGACCAGGCTGCAGCCATAAGGCAACAAAACTGAAGGCTCAGGCCACCCAGACCCTCCTGAGGGCCCCAAGGGCTTAGGGACTGGTATTAGCTCACACCTGTAATGTTCTAAATTTTATTAAGGTATAGTTAGCATACAATATTAGGTCAGTTTGAGGTGGACAGCTCAGGGATTCAACACTTATATACCCTGTGATGTGATCATCACACAAAGTCTAGTAGCTATCTGTCACCACCCACGGTTATTATAACACTATTATTTGTATTCCCTCTGCTGTACTACATCTCCAAGGCTTATTTGTTTTATAACTAGAAGTGTATATAACTTATTACCCTTCACCGTCCACAGCCATCAGTTTGATCTACTTCTATGAGTTCATTTTTGTTTTGTTTTGTTTTGTTGGTTTGTTGGTTGGTTTGTTTAGATTCCACATATGTGTGAAATCATACAGTATCTGTGTTTCTGTGTCTGACTTATTTCACTTAATACCTCTAGGTGCATGTGTTTTCACAAATGACAATGGATTTTATCCTTTTTTATTGTTGAATAATATTTTATTTTATATACATATATCACAACTCAATATCAAAAATCAGACAATCCAATTTTTTAAAATCCCCTCTGTAAGTTATATGCCTCTCACAATCCCCAGCAGCCTGTCTGTTTCCTTCACTAGAAGAGGTTTTGCAAAAATGGCTGTTTTTCCTACTCAACAACAAGTTGTTTCATTGGCATTAAAATTTCTGAGTCAGTTCCATTGGCATCTGGTGGATGGAGGCTGGGATGTTGCTGAACACCCTACAATGCACATGACAGCCCCTTGCTTCTTGTTACAACTTATGGTTCAAATTCCTCCCTAGCTTCTTACTACACTTTTGTTTTAATTTTAATTAACTAAAATCATGCTTAATTTAGTATAAGAAGATCACAATTTCTCTTTTACAGAGAAATTGACCTAAGTATTCAGTGTATGTGTTCAGAATGACCTGGCTTACGTGACTTTTTGTCACTTAAGCTGCCTAGTAGCCTCTACAAAACCTTTGGGGAGGAAGGAATACAGGAGTAGGAAAGAAAGAAATAAGAGAAGAAAGATGAGGGCACAGACTAAGTATAAGGTGTAATTAGTAGGAAATGAAACTATTTTTAAGATAGGGCAGGGAGGACTGACGCTGTTACTGAAAACAACAAACTATTCTAACATTATCAACTGTCTAGCCAATCATTCACTAGCATTCTTTCACTTCCTCCAAAATGCCTCTCCTCCACCACCTCATCTTAGGCCTTGCATATCCTATTCCCTTTCATATACTCTTCCCACAAGACTCTGGCTCCTTTCCCACCTGCGCCAGTGGTTCTCACCTGTGGTGATTTTGCTCCCCAAGGAATATTCAATAATGTCTGGGATTATGGTGGTTGTCACAGCTGGAATGGAGTGCTACTGGCCTGTGGTTGTTAGAGATGCTGCTAAACATCCTACAATGCACAGGTCAGCCCGACAACAAAGAATTATCCAGTTAAAATGCCAGAAGTGTAGAGGTTGATAAACCCTTCCCTACCCTTGTGCTCGCTTCACCTACCACTTGGCAATTACTCAGAGAAATCTTCCAGGTTCCAAGACATGGCTTTCATTGAAGGGTTGGCTCTTCCTAGTGCACATGTCACAAGTGTAATGAAAATCCAGTCTGTTGTTTTATCTGTGTTCAGGGCTGGACTGAGAGCTCCATGGCCTGCCTTGTTCATCACCATATATTCAATACCTAGCACAGTTGTTAGATAAAAGAAGAGTTTAGGGATCTCTCCTGGAGTGTAGTCTTCAGAACAATTCAATAGCCACAGCTGGACTAGTCTCAACCCTTACATCAAAAATGGCCCTTCCCAATACACTTAACCATCTTCTTCGCTAGGTTGCCCTCCAAATGCCTTTGACTGTTTTAAAGGTCAAATATTTTCTCAAAGAATGAGTTGCTGCATTAAGGGTATTTAAGAGACTGGGGTTCAGGCGTGTGGACAATATGTGGAGCAATAGCACAGCTTCCCATGCGGAGCGCTCTGAAAGGAATGACACTCACGGGGGCATGCAAGCTCTGACATACTTGTTTTGATATCAGTTTCATTACTTTATATTTACCTTATGGAAATGCACAAAAATTAGGATGCCAGACAATTTTGTGAATGAAAAGAATAAGAAACAAAAAGACATAAAGGAAATACTTTAGACATTTCCATAGTATATTAAAAAATGCACAAACTTTGGAAATGACGTAAGAGCCAGGCTCTATCTCTTACTAAGTGTGTGATCTTAGGCAGTTTTCTTAAATTATCTGAGAGTTACTTTACAAATCTAAAATGAAAGTGAAAAAACACCCACTGTGTGGATTAATGAAGCAACACATTTAAAGTACTAGCACACTACCTTACTCTACCCTCAGAAGAAGTTGTATATAATAAAGGTCTACCTCCCGTAAAAGAATTAGGACAACATTCTAACCCCAAGAATGATGTAATCTGAGAACACTGGTTAAGAAGATTTTTCCATTCATTCATCAAATGTTTACAAAGCACTGGGTCCTCTGCTGGGGTACAATAATGAATTAGAGTGAGCATCATACCACAGTGGAAGTCCTGAAAATATATTTCACTCATTAACCCCTATAATAGGTGAAAAAAAAAAAAAAGTAGAATAGTGTAATAACAGGTCAAAGAAATAATGTATTTCATACAGCACAGTTTTCTTGCCTTGAAAAATTGGCATAATTCACCTAACATAATTAATATCATTTTGAATTCTTTGGTTGTAAGAAACAAAACCCTTCTCTGAGTAATTTGAGCAAATGACAATGCATTGCAAAGAAGTGGTGTGGCTCAGAGAACCCAAGGCCTAAAGCAGCAGCTTCAGGAAGGGTAGGACCAGAGTCATTCCCGAGCTTTCCACCTCCTCAGAGCTGCCACGAAGATGAATCTGCTTTAACCATTTCCTGTTAATTTAACCTTCATTTCTGTATCTTCCCTCCTAGACATCAAAGAGAGAGTCTAACAAATTTTAGGACACATGCCAACCCCTCCACTAAGGAAGGTCAAATCACCCTAAGTTACATTTCCAAAAAAATTGTCCTCAATAACAGAGAGGCCATTCACTATACGGAAATTAAGGCAGCATTGCCACAAGAAAAAAATGAATGATGGCTAAAATATGACAACAATAGCAGCAATAAGTAGTAAGAATAACAACAGACACTAGCTTATAATAAGTGCTTTCTATGTATTAGGTACTACTTTAAGCACTTACATCTATTATCTTATTGAACTATTACCAAAATCCTATGAGGTAGAAAATATTATGACTTCAATTTTAAAGATTAATAAACTAAGCTCAGATATGTTAAGTAACATATCCTGTGTCACACAGCTAGAAAAGTGAAATGTGATCTAATACCAAAAATGTACTTAACCACTATGCTATTTTGCTTCTCTTATTAACTTTGGGCAGGAAATAACCAAGTGCTCAATTATCCAAATTTGAACATTAAAAATAAAATCCTAAAAACTTCTATACTGTGGTAAGTATAGTTGGTGTCGGCCATGGTAAATGACAGTCTAGTTATAGAAAGCAGGCAGCAGTAACCACAGAGCTAATAAACGAAGCATAGAAATTCAGAATAATGTTTTCCAAAAAGGTAGAATGGTAATTTATTGACTACAAATGCTTTCCTCATCTCCCTGTAGCCTAAAAACTATTAACCTTAACAGTGAACAAGTGACTTACTGCAAATTGGATTCCACACATGAGCACAAACAAGTTTTCAATCAAATGTCTATGGATTTGTCAAACTCAATGAAAAACTGAGATTATAAAAATATCATGTCATCATGTTAGTTTTCCTTTAAAATGAATTCTCTGTTGCTGAACTGATAAAAGTTGAGATTTCCTAAATCTACCTGCAAATTTGGAATGAACTAATAAATATTTCTATGTTGTACTTAAAAAATTTAAACACCTACATATATAACTTCATCAGTACTAATAAATGAGAATCAATTTTCAGTACTAGAGAATCAGTTGCATCTCCCTAAGTGCCCGTCCATGAGGGTTGTACCCACTTGTCCTGTCAGCCAGACACAGAACCGACCCTGGGTACAGTGTGTATTGTGGAGCAGAGCATTGGCACAGAGGGAACTGCCTGAGTGTGAATCAGTGCACCACCATGTGACTTCACTGCTCGGTCCTCTTTCTTCATCTATGCATGGCTATTTCCAAGACTTGTTTTGAAGGTGAATTAGATAACACTGTAAATTGCTCAGACCCAGGTTGTCTTAGATTGGGTTCTTTAGAGGCAGAGCCCAAGTGGGGGATCTTGTAAATGTGCTTTTTGAGAGCAAGAGAAGGGCAGAAGAAGAAAGCTGAGAAAGTTTGTGGTCTCAGCTGAAGACTAGCTTCAGCCTGACCCTGTGGGAAGCTCTGGAGCAGGAACTGAACTACAGAGTTGGTCCCATCTTGAGGCAGGGGTTGGGGCTTTGTATTCTGTTGTCTGTCATTTGGGCCATTTTTTAGAGAGTTCAGAAAAGAGAGGAACAGAAAGCATAGCTGGCAATTCCATGGAGAAGAGGGTAGCTGTGAGCATTAACAATAAATACTCAGAGCAGGTAAAGGGTTTTGAGCAGGGCACCAACAGCATCAACTACACATGCCTGTGTGGTAAGCACTTCATAAACGTTAGCCTTTTATTTCACCCTAGCAATCACTCCTTAAGCCTAGAACCCTTGTTAGGCTCTATAAGTATTCACAGTCCAGCTGGAAAGATAGGTGTATGTTGGACTAAAAACACAATAAGAGAAAGGAGAAATGGCCTTTGGTACCCCTCTTCTCATATCCCCTTTCTTTGAATATCCTGCCTTTGTCCAACTCAGAAGCCCAGGGTGTTATCTTTGCTTACCAACCCTCCCCTGGCAACATTCAATGCCCAGATCTAGAGTTCATAATTCTTTTTAACAGCTAACACAGATAGATGTAATAGTGTCAATGGGTGAATCAATAAACCAAACCAGTGGTTTTCAACCTGCATTAGTGAGTCATGACATTAACAAAGTGCACCCTAACAATTAATATTTTAAAAATAGCAATAGAAACTCTAGAAAGACAACAGAGCAATGGAAATCCAGGAGACTAGTTTCATTTTGGAAAAAAAAAAAAGCCTAGCCCATGTATTAAAGAACTGGGCCAGAGGAATGTAATTAAGCACACATATTGGTCTGTAGACTGGCATTCAGTAGGCATTTAGTAAAAACTGAATGAATCAACATTAGCAAATATCTGATCATTGGTCAGTGGACTTCTCCTCTGACAGTTCCTAGTAAGCAGCAAGAGTGGTAGTTAACAAGGATCTATCTCATTCTAATTTTTTACCTAACTTCTCTAAGACAAGTAAGCAATAATTCAGCAAAGCTGTTGAGATCCTAAAAACCATTCCTTGTGACCAGAAGTGGGTGGTGAAATCAAGACTATGATAGCTGTCTTTGTCTTCCCTAAAAAAAGACCATGGACTGAATAGCTTACACAATATTTGTTTCTCACAGTTCTGGCAAGTCCAAAATCAAGATGCCAGCAGATTCAGTGTCTGGAGAAAGCCCATTTCCTGATTCATAGAAGACTGTCTTTCTCACTGAGTCCTCACATGGTAGAAGGGGTAAGCGACCTCTTTGGAGTCTCTTTATAAAGGCACTAACCCCATACATGAAAGCTCATGACCTGCTCACCTTCCAAAGGCCCCACCTCCAAATGCCATCACCTTGAGGATCAGGTTTCAACACATGAATTTTAGGGGAACACATTTAGTCTATAGCATTCTGCTCCTGACCCCCAAAATTTATGTCCATCTTACATGCAAACATATTCGTTTCATCTCAGTAGTCCCCCAAAGTCTTAACTTGTTCCAGCATCAATTTTAAAGTCTAAGTCCAAAATCTCATCTAAATATTATCTAAATCAGACTCATGGGGGAGATGTAATTCATCCTGAGGCAAATTCCTCTCCAGCTGCAAACATGTGAAACCAAACATATTTTGTACCTCCAAACACAGTGGTGGAACAGGCATAGAACAGACATTCTTATTCCAAAAGGGAAAGAAGGTCTCAGATAAGTACAAAATCTAATGGGGCAAATGACGTTAAACTTAAGCTTCAAGAATGCTCTGCTTTCCAGGCCCACTGGCGTAGCAGCAACATCCCTACTGGTCATTGGGCGATCCCACAGTGGCTCTCTGCTACACACCCCTGCCCTCCACACAGTTGTCCTGTGCCTGTGTCTACACACATCTTTGTCCTTTGAAACCGAGGTAGAGGCAGCCACCCCACTGAGAACATGTACTCTGTGTGTAGGGGGAGACAGCACCATGCACTTCTGCCAGAATTACTGTCTGTGCTCTCAGAGGTGTGACCGTCTTGGTCTGAGCTGCACTGGAGCCTCCAAGGAGTGCTGTACCAGAGTTCCTGGAGTGGACTGTGATGTGAGGCACCTCAGAACAGCACACACCCAGGTCTTGCAAGCACCAGCAGCCCCTCCTCTGAAACCATTCTGCCCACCCCCAAATACCCTGTCCTGGCACTCTGGGCATGTAAGGGGACTGGCGGCTCTGGTCACCTCTGAATCCCTTCTGGGTCATTCTTCCATTGCCTTAGTGAGTAGCTCCCCACTTCTGTTGACATGACTAATCTCCTTATCAGTCTGCCACTTGGCCACACCCTTTATGTTCTCTTTTTTTTTTTCAATATGGATGGGCTGAGAATTTTCCAAATCTTTGTTCTGCTTCCTTTTTGCTTAACACATCTTTAAATCATTTCTCTCTTCTCAAATGTTGTTATGAACAGTCAGGAGGACTCAAGTCACACCTTCAACACTTTGCTTAAAAATTTCATCAGCTAAATATCCAATTTCATCACATGCATGTTCTAGTTTCCACAAAACACTAGAACACAAATACAATTCAGAAAAGGTCTTTGCTACTTTATAACAAAAATGGCTTTTCCTTTAGTGTCTAATAACATCTTCATTTCCATCTGAGATCTCATCAAATTGGCCTTTGCTGTCTCTATTTCTACCATTTTTCTGTCCAGGATTTCTTAGGTGTTTTTTAAGAAGACAGAAGCTTTCTCTACAGCTCTCATCTTTTCTTTCTGAACCCTAACCAGAACTGCCTTTGTAAGTCCATTTACTTTAATTCACTTCTTTCTAGCATGCACCTCAAAACTTTTCCAGTCTCCACCTGTTACCAGTTCCAAAGTTGCTTACAAATTTTCAGTATATGTTACAGCAGCGCCCCAACTTCTCAGTACCAATTTCTGTCTTTTTATAGCCATCTGGATCTATGGTAATCTATCACAGCAGCCCAAACCGAATAAGACAATACCTAAGGAGCAAAAAGGAGAAGATAATTTTGGGTGGTTTGTAGAATAATAATGCTAAAATGTTACAGAAAAACCTCAGATTTGCATGACTTTTAACCTGGCACTATTTTTGAGGTATCATTTACATACAACAAAATTCACCAATTTTTAAGGTACAATTTGACATGTGACAAATGCATATGGTAGTGTAATTATCAACACAATCAATATACAGTACGTTTTTTCACATCAAAAATTTCCACATGGCCCTTTTACTCGGCAAATATTTTAAAAGAAGTACTGAGGTCAAAGGACTCATGGATATGAACAACAGTGTGGTGATTGCCGGGGGTGGGGGGATTGCGGACAGGTTAAGGGGACTAAAGAGTAATGGAAAAAAATACAGTAAAAATTTTTTCAATGGAAAAAAATAAATGAAGTACTGAGGTCAATAAAATTAGCCACTAATATTAAAACCAGTAAGCAAAAGAAAAACCTTGTCACCTTTTAATTGCAATCTCTTAAATTAATCCCTCAGTAAATGTATCTTGATAAATGATGAGAAATCAAGAGGTGACAATAACAAAAGCGTAGACAGCAAAAAGATAAACTTCCTCCAGAAAAGTAATCAATACTTAATTTATGTAATAGGTGTTACTTCAATCTGTATATAGCAGTTCAATCAGGGTGCCTACACAATGATATTCAGAGACAATGGATATTTTGGAGGGGACAAACTCACTGTTTCCCACGGTAACTTTTCTGAACAAGTACCAACCATAGAAAGCAAAGTAGAAAATGACCTGAACATTCCTGTAGCATGTACAGAGCTACACAGACTTATAGTTAATTTCCTTGTGTTCTACATAAGGAGTCAGCATGGACCCCGGTTCTGTACCAGAAGAGAACCATTACTCTAAACAGCCAAGTGGTCATGAGGATGACTATGTAAGTTTCAGACAGATTTTTTTTTTAAGAAAAGAAATAGGCCAGATGGAAGTATTAAAGGCAGGAACCAAATGAAGCCCAAGATTCTCCAAGAAGATAAAAAGATGACTAGGAGAGTAACAGCCAGTGCTGACCGGAGTCAGCACAGCCGGCCAGCTTGTGCAGGCAGACATGGCTCAGACTTGGCTCAAATCCAAAACAAGCACAATGTGCCCATATCCAGAGCAGCGAGGGAATGAACTGTGTGCTAAGCAACTGAATCAGCACAGGTTACAATAACATCTACAGTTCATTCTGAGGAAGAATATTTTAAAAATAAAAAGAAACCTCATATTGTCGAGCAGCACGAACCCCACATACTCTTTCCCAGAGGCAAGAGACGAGCCAGCAACGAATGAACTGCAACTTTGACACCCACACTCCAGACTGTTTTCAATCAAATTTCAAAGGAAGTTAAGTATGTAAAGAAAACTAAAATTTAAATTTTCACCCCCAAATGACATTAGATCAAAGAGTTCCTATTTTATAATTTCAAAATGTTAGTCCCACTTAAACATTTTCTGGCTTGCATGAGACTTTCCCATAATAATCAGTGTCCTAGAGGGTAAGCTTCTGATATTTCAGTGTGAATTTGAATTATGTTTGTTTACAGCTTGTTTTCTCTGGGGCTGAGACCTAAGAACAAGTGCTGATTTACCTAACTGGCTTACTTGCTGTACACAATGCATGAAAGCACCATAAAACATCACAGATCTTCCTACACAATCACATATCCGGCTCTGGCCAACATCTAATACGTTTCTGGGCAGTGAATTAGGGAGGACCTAGTTGGAAAGGATCTGTCAGGTCTCTGCCAGTTGCTGTCACTGTGAATGTCTATCCTCACTCACGCTAGCTTACCCGCCATCCTGCAAGTCTTCAGGAGTCTCGGGACCTCTTACCTTTGATTCTGACTCAAGCTAAAGCCAAAGAAAGTTATGGTAAGTATCCTCCTAAAAGCCAGTGAAAAGATTAAAGCCCCGATGAGGAAGAGAGGGAGAAGAGAAGGTGGTAGGAAGCTGCTGCCACTAGCTCTGAGTAGACTGCTTTTTCTTTTTCTTTTTTTTTTTTTATGTAATTGTCTTTTTTTTAAATTAATTAATTAATTTATTTATTTATTTTGGGGAGGACCCCCGCTCTGCAACAATCCCTTCCCCCCGCCTCAGAATTAAGACCCTTTATAATCTTCTAAAGGACAATGGGCAAAGGTTTTGTGCTCCTCTAGCTGCTTCATGGTTGTCGTCCTACCTACCCTTGGGTCCAGAAATCCCTAATAAGCATGGGGGTGTGGAGGGGAGGGTGGCCTTCCCACATGGGGAAGGATCTTGCAGACTCCAGGTCAGCTGGCTGTCCCCGGACAACGGCGTGCTTGGTTTAACAGGCTGGCATCCTTGTTGTATTCTGGGGGCAACAGATTTGGTAACAAGGTTAAAAGACATCATTCAATCCATAACCACTAGATGACAAAAGGCAGGGATTAATTTTTCAATGTCCCACATTAGGAAAAAAAAGGCTTCTTTGGAGGAAGGTGTGCAAGGCATGTCACACTTGTCCAAAACCCTTTTGCCCACTATAGTTAGTTGGGGCTGAGGGGAATATTTTAGGTTTCCCCCCTCTCAGACCTCTGGGCCCTTTCTGTCCAAGCCATTAGGATAGAAAAGAGAAACCAGTTTTAAAGTGAAGCCTACAGACTGCCCCATACTTCACCAACCCAGCCACTTAGTTCAGCCAAACTGTTGAGTCTCAGGACGCAGCGATTCAGACAGGATTAAGTGAGGCCTATATGTACAAATGACTGAGTAGATTGCTTTAAAAGAAGCTCAATGGTGTATTTTTTTTTTTTTAAGTCTCCAGAATAATTATAAGATCACTTAGCTTGGTGCTTCTCGAATCACGTGGAGACATCAAAATTTATGTTTTGATTCAGTAGGTCTGGCATAGATCCAAGATTCTTCATTTCTTATAAGCTCCTCAGGTGATGTCATATTTGTTGGTCCATGAACCACATTCAAGAACCCATTTGTTAGAGTCTTTGTTTAAAACTTCAGATTTCTAGGTGCCACCCTTAACCAATAGAAGCTATGGAAATCACCACTTTTTGATTTCCTGAGATGATTCTTATGCACACTAAATTTTGAGGAGTATTTAATTTACACTCCCTGACAACTCACTGCATCACTGCTGGGAAAGTAGCACCTGA
Source organism: Furipterus horrens (assembly GCF_987537825.1). Classification (NCBI taxonomy): domain Eukaryota; kingdom Metazoa; phylum Chordata; class Mammalia; order Chiroptera; family Furipteridae; genus Furipterus; species Furipterus horrens. The sequence goes on along the minus strand of NW_028327175.1, from coordinate 52,739,296 downwards.
GTCTACATCAGCCAGTAGTTACTATGGTGACAGCTTCCTGCCACAGCCAGAGTAGTAACGGTGGGGCTGGAGAAGTTGTATTCCACATCCAGTATATTTGGATGGTGGCTCAGGAACACTATGAGTCATCTAACTACTTTACTCTCTTAACTACTGACTTTTACCCTTCTGCTAGTGATTTTTACATAGTAGTGGAAGTGGAAGTGGGAGTTTATATGGTTCCTCAAGAAAGGAAATGAAAATATTGGGGGTGGTAAAGGGCACATACTAATTAGGTTGGATCTTCTTTATAATTCTCTGTAATTTTCTACAAGGATACCTATTACTACTTTTATAATCAGAAAAATTTTCTAAAGTTTTTTAACATTTAATATTCCCTAAAATAACAAGCTACCTGAAAATGTCTTTCCTTTGAAATTTAGCTTTTCTATACACTCTAAGTTTTTTTTCTGATTCTTAAACTTTACTTCTGGATTTCACCTACTAGAACTTTTTGCCTACTATTTGTTTCTTCAATCCTTGCCTCTTAAAACTGCATATTCCATTATTCAAATAATAAGAATAACTATATAAATATTATAACTGTGATTATGATAGAATGTTCAAAGAAAGATTAATGTGTATCTATTATGTAACTATGTAAAATATATCTTAATTTGGACAAGAACTGGGATAAAATGTATAAATACAAGAACAATTACATTAGCAAACGAACAATAAACAGGCAGATATCAGTTTTGTGAATGTACCTATATTTCTCATAAGAAAACGTTCAGAGCAATAGAACTTTAAATATTTTCTTTTTAGGTGTTTAGTTTTACTAAGTTGCACATTTTTCCACTAAAATAAATGGCTCATGCCATGTATTCCCTAGATGTAAGCACCTCTAGACATTTTGATTTCATTTCATAACTCTGTTGCTTACATATTTTTTTAACTTATCAAACATGAACTCAATTAAAGATGAGTCTTTAGCTCACATAATCCCTCCTCATCCACCTTATATGTTGTTGCTGTTGGTATTATCATTAATTACTCTACTTGTCACATCTAAATTTTTAATATTTTTCAATCTCTATTCCTTATTCTGTCAACTCTGACATGATCCAGTGACTTCCCATTTTGTGGTGATGATGATAATGACACCCTTGCCCTTTACTTTGCTTTTCCTTCCTCCTGCTTTCTTCTGTATGATGTCATATTTAGTTTTATAATTTATATTCTGTACCATTACCATAATAGTCTTTAATGTTTTGTATATAAACTGAGTCTAAAAATTAAAAACTAATTGACTGGTCAAGATGGAGGCATAAGTAAACACAGCTCGCCTCCTCACACAACTATAATGAAAACTACAGCTTAACTTTGAAACAACTATCAACCAGAATCATCAGGAAAGTGAGCTGTATGGAAGTCTGACAGGCATGGAATTAAAGAAGTCACATTTATCCAGACCAGTAGAAGGGGGTGGAGACATGAAGACCTAAAACAGGCAGTCCCACACCCACAGGTGGTGGATAAAAATTGGGAAGGGATAGTTCAGGAGCAAGAGATCCCAGTCCCACACAGGGACCCTGCAGGGTTCCAGTGCCAGGAAGATAAGTCCCCATAACATCTGGCTGTAAACCTAGTGGGGGTTGGGATGACTGAAGAAACTGCAGGATTCTCAGGTATCTCCTCTTAAAGAGCCCATGAAAGTTTTAGGACTTATGCAGACCCACTCCCTCTGGGCTCCAGGACCACGGCCACAACTGGAAGGGCACCAATGGCATATGGGGAAAACCTAAAGTGTCTGGAATCAAGGTGAGTGATAGTGGACAGCTTCCCCTGAATAAAAACTCCAGAGGCCAGGAAGTCCTCCCCACAGCAGAGCCAGAGTGGGGACACCATATCTGAGACTCCATCAACCTGGTTCACACAGGTTTTCCTGCCCTGGCAATTACCTAAGGATTCACCCCATCCAACTTATGGGTGTACTTTTTCTACATTAGGCCACAGGGAGTCAAAGCAGCTCTACCAAATACATAGAAACCAACACAGGCAAGGTGCCAAAATAAGAAGACAAAGAAATTTGGCCCAAATGAAATAACAGGACAAAACTCCAGAAAAGAACTAAACAAAATGGAGATAAGCAACCTATCAGATGCAGAGATCAAAACATTTGTTATTAGGATGCTCAAGGAACTTATTGGGTATTTCAACAGCATAAAAAAAAGAGCCGGGCAGAAATAAAGATTACACTAAGTGAAATAAAAAAATTCAGGGAACTAATAGTGGAGGGGATGAAGCTGAGAATCAAGTCAATGATTTGGAACATAAAGAAGAAGAAAACATTTGATCAAAGACAAGAAGAAGAAGAAAGAATCCAAAAAACAAGGGTAGGGTAAGGAGCCTCGGGGACAACTTCAAAAGTACAAATGTTCGAATCATAGGGATGCCAGAAGGAGAAAAGAAAGAGCATCAAAAACATATCTGAAAAAATAATGAAAGAAAACTTCTCTAATTTGGTGAAGAAAATAGACATGCAAATCCAGGAAGCACAGAGAGTCCCAAACAAGATGGATGCAAAGAGGCCCACTCCAACACACATCATAATTAAAATGCCAAAGGTTAAAGATAAAAAGAGAATCTTAAAAGCAGCAAGAGAAAAGTAGTTACCTACAGGGAAGTTCCTATAAGACTGTCAGCTGATTTCTCAAAAGAAACTTTGCAGGCTAGAAGGGGCTAGCAAAAAGTATTCAAAGTGAGGAGAAGCAAGGACCTACAACCTAGATAACTCTATCCAGCAAAGCTATCACTTCAAATTGAAGGGCAGATAAAGTGGTAGGTATAGAATAGACAGGGGGATGTTAAGAACAGTATAGGAAACGGAGTAGCCAAAGAACTTATATGCATGACCCATGGACATGAACTGAGGGGAGGGGGTTTGCCAGTAGGAATGGGGAGTAGTGCGTGGAGGGGAGCAAAGAGGGAAAAATTGGGACAACTGTAATAGCATAACCAATAAAAAATGTTTTAAAAATAAATGTTCGGTGAATTGAAAAGAAAAAAACAATAAAAAGCATTTATGTCATTGTGACTATCAGTGTTATTTTTTGCAAGGCCAAGAAATATGCTGGCTTACCTGTACTTCTTGACAAGTCCCATGTCACTGTGTTGGGTGACTCGAAGAACACCATTCCTGAATCAGAGTTAAGTGGATTCTTTTCTTATGTGGCCTTGATTGTTCTAAATCTCATCAAGTTTTTGTTTGTTTTATATTTGGGCCAAGGTTTTCTTGTACTTTTATGCTTGATTTGGTTTGAAAGACAGAGGTGAAGAGATTACCTGGTTTTATCCTTGTAAATAGAGAAAATACAGTTGATGGCTGAACAACTTGGGAGTTAGAAGCACCAACCCCTACCCCAGTCAAAAATCCAAGTATAATTTCTGACTCTATAGTCGGCCCTTTGCATCTGCAGATTCAACCAACTGCACACTGAAAACTATTTAATCTGAAGTTTGAAAAACCATGGTTGGGAATGCAAAAACACTGCTTTAATCATGGTTGTTTGAATCAATGGATGCAAAGCGCAAGGATACAAAAGGCTGACTGTACTTACTGAAAAAAATCCATGTAAAAGTGTGGACCCACACAGTTCAAACCCACGTTGTCAACCGTTAACTGCATATACTTCACCATATCCTGAAATTTCTCTCAACTCTCAACCATGTAACAAGATATGTTTGTGCCAAGAGGCACTTACAGACTGATGGTTGGAGGCTTACCATCCAGTTCTCCCCCTGAGCTTTCTTACCTGGCTCAGACACCTGGTTTTCTTTCCTGGTTCTCTCCTTATTTTCCTATCACTGAGAAATGTCTTCATAAAGGATACATTGTAGGCAAATTTTCTGAGTCTTTGCTGCCTCACAGTGTCTTTATTCTACCCTAATACTTGATTCATAGATTGGTTATGGAACTTTTGCATCAAAATAACTTTTCATCATAATTTTAAAAGCATTATTCTATTATGTTCAAGGAACACAGGTAGCTGATGTCAGTCTGATACCAGTCTGGTTAGCTGTCCTTTTCGGAAAACTTTTTCTTCCTCAAAACTACTTAGTATCTTATCTGTATCCCAAATGTTCTGAAATTGCATAAGAATGCATCCATGTGTGGGTGTTTTTAGTCATCCTTGACAGCACTTGATGAATTCTCCTAATCTAAAATTCAGCTTTGGAAATTGTTTTTTAATTACTGAAGTTTCTTTCCCTGTCCTTTCTCTGCTTTTTATTTCTGGGATTCTTATTATTCTGATTTTGTAACTTCCAGATCCACCATACCTTGTCTTTCATAATTTCATGGCTTTGTATGCTTTTGCTTGATGTTCTTGGAATTTTACTTTTCAGAAATTGTTTTTAATTTATAAGCATCATTCTTCATTATGCTTATTCATTTTTCATGGAATCTTGCTTTTGTTTTATGGATGTAATCTCTTTTCAAATCTTAATGCCCATACTAATAAACTAGAATCTTTTAAAGTTCTCTTGTTTCCTAAGTTAACTCTGTTGTCTCCAGGGTGTATATATATATATATATATATATATATATATATATATATATATATATATATATATATATAATATTTCAGAAATATTACATTTAAAATATATATTTAATATAGTATATTCATATATATTTACTTACCTTGATTTGCTCTTTGTTAATATTATGACTTTACTGTCTGGTATCTTGGATATTTAAGAATGAAGGTCAGAATTCTGAGACTCCGTGTGTTTGCAGTATCAAGCCGGAGAGCTCACTAGCGGGGAGTGAATTCTTGTAGGGAGTTAGGGAGAGGATTTGGCCGAAAAAGACAGAGGAGGGAGAGAACAGTGAACAACCAGGACTGGGAGAAACTGTGTGACCTGAGTCTAGAGAGAAACATCCTCAGCTGCAACCTCCGACGGAAAGCTCGGCATCCCGGGCGTGCCCAGCACTTGTGCTAGGGCCCTACAGAACAAAGGAGCAGTTTTGGGGCAAGGAAACGGACTGCACAGAAAAGCTGCGGCGGAACTCCAGACCGGGGGAGAACTGTGTTCTTGAAATCAGTGTTTGCTCTTTAGTCGCGCTAGAATCCCACAGAACAAAAGGCAGGTTTGGGGCTAGGAGAGAAATAGGACGGGCAGGGTGTGTAAGTAGGGAAGAGAGCGGAGGCGGAGGTTCTGGAGGGGAGACGGTTTTAGGGCAAGGAGAAGGGCCCACAGGGAAGGGCTGCTGCGGAGCTCCAGACTGGCAGAGAGCTCCGGGGAAGGAGAGTGCTGCGCTGACCGACCACACTAGAGTCCCACAGAACAAAGGGACGGTGCTGTGGCGGGAAGAAAGATAGACCGCGCAGGCCGATAGACAGGGAAGCCTCAGAATAGAGAAAGTTTTGGGGCAAGGAGAAGAGCACACACAGGAAAGCCACTGCAAAGCTCCAGACTAGGGGAGAGGCCCTGGGCAGGAAAGGGCCACTGGGCCCGGCACTTTGACCGACTGTGCCAGAGTCCTGCAGAACAAAAGGACGATCTTGAGACAGGGAGAGAGGTAGGGTGCGCAGGCATATAGACAGGGAAGAGAGCAGAAGCTGTAGCCTGGGAATAGAGACAGGACTGGAGGCAGGGCGGGGATTGCTGGCAGGCACAGGCTGGACCAACCGGGGGAAGGAGTAGCTGGACAAGCCTGAGGAGGGCTGAGGATGCCTCAGGAGGGGACAACTAAAGGCAGCTCACAGCAGAGCGGCGGTAGGCCCACGAAAAAAAGACTAGCAACCCCAGAATCAAGCAGAACCCTCCCACAGCCAGCCAACCAACCAGAAAAGATTTGAAACTCATGGAATTTTGAATAGGAGCAGACTCAGGAAGGAAGCAAGGAAAAACCAAAAAACAAACAAACCAAAAATACCCAGAGACTGTGCATAAAAGTTGAATTGAGTTAAAATCCTCATTCTTTTATCTCTCACTCTCTCTCTAACTACCCCTACCGTCAGTCCCTTCTTATTCTTGCTCTTTTTCTCCCCTCCCCTTCCCTCCCTTCTCTCCCCTTAGCATTCTCCCCTGCATCCTATTCTCAGTTAATTTTATAATTTTAAGTTCTCTCCCTTTCTCACCCTCTCCTTTCTCTGCGCTACGCACCTTCAACTTTATTAAATTTCTTTCTTTATTTTGTCCCCCTTCAGTCTACATTCATTTTTCTTTCATCTCTTGTCCTTATTTTCCTTCTCTCCCTATACATAATCTCTCTCTCCCTATTACACTTTATATTCTAATCTCTTAATATTCAAATTATAATTCTAATCTATCCCCCTCTCCCTTTACTCTCCCATTCTTACCCCTTCTCTTTTTCTACCCCACCCCCCCACTTCTTTCCCTACCTCTTGTATTTCTCTCCTTCATCCTATCTTTTGCCAACTCTTCAATTTCAATCCTCCCCTCCCTAATATCTCCTCTTCCTCCAGATTTCCTTCCCTCCTCTGAGCTCTTTTCCTCCCAAATCCTCTTGCTTTCCTATCTCCTATTCCTCTCTCTCTATATTCACCTTTTCTCTCTATCTTGCAACTTTATATCATGTTTTAATCTCCTAATCTTTTTTATAACATATAATTTAAAAAAGAATTTTAATCCAGTCCCCTCTCTTCTACCTCCCCTTCTTCTTTTGTTCTCTCTCCTACCCTTCTCTTCTCTACTTTCTCTCTCTCTTTCCTCTCTCCCTTCCTGTCTTGCTATTTTCTACTCTGTATTTTTATCCTTAAAAAATTCTCTCTCAATCTATTTCCTACCTTCTAACCTCCCCAGCCCTCTCTTTCAATTTCTGGCTGTCTGTCTACCTGGATGTCTGTTGTGTCTACGCTACCTCCCACGCTAATCATATAGTATATACCGATTATATAATCCTAATACTATACACTTCCACTTTCTCTCTCCACACTGTAACCCTCCCCTCCTTTTCAAACAGACAGTGTAAGTGTTAATTGCTCTCTTACATAACCTTGATCCCAATTGCTAACATTAATACTCTATCAACTTCCAGCTCAAAAATTACCCTTCCTTCATTTAAAACAACTCCTTTCTGTTTCTCCTACGAAATAAGAGTCCCAGTATCTCCACAAGTATATTAACACGGGCTCATTGGCAGCCTATAGTGGGATTGTATTTGGGGGAGACATTGGAGGGTGTGGGTTTCTTGCCTGGGTTGTGTAATTATGTTTTAGCAGCACCTTCACAAAAGATCTCAAGACAAGGTGGGCAGAGTGACTCTCAATCAACTAACCAGAGAAAAAGATCCACCAAAAAGTAGCTGAAATACAAACAAACAGATTAAAGAAATATCATCAAGGACAACACAGACGGAGATCCAGGAGGGCGGAGGAGTAAGCAGAAGCTACACTAACCCCCTCCCAGGACCAGCCAGTGCTGACTCAGCCCCAGTATAGCAGACAGACCATCCCCCTCCAAGTGGTGTCATACTAAGGGGAAATAAAAGCCCTGCCTACAGGGATTAAGTTGCCACACCCACGGTCCTTAAGCCTGATGGCTGATCACAGATTGAGTATAGTAACAACTAAAGAAGAGAGACAAAGGCAGTAGATCCCTGGAAGTATCCAACAGGCTGCCTAGGGCCAGTCTGGTACATGATCTGACGCTACCAGAGGCAGATCCAGGAAGAACTGATCATTCTAAGAAGCACCAACAAACAAAAGGAATCACAAAAATGGGGAGACAGAGAAACAACCCCCCATCAAAAGGAAAGGTAGAATCCCCAGAGAGAGTGCTAAATGAAATAGAGGGGAGCAAAATATCAGATACAGAATTTAAAACATGGATTATGGAGAAGCTAAATGAGCTCAGCGGAAACTACAAAGAACTCCAGAAAAACTACAGTGAACTCCAGAAGAACTATAAGGAACTTACTGAGAATTATACCAGCATCAAAAAGGACATGGAAGTTATCAATAAGAGCCAGGAGGAAATGAAGAATACGATCTCTGAATTGAAGAACACAGTAGAAGGAATTAAAAGCAGGCTAGAGGAAGCAGAAGATCGGATCAGCGAGCTGGAGGACAACGTACACAAAAACTCCCAGACAATGCAACAAAATGAAAAAAGACTGAACAAGACTGAAGAGGTTCTAAGACAGCTGCAGGACAACATGAAACGTAACAATATCCGTATCATTGGAATTCCAGAAGGAGAAGAAGAAGAGCAAGGGATAGAAAACCTCTTTGAAAAACTAATGACAGAAAACTTCCCTCACATGAGGAGAGAAAGAGTCACGCAAATCCAGGAGGCACAGAGGGTCCCAATGAAGATGAACCCCAACAGGCCCACCTCAAGACACATCATAATTAAAATGGCAACATCCAAAGACAAAGAGAGAATCCTAAAAGCAGCAAGAGAGAAACAACTAATAACATACAAGGGAGCTCCAATAAGGCTATCCTCAGATTTCTCAGCAGAAACACTACAAGCAAGAAGGGAATGGCAAAAAATATTCCAAGCAATGAAAAACAAAGGCCTACAACCAAGAATACTCTACCCAGCAAGGCTCTCATTCAAAATGGAAGGCGAAATAAGGAGTTTCTCAGACAAAGGAAGACTAAAAGAATACATCTCCACCAAACCAGCAATGCAAGAGATGCTAAAGGGTCTGCTCTAAAAAGATAAAGAAACAGAGAGAAACAGAGAAGAACACGAGTACAAAGGGGGAAAATGACAATGAATAAGTACTTATCAGTAATAACCTTAAACGTAAATGGATTAAACGCTCCAATTAAAAGACATAGGGTAGCTGAATGGATTAGAAAGAATGACCCACATATATGCTGTCTACAAGAGACCCACCTTAGAACAAAAGATCTACACAGACTGAAAGTAAAGGGATGGAAAAATGTATTCCAAGCAAATGGACATGAAAAAAAAGCCGGGGTAGCAATACTTATATCAGACAAAACAGATTTCACAGCAAAGTCCATAAAAAGAGACAAAGAAGGGCATTTCATAATACTTAAGGGAAAAATCCATCAAGAAGATATAACCCTTATAAATATATATGCACCCAACTTAGGAGCACCCAAATATGTAAGGAAAATTTTGAAAGACTCCAAGAAAGATATAGGCAGCAACACACTCATCGTAGGGGACTTTAACACCCCATTGTCAACAATGGACAGATCTTCAAAGCAAAGAAACACCAAAGATATTGAGGCACTGAACAACACTTTAGATCAAATGGACTTAGTTGATATATATAGAAGTTTACACCCCAAAGAAGCAAAATATACATATTTCTCAAGTGCACATGGAACATTTTCAAAGATAGACCACATGGTAGGACACAAAACAAGCCTCAATAAATTCAAGAAAATTGAAATTATATCAAGCATCTTCTCAGATCACAATGCCTTAAAATTGGAAATCAACCTCAAGGAAAAAACTCAAAAACATTCAAACTCATGGAGAATGAATAACATGCTATTAAATAATGAATGGGTTAACAATGACATCAAGGAAGAAATCAAAAGGTTCCTGGAAACCATTGATAATGAACACACAACAACCCAAAACCTATGGGATACAGCGAAAGCAGTCTTAAGAGGAAAGTTCATAGCAATACAAGCCTACCTAAAAAAGCTAGAAGAATCTCTAATAAAAAATTTAACCCTACAGCTACAAGAACTAGAGGAAGAACAACAAGCAAAACCCAGATCAAGTAGAAGGAAGGAAATCATCAAGATCAAAGCAGAATTAAATGACATAGAGTCTAAAGTAACAATTCAAAAGATCAACAAGAGTAGGAGCTGGTTCTTTGAAAAGATAAACAAAATTGACAAGCCTTTAGCCAGGCTCATCAAGAAAAAAAGAGAGAGAACCCAAATAAATAAAATCAGAAATGAAAGAGGAGAAATCACAACTGATACCACAGAAATACAAAGAATTATAAGAAATTATTACGAACAACTGTATGGCAAGAAATTTGACAACCTAGAGGAAATGGACAGATTCCTGGAAAACTATAGTCTGCCCAAACTGAATCAAGAAGAAGCAGAAAGTCTGAATAGACCAATAACAGCTAGCGAAATTGAAGCAGTAATCAAAAAACTCCCAGCACACAAAAGCCCAGGACCAGATGGCTTCACAAGTGAATTCTACAAAACATTTAGGAAAGAACTAACTCCTATCCTCCTCAGACTATTCCAAAAGATACAAGAAGAGGGAAGACTCCCAAACTCGTTCTATGAAGCCAGTATAACCCTAATTCCAAAACCAGGTCAAGACACAACAAAGAAAGAAAACTACAGACCAATATCGCTGATGAACATAGATGCTAAAATCCTCAACAAAATATTGGCAAACCGGATCCAGCAACACATTAGAAAGATCATACACCACGATCAAGTAGGATTCATCCCAGGGATGCAAGGATGGTTTAATATTCGCAAATCAATAAACGTGATACACCACATAAACAAAATGAAAGACAAAAACCACATGATCATATCAATAGATGCGGAAAAAGCATTTGATAAAGTACAACACCCATTTATGATAAAAACTCTCAGCAAAATGGGAATAGAGGGAGCATACCTCAACATAATAAAGGCCATATATGAGAAACCTGAAGCCAACATCATACTCAATGGGCAAAAACTGAGAGCATTCCCCCTGAAATCAGGAACAAGACAAGGATGTCCGCTCTCTCCACTCCTATTCAACATAGTCCTGGAAGTTCTAGCCACAGCAATCAGACAAGAAAGAGAAATAAAAGGCATCCAAATTGGAAAAGAGGAAGTAAAACTGTCATTATTTGCAGATGACATGATAGTGTACATAGAAAATCCTTTAGACTCCACAAAAAAACTACTCAATCTAATAAGTGAATTCGGCAAAATAGCAGGATACAAAGTCAATATTAAGAAATCGAAGGCATTTTTATACACCAACAATAAAAACTCAGAGATAGAAACTGAAAGAAAAATCCCATTTACCATAGCAACAAGAAAAATAAAATACCTAGGAATAAACTTAACCAAAGAGGTAAAAGACCTGTACACAGAAAACTACATAACACTGAAGAAAGAAATTAAAGAAGATATAAATAAATGGAAGCGTATACCATGCTCATGGATGGGAAGAATCAACATCATTAAAATGTCCATACTACCCAAAGCAATTTATAGATTCAATGAAATCCCTATTAAAATACCAGCAACATATTTCACAGACCTAGAACAAATACTTCAAAAATTTATATGGAACCAAAAAAGAGCCCGAATAGCCACAGCAATTTTGAGGCAGAACACAGTAGGAGGAATCACAATACCCGATATCAAACTATACTACAAGGCCACGGTAATCAAAACAGTCTGGTACTGGCATAAAAACAGACATATAGATCAATGGAACAGAATAGAGAGCCCAGAAATAAGCCCAGGTTCATATGGTCAACTAATATTTGACAAAGGGGGAAAGAACATCAAATGCAGTGAAAAGAGCCTCTTCAACAAATGGTGTTGGGAGAACTGGACAGGGACATGCAAAAAAATGAAACTAGACCACCAGCTCACACCATACACCAGAATAAACTCAAAATGGATCAAAGACTTAAATGTAAGCCGTGACACCATAAAAGTCCTACAGGAAAAAATAGGCAGGAAACTTTCAGATATCCCACGTAGCAACATTTTCACTGATATATCTCCTAAGGCAAGGGAAATAAAGGAAAGAATAAACAAATGGGACTATATCAAACTAAAAAGTTTCTGCTCAGCTAAAGAAAACATCAGCAAGATGCAAAGGAAACCAACCATATGGGAAAATATATTCGCCAATAACATCTCAGACAAGGGATTGATCTCCAAAATATATAAAGAACTCATACGACTCAACACCAAGAAGACAGACAACCCAATTAAAAAATGGGCAAAGGACCTGAACAAACACTTCTCCAAAGAAGACATACAGAGGGCCCATAGACATATGAAAGTATGCTCAACATCACTAGCCATCAGAGAGATGCAAATTAAAACCACAATGAGATACCACCTCACACCAGTCAGAATGGCAATCATCAACAAATCAACAAACAACTTGTGCTGGAGAGGATGGGGAGAAACGGGAACCCTGGTGCATTGCTGGTGGGAATGCAGATTGGTGCAGCCACTGTGGAAAACAGTTTGGAATTTCCTTAAAAAACTAAAAATGGAACTGCCTTTTGAACCAGCAATTCCATTGCTAGGATTATATCCAAAAAATCCCGAAACACCAATTCAAAAGAACCTATGCACTCCAATGTTCATAGCAGCACTATTTACAATAGCCAAGTGCTGGAAACACCCTAAATGCCCATCTGTAGATGAGTGGATTAAAAAACTGTGGTACATTTACACAATGGAATTCTATGTAGCAGAAAGAAAGAAGGAACTTCTACCATTTGCAACAACATGGATGGAACTAGAGAAAATTATGCTTAGTGAAATAAGCCAGGCAACAAAAGAAAAATACCTTATGCTGTCACCTATTACAGGAAACTAATGAACAACACAAACAAATGAGCAAAATTGAACCAGGGGTATGTAAACAAGAAGTAGACTAACAGTAACAAGGGGGGCGGGGGGGAGGAAATGAAAGGTGTAAGGGGATGGGTCAAGTTAAAAAATATATATATATATATGAATGACCCACAGACAGGTGCAACTGAGTGGGGACTAAATGTGGGGGAGGGGAGGGACAGGGTGCAGGGAAACAAGAGGGCTAAAAAAGTGAGACAACTGTAATGGAAAAACAAACAAAAATTTTTTAGTGGGGGAAAAATGAAAATATGAAGAATGGAAATGCCAGTTCAGTGAATATTAGGACAAAGATTTTCCTTCACGTTGTATATTTTTCTCCCTATTTGATCCCTCCAGAGTTTGGCATTCTAAACAAGTAAGTAATGACATAAGTTCCTTTGCATAGAACTAATAAGACCAGTTGTCAACAGAGGTTCTTTTTTTTTTTTTTTTTTTTTCTGACCAAGTCTTTGACTGGAATGTCAAGCCTAAAGGAAACATACTTGGGCTCAGATTGTTACCAGAAAGCCCCGAGGAACTGGGAATGACTTTCAAAGGTAATAAAAGCCCATGAGATAAAAGGCCTGGTACCATGGTTGGTTGTGCGGTCCACAGCAATCTTTCCAGAGAAGGAACGAAGGTTGTTTTCCTGAAAGATGGCTAGAAGGGACCTTAAGGCACAAGGAAAGACCAGAAAGACTTGGAAAAAACAGGTGTGTACAGGCAAGGATGAATGCCAGATATGTGGCACAGCTTCTGTGCCCTGAAGAACAGACTGAAGGTCACCCCAAATATTCCTTGGGTAAGTTCCAGCAAAGCAGAACTAAAGATCATAAGTGATCATTTGCTGCTCTTGTTATGTTTATGCAAATGAACAGGATAAATTAAAAATGGACTTAATGTAGTCCCTTTAAAGACAAGGAGGGTCACCTTAGGGAGAAAAATTATTATTCAAGGAAAATCACAATGATCAGTAGTAGAGTATAAAACAGGGCAACTAACCGTCTTAAAAGTTTCTTCTCCAGATTTAGAGACTTGTTTGCGGGTTATGTTACATAAATTAACACGTGTTTTTTGTTTTCAAAGGACATAAGCCTATGATCGCATTACCTGAGTGATTATGTGTACGCATAAGCCTCACTTAATCCTCTCTGCAGCGCTGCCTCCTGAGACTCAACGGTTTGGCTGAACTGAATGGCTGGGTTGGGGAAGAATGGGGTGGTCTGTGGGCTTCACTTTAAAACGGGTTTCTCTTTTCTATCCTAATGACTTGGACAGAAAAGGCCCAGAGGTCTGAGAGGGGGAAAAACCTAAACTATTTACCTCAGCCCAAACTAAGTATAATGGGCAAAAGGGTTTTGGACAGGCGAGATGTGCCTAGCACACCTTCTTACAAAGAAGCCTTTGTTTTTTTTTTCCCCCTAATATGGAACATTGAAAAATTAATCCCTGCCTTTTGTCATCTAGTAGTTATGGATTGAATGATGTCTTTTAACCCTTTTCGCCAAATCTGTTGCCCCCAGAACACAACAAGGACACCAGCCTGTTAAACCAAGCACACTGTTGACCGGAGACAGCCAACTGACCTGGAGTCTGCACGATCCTTCCCCATGTGGGAAGGCCACCCTCCCCTCCACACCCCCACTCTTATTAGGGTTTTCTGGACCCAAGGGTAGGTAGGACGACGACCATGTCCAGCTTGAAGCAGCTAGAGGAGCTTGAGACCTTCGCCCATTGTCCTTTACAAGATTACAAAGGGTCCTAATATTTGAGAGGGGGGGGATAGTTAATTTTTACGAACCAGGGGTATGGACTTGGGGGGGATTGCTGGGGGAGGGGGGTGCTGGGTGGAGGGGAACAAGGGGGAGAAAATTGGAACTGTTGTAACAATATAATCAATAAAAAACATTAAAAAAAAAAGAAAAAAAAAAGAATGAAGGTCAGGGTTTATTATTTTAGAGTTTCTTCTGCACTATTTCTAGGTAGGCCCTTCCCCTGAGCAGGAAGGAGAGCCATGATTGTGTTCATAGGCAGTGAGTATGGGCTGGGAGGTTTTCAAATGTTGACTGGACAGGAAGGAAACTGGATGCCAGTTTCCAGAGTAAGGATGGCAGTTCTCTAGAAGCCTGTATTTCCCCCAGACAGTATGAGTTCTTGAGGGCACTGTGTGCTAAATTCTTTCACACTACCTAACACATCAGAAAGGATTTTTTTTTATTAAAGATCATCATGTTATCATTTATTAAAGGGGAAAAAACAAAGCAAAAAAAAACTGTTTTGTGATGTTTGGGGAAGGGATCGCTTACTTATCAGCAATAGTCTTTATCTTTGAAACGAGCTAGTAAAAAGCACAGTCTCTACTATATGAAATAGTCTCGAGGTAGGAGAAGTAGTAGTCACAAATATACTGCTGGATATAAAAAATTCAGTTATGTAATTGGAAGCATTAAAAAACTATGGACTGTCTGCACAATTAGAAATATTGATTCACGTTTTAACAAAGAGCTGTAAAAGCTCATCGTATTTGAACAGGCACGATGTCCTGAAGGCAGAAAACCACCCCCACAGGCTTCTGCACATCCTCACCCCCAGCGTCACGATCAGAATTTACAAATGCAGCAGAAATGGCGAGTTCAGAGGGCGTCCACCCTTGTTTGGAGTGGCCAAGTCAAGCAAACATCCTGAGGGCAAAACAGACACTTCCACAGCAGGGAGCCCCCAAGACTGAACGCTAAGCTACAGTTCTCCTTTAGGGAGTGACACACAGGGCTTGTCTGTCCTCAGGAGCGAGGCTCATAACCTCCCTCCAGTGCGCAGGTCCTACGGGCACCCAGCAACACCTGGTCTCAGCCTGCGCCCTTGGGGCACCTGGCAGGAGGTGCGGGGCAGGAAGCCCCTTCCTATCAGGGGACTTATGTCTGTGACACTAATACAGTGCATTAAATGGAGTAACATTACTTTGCTGTGAACGCATACATCAGTATTGCCTATTACAGCGATTTTCAACCAGTGCATGTCCTCTTTGGAGAAGTGTCTATTCAAGGTCCTTTGCCCACTTTTTACTTTAATTGTTTGTCTTTTGGTGTTGAGTTTTATAAGTTTTATACATTCTTTATAAATTTTGTATCAGCAAATACTTTCTTTCATTCAGTGGGTTTCTTTTCATTTTGTTGATGGTTTTGTTTGCTGTGCAAAAACTTTTGGTTTGACACAGTCCCATTTGTTTATTTTTTTCTTTTGTTTCCCTAGCCTGAGGAGGTACATCATAGTTATATTAGAAATGTCTGAGATTTTACTGCCTATATTTTCTTGTAGGATTTTTATGGTTTTAAGTCTATCATTTAAGTCTCTAATCCATGTTAAGTTTAATCTTATGTATGGTGTAAGAAGGTGGTCTAGTTTCACTTTTTTTCTTTTTCTTTTTTTTTTTTGCATGCATCTGTCCAACACCATTTATTAAATAGGCTGTCTTTACCCCATTGTATATTCTTGCTTCCTTTGTCAAATATTAATTTACCATAGAGACCTAGGTTTATTTCTGGGCTCTAATTCTGTACCATTGACCTATGTGTCTGTTTTATGCCAGTACCATGCTATTTTGATTACCATGGCCTTGTAGTATAGTTGGACATCAGATAGCATAATTCTTCCAACATTGTTCTTTTTCAAGGATGTGTGTCTACTTGGGATCTTTTGTAGTTCCATATAAATTTTTGGAATATTCTAGTTCTGTGAAGTGTGTCATTGGACACTTGGTAGGAATCCCATAAAATCTATAGATTACTTTGAGTATCAGAGAAGGAAAACTCTGACTCCAAAAAACCTCCGCTGCCTTGCGGCATACCTCTTCAGGGGAAAGGCTAAGGGAGTAAACCCCGACAGAAAATCTGGAGCCGGAGTCCCTAAGGCGGTTTGACGTTGTAGTCAACACCGGCAACTCCTGCGGCGCACCTGAAGCCAAGCTGTATTGACTCCGTCTTTCCCTTGGACCCTTCAGCTGCGAAGAGAGGGGGGTTCTGCTGCATGGGCAACAGCAGACCCTCCATATCACCCTGTCCAGGCTCTGTAGCTTCAGCTTCACTGGAGAGGACACTCCAGCGTCATCGCAAGATGTCGATTCAACACGGGAGGAGACAGATACCGTGTCACTCCCGAGTCGGACTGCACAGCCATTCTCGGCGGAGCAGATAGACTCTTAAGAAGCTACACCATCGTCTCTCGAGACAGACGGCTGCCGACGATGACTTTGAGTATTATGGACATTTTAATTATGTTAATTCTTCCTCCGTGAACATGGTATATGCTTCTACATGTCTGCATTTTCTTCAGTATCTTTCTTCAATGTCTTTTTTAAATCCTAACCCAAAAACATGTTTTCCATGGATTTTTTAGAGAGAGAGGAAGGGGGGAGAGAGAGAGAGACATCAGTGTGAGAGCAAAACATTGATCAGTTGTTTCCCACATGTGCCCCAACCAGGGACTGAACCCACAACTCAGGTATGTGCCCTGACTAGAAACAAATTTTTGGTGCACAAACTATGTTCCAAACAATTGAACTACACAGCCAGGGCTTTTCCTTTCATGTCTTATAATTTTCTGAATACTTGGTTAAATTTATTCCTAGGTATATTTTTGAAGTATTTGTAAATGGGATTGTTTTCTTAGTTTTCCCTTTTGATAGTTCATTATTGGTGTATAAAAATACAACCAATTTCTGAATATTTATTTTGTATCCTGCTGCTTTTTTGAACTCATTTATCAGTTCTAGTAGTTTTTGTGGTATCTTAGGGTTTTCATATAAAATAACATGTCACCTGCAGAGAACGGCAGTTTATCTTACTACTTTCCAATTTAGATGTCTTAATTCTATTCCTTGTCTGATTACTGTAGCTAGTACTTCCAGTACTATGTTGAATAAGAGTGGTGAAAGCAGACATCTCTATTTTGTTCCTTATCTTAAGGGAAGTGCTTTTAGTTTTTGCCCATTGAATATGATGTCGGCTGTGGGTTTGTCATATATGGCCTTTATTACTTCATGTTCCCTCTATTCCCACTTTACTGAAAGTTTTATCATAAATGGGTGCTGGATCTTATCAAATGCTATTTCTATATCTATTGATATGATCATATGATTTTTATCCTTCCTTTTGTTTACATGGTGCATCACATTTATTGATTTTCATATATTATACCAACCTTGCTTGCCAAGAATAAACCTCACTTGATCTTGGTGTATGATTTTTTAATGTATCACTGGATCCATTTTGCCAATATTTTGTTGAGAATTTTAGCATCTATGTTCATCAGAGATATTGGTCCACAATTTTGTTCCTTTGTAGTGCCTTTATCTGGTTTTGGAATTAGGATAATGCTGACCTCATAAAATGAGCTTGGGAGTCTTCCTTCCTCTTGAATATTTTGAAATAGTTTGAGAAGAATAGGTGTTAATTCTTCTTTGAACATTTGGTAAAATTCATCTGTGAAGTTATCCAGTATAAGACTTCTGTTTGGGGGAAGTTTTTTGTATGTTTCTAGGAATTAATCCATTTCATCCAGATTGTCCTTTGTTGGTATATAGTTGTTCATAATATTTCTTTACAATCATTTATGTTTCTTTGATGTTAGTTGTTACTCTCTTCTTTCATTTCTGATTTTATTCATTTGGATATTTTATTTTTTTCTTGATGAATCTGGTTGAAGCTTTTGCCAATCTTGTTTATCTTTTCAAAGAACCAGCATTGGTTTCACTGATCTGTCATATTTTCTTTTTTAGACTATATTTTGTTTATTCCTGATCTAGTCTTTATTATTTCTTTTCTTCTACTCTCTTTGGGATTTATTTGTTGTTGTTGTGTAATTCCTTTAAGTGTTTTTATTTGATTTTTTTTGTTTATTTTTTGAGGTATGCCTGTAGTGCAATGAATTTCCCTTTGAGGATTGCTTTTGCTATGTCCCATAGGTTTTGGGTTGCTGTGTTCTCATTTTCATTTGTTTCAAGGTATCTTTTGATTTCCTTCTTGATCTCATTGTTAGTCCACTCACTGTTTAGTAGCATTTAATTTATCTTTCATGTCTTTTTGTGGTTTTGGGGGTTTTTTTACAATTGATTTCTACTTTTATACCATTATGGTTGGAGAGGATGTTTGATATTATTTCAATCTTCTTAAATTTATTGAGAATTGTTTTGTGTCCTAACATGTAGTCTATCATAGAAAATGTTGTATGCATATGTAAATGTGTATTTTGCTGCTTTGAGATGAAATGCTCTGAAAATATCAATTAAATCCACTTGTCTAGTATGTCACTTAAGACCACTGTTTCTTTGTTGAATTTTTTGTCTGAAAGACTTATCCATTGATGTCAATAGGGTGTTAAAATCCCTACTATTATTAGTGTAAAACAGTCAGTGAAAGCACTGGGAAGTCTCCTCCATTGGCCAAGATGGTGGCAGGGGAAGGTTCTCACAATGAGCACATAAATAGTTATCAAGATAATTGGATAGAGAAAAAAGCCCCCTCCCCATACCAGATTGGGGTGGGGTGAGTGGAAGGCAGGCACATGAGCCGTAGATGTCAAAATGGTGCATTAGAGGTTCTGGACAAAAGAGACCTGATTGGTTAAGGGTGGACCCCCCCTGAAGCACACTTCCCAAACACAATTTCGGAAAATTGATCGGTCATTTTGAGAAAGTACCTGGTCTGTCCCACACCTAAACTTATATAATCACAGGGGAACAAAGAATCTCTCATCTCTCTCATCTTTCTGTCTCTGTGTGTGTCTCTCTCTGTGACTCTCTCTGTGTCTCTCTGTCTCTCTCTCTCTCTCTCACCAACCTGGTGGTGCACTCACTGGTGCATTCATGCACTTTCTTGCCAAGAGTACATGACTATGTGGCCCAGTAGCTGCATGGCCCTTGGCCATATGATCTCCACTCACAGGCTCCTCCAGGAAGAAACCTAAAATGGACAGCAGCCAGGAACAAGCTAAACTACCTGGGTGAGGACACAGATGCTTAGCGCTGCCTTGGGCTCCAAAGGACTGTACTTTAAAATGGAGCAGGAACACTGGACACTGGCTTTTGTCTTGGTCTTACTCAGGATGGTTGTACTTTTTCCACGGCAAAAAGATGAGGTGATCTTTGTGACAGGAGTCTACCATTCTCCCAAGTTGTTAAGCACCTAAATAAAACCCCTTTCCTTTTGCACCAGCATCTGCCACACCAGTTTGGCTTTTGTGGCAACAAACAGCCAAAACTCCACTTTTTCTTCAGTTATACTATGAATGTATTATTGCTGATCTCTCCCTTTATGACTATCAAGATTTTTGCTGTATATATTTAGGTGCTCCTATTTTGGGTGCATAAATGTTTATAAGAGTTATATACTCTTGTTGGGTTGCTTCCTTTATGATTATTTAATGTCCTTCTTTCTCTCTTACTATAGTCTTTGTTTTAAAGTCTATTTTGTCAGATATAGCTACTAGCATCCCAACTTTTGTTTCATTTCAATTTGCATAAAATATCTTTTTTCATCTCTTTAATTTTAGTCTGTGTGTATCTTTCATTCTGGGGTGGGTTTCTTGTAGACATATATATATGGGTCTTGTTTTCTTATCTTGTCATCTATCCTATGTCATTTGATTGGATCAGTTAAGTCATTTACAGTTAAAGTGATTATTAATATTTACAAATTTATTGACATTTTCTTCTTTATAACTATGTTCTCCTGTGTTGTTGTTGTTTTCAAAAAAAAAAGAAAAAAAGACCCTTTAACGTTTTTTGCTATACTGGTTTGGTCATAATGAACTCCCTTACTTTTTTCCTGTCTGAGAAGCTCTTTGTTTTTCCTTCAATTTTAAATGATAGCCATGTGGGTAAAGTAGTCTTTGTTGTAGATCCTTGCTTTTCTTCACTTTGAATATTTCATGCCAATCCCTTCAGGCCTGAAATGTTTCTGTTGAGAAGTAAGGTGACAGTCTTATGGGAGTACCTTCTAGGTAACTAACTGTCTCTCTATCACTGTTTTTTAGGTCCTTTCCCTGTGTTTAATCTTTGCCATTTTAATTATGATGTGTCTTGGTGTGTGCTTCTTTATGTTCATCATGTTTGGGACAACCAGCACTTCCTGGACTTGTGCATCTTTTTTCTTCACTAGGTTAGGGAAGTTTTCAGTCAATATTTTTTCAAATAGTTTCTCATTTTCTTGCTCTTCCTCTTCTCCTTCTGTACCCCTATGATGTGAATGTGTTTCATTTCATGTTGTCCCCAAGGTCCCTTAAATTATCCTCATTTTTAAAAATTATTTTTCTTTTTGCTGCTCTAATTGGTTGTTTTATACTACCTTGTCTTCCAATTCTATCCTCTGCTTCATCTTTCCTACTGTTTCTTCCTTCTGGTGTATTCTTCATTTCAGATATGATATTCTTTATTTCTGACTGGTTCTTTTTTATGGTTTTTATGGGGTTTTTTTATAGTTGCTATATTTTTTAACACTTTCATTAAGTTCCTTGAGTATCCTTATAACCATTTTTTTTTAACTCTATATCTGGTAAATTGCTTGTCTCTATTTCATTTGGCTCTTTTTCTGGAAATTTCTCCTATTATTTTATTTAGTTCATGTTTCTGATGTCTCTTTATTTTGGCTGCTTCTTTGTGTTTGTTTCTATGTATCAGATAGCTCTGCTATGTCTCCCAATCTTAGTAGAGTGGCCTTATGAAGTAGGTGTCCTGTGGGACCTAGTGGCAGACCCTCCTTGATCACCTGAGCTGAGTGCTCTCAGAATGTCCCTTGTGTGGGTTATGTGAGCCCTCCTGTTGTAATTGAATCTTGATTGATATTGGCATGTGCATGTATGGGATTGACCCTCAGGCTTGCTGACTGTGAGTATTGACTCTGACTACCCTGTACAAGCTGCTGTGCAGGTGCTGACCACACTAAGTGAAACTCGCCTCAGTAGGATCTGGTGTCTGCTGTGATCTCTCCCTTTTGACATGCTGCTCGTGAAGCTAATTTAATTCTGTTCTGATGTTGTCTGAAGTTGGCCACTGTGTGTTGTTTCTGGGGCCTTCTGGGAGAGTCTCTGGTGCAGCTCAATGTCAGACACTGCCTGTGTTTGGCCTTGGGCAATCTGTTTGAAACTACAAAACAATACACAGTTTGTGGGTGCCTATGCTGGGCCTGAGTGTGTATGGGAAGAAAAAAGCTTCATACCAAGGCTGGTTTTCACCAGCATCAAGCCTCAGTGCAAAACAGCAAAAGCCTCAATGTACCCTGAGATCCACTTCTGCCTGCCTCCACCTGCTGACTACCTATTAGGCTCAGTCATTGAAAGAGCCTCTGGTGGTACTTGTGTTGCATGCAGTAGGTTCTCAATGAGTCACCATGTAGGGGTGAGTAGTGTTCAACAAACTGATACAAGTTCAAACTCAGTGCCAGTGCTGAGGTTGAGGCCAGTCAGCAAAAGTCTTAGGCTATCTCAGGTCTAGCTGCTACCTGCTGGGTACCTGAAGATCCTTGTGCTGGGACAAGGTCTCAGAGTCATTGGGGTAAGGCCAGCAGAGTGTATAAAGCCCAAACAGATCAAGATTTGGCCATGTGAAGGGTGAGTTCTGCACCACTTTGTCATGAAAGGGTAAAATGGCCCTGTCTTAAGCCACACCTGTCCCAGATTTTGCAGGGAGTTCAACATTAGGGGTGGGCTACTGAGAGCGGGGAAGGTGGGGCTAGTGGATCTCCTGCATGGGGGAGGTACAGATCAGGCTTGGGAGAAAGTGGGAGAAGTGGCCGCCATCCCAGAGCCACACGACTCAATATCCTGGACTCTTCCCAGACCCTCTCCGTAGGGAGGACACACCATGAGCCTAGAGTGTGAGGCTAGTGGATCTCAGGCTCACGGGAAACTGAGGGGGAAGAGCCTTGCTGCACAGCCACACAACTCAGTCACTGACGTCCACTGAATCTGCGCGGACTCCTGCTTCCTTGCCCAGACAGCTGACTACTCAGCAGGGTGTGAGCTCCACAGGCTGAGACAACAGGAAGACCAGAGGGTGGGGTTATTGCATTCTCCCAAGCTGATGCCATGTGGAAGGGAGTGCTCCTCCCAATAAAGATTGTATCTGTGGTGCAGGGGAATGACTCAGCACAAGGGTGCTGGCAGCTGACCCTTCAGGTCTCCCCTGAGAGCCAAAATCCCCAATATCTCCTTATACAACTCTAATCTGCTCTTCCTTCCCTCTGCTGGAGCACTGGGTGAGTGGCTGTGAGTGAGATTTTATGCTTTGGCCCCTTTAAGAGGGCACTTGTGCCTCTAGTAGCCTCCCATCTCTCCCCGGTGGATAGAATCCTCACTGATTTTTGCAGCCAAATGTTATGTGGGTGCATCTTCCTAGCTATGGTGTTCTGGGCCCTGGAGCCCAGTGTAGGGTTTCAACCCCTTGCTATTCAGGGGGAACTTATGCAGCTGAGATAACCTTCTGAAATCTCAGCCACCTGTAGGAGCAGAGCCAGCCCTTATCATGTATCTGCCCTTCCTACCCGTCTTGATGTAGCTTCTTCTGTAAATCCTTGGTTATAAGACTTCTGTTCAGCTGTTCTTCAGTTGGTTATTCAGATTTATTGATCTAGATTTTAGTTATAGTTCCAGTTTGATTCTGGGAGGAGGTGACTGTAGTTTCCAAATACTCTGCCGCCATCTTGGATCTCTAAACTCTCATCTTCTTATAACCTCTGCCTTTCGTTCTCCTGATTGTTATGAATTTTAAGCTCCACAATTTTACTGTAATTTCAATGGGATTAGAGATTGGAGGCAAGTACTTAACCATGCTTTGTATGCTATCTTAAAATCTTGTACCCTAATGTACTACATTGCAGGCAACCAAAATAACCTCATCTACTTTCTCCATGTTTTACTTCATTGTAAGGAAGATGTTATCCTTTAGTTAACAAAGTCTTAAATCATGAAATTATCCTTAAGTCCTCCTTAAAATGTCAAAACACCCACATCTAGTCAGTCATTAAATCCTACCTATTATACCCTGGCAAATATTTTAAGATTTGTTTCCTGTTTAGCATTCCTATTGCCCATGTAGAAAGTTTAGGTTAATGAGAGGCTAATTAAAGACTTAGTATTAACTCTACGAAGGGATGAATATGTTAACTAACATTATGGTGGTAATCATTTCACAATATATACGTGGGTCAAATCACCTAAACTTACACAATGTTATATGTCAATTATATATAAGTAAATCTGGGGGGGAAATCTTAGTAGTTCTGGCCCTCATAGACCCACTGGCACTATTAAGACAGCACCCAAAGGTTCTTCCTGCCAGTAAGTTCCCTTTTCTAACTCATCCCAGTTACTGTTCTCTTCCCCTATTTATCTCTCCAAAGTGTATTTATCATTCGCTATGTGTGTATCAATCACTAGGACATGAACCCCTGGAGGTACTTATGAGAGCATCAGAGGAGGCCTTTTATAAGACTCATCCTCTCCCCAACCATTCTTGGTTGAGAAATAAGAGAGGCTATTAATGAAATCGCTGCATGTGTAAATAGTATGGAAGTGCAGAAAAATAAAACAGAGAAAACGTGGGGAATCCTGGGGAAGAATGAAGTGCAAACTCCTTAGCTTGGCATTAAAGCCCCTCCACATCCAAGCCTCCTACATTTCTGCTCTTACCGCTCACGCTTCCTCCTTATATTCTTTGGATTATAGCCAAGCCAAACTACTTCCTAGGCCTTTAATTTGTTCTGCAATTTCCTACTCCTTTGCCCTTGGTTTTTCTATTTAAAAAGCATATTCTCCTCATAGAGGAAAGGTGTTATCAAAATTTTCTCTACCTTTCAAGGACTAACTGGAAAGCCTGCTCTTCCCTGAAGATTTCCATAACCTTCCATTTGAGTTGAAATTAATTTTTCTTCCCATTTTATCTTTACACTTGGTCTACACTTCTCTTATAACTCCTGTTATGTTCTATCTCATTCAGTAGTCATCTGTGTATGTGTATTTTCTCCTATATACTATACTACAATTTAAACTGCTTGATGGCAGAAGTCATCATTTTTATTTTTTTTTCCCCTGTAACACTTAGCACGGTATCTCTTACAAATAGCTGATGCTCAATAAATATACATTGAGTGAAGGTAGGTAAACCTTCTGGTGAGAAATGAACATTATAACACTCAATAACATTTCATTGTTCAAGCTTATTACACTAATATTAAAAATTCTCCACAATATAGCTCCAATACACCTTCTTACTTTCCTCATACAGGAATCTTGATTCCTGTATGAGGAAAGGTTCTGTTCACTGACTGCCAGGCTGGCCACCATGCGCTGTCCATCCTCTCCACCTGATCATATTTATGATCTTTATGAATAAATTCAAAGTGTTTTCTCATAAAGCCTTTGACACCATTCAATCTATACTGCTCCTTTTGTCTGCTGATCTCATCTAACATTGTTCACATGAACTATAATTTCTCTTGTTACTTAAAATTAGTTATTATTAACTACCTACCCTAGCTAATTATTTTTGTTTGCCACAGTAGTTTGCACATGACAGTACTTAGGAAGTATTTTAATTTTTGAAGATTTTATCATCCACTTAAATTAATCAGCAGTAATATCATTCTAATATATCCAGCAATATTACATGATTTTAAAATAATTTAGTATTTTCAACTATAGTTATTAACATTAACATATTAATGATGAATACATAAATATGTAATATATTCTAATAGATTTTTAAATGTATTTAGAATGTCTTTCAAATAGGTTGTTATATGTTGTCATGTTTATATTATAATATATATGTGTTTTGCCTGTATGTGCCATAATTCATTCAAAATACAACTAAATTACCATCAACTTCAAATTACTAGGCTCCGATGTAATTAAAGCTTGTTTGTAAAATAAATTATAAGGAACAATCTCTTTACAATATATTTCTACAAATTTTTCAGGGGACAAGTTGCTAATCTCAATTCATTCTAATAATAAGATTTCATTCAGAGGAACAAAACTTCATTACAAAATCAAGATATGTTGCTGCATACTTTTAATATACCCAGGAGTCTTATTACCTAATCAAAAACAAGTTACTTATTTTTGCTTATTTATTTTATAGAATTTTACTATCATCTTACAAATGTCTTCTTACTTTGTCACATTATTTTTCTTTCTCAACCTCCTATCATATTTCATTTTCTGTTCATTTGTACTTTGACAGTTTGCTCTGGGCTTATTCTGTTTTATAGCAAACTTTGTTTCTGCCCCTACTGAATCTCAAACCTATTGTCTTTCTCTCTCATTCATTTCCTTAAATCCATGGTTATGTCTTCAAGTGGCTTAGGTGGGAAAATATACTCACGCAATCACTTAAATTATAATATATTATGAAGATTAGTGCTTTAAATACTAAATGTTGTGATTAAATACAGAACATGATTAAGATCTGCATTGGAATTATCAGAAAGATGTAGATGAACATAATAGAACTTGACCTTTATTTACGTAGAATTTAACAAGGTAAAGAGGCAGCATAAAGAGTGGAAATACTTTGAATTTGATGTTGGACAGAATCAGGTTCTGTCACACAGATCTTCAACTAAGTACCTATGTGGTTTCAAGCAAACACTTCACCTTCTAAAACTTAGTTTTCTATAAAATAAAAACCAGTCAAGATCCAGGAAGTGCAGATCATTCTAAGAAGCACCAACAAACAATAGGAGTCACAAAAATGGGGAGACAGAGAAACAACCCCCCATCGAAAGGAAAGGTAGAGTCCCCAGAAAGAGTGCTAAATGAAATAGAGGGGAGCCAACTATCAGATATGGAATTGAAAGCACGGATTATGGAGAAGCTCAATGAGCTCAGCGGAAACTACAAAGAACTCCAGAAAAACTACAGTGAACTCCAGAAGAACTATAAGGAACTTACTGAGAATTATACCAGCATCAAAAAGGACATGGAAGCTATCAATAAGAGCCAGGAGGAAATGAAGAATATGATCTCTGAATTGAAGAACACAGTAGAAGGAATTAAAAACAGGCTAGAGGAAGCAGAAAATCGGATCAGCGAGCTGGAGGACAACGTAGACAAAAACTCACAGACAGTGCAACAAAATGAAAAAAGGCTGAACAAGACTGAAGAGGCTCTAAGACAGCTGCAGGACAACATGAAATGTAATAATATCCGTATCATAGGAATTCCAGAAGGAGAAGAAGAAGAGCAAGGAATAGAAAACCTCTTGGAAAAACTAATGACAGAAAACTTCCCTCACATGAGGAGAGAAAGAATCATGCAAGTCCAGGAAGCACAGAGGGTCCCAATGAAGAGGAACCCCAACAGGCCCACTTCAAGACACATCATAATTAAAATGGCAACATTCAAAGACAAAGAGAGAATCCTAAAAGCAGCAAGGGAGAAACAACTAATAACATACAAGGGAGCTCCAATAAGGCTATCATCAGATTTCTCAGCAGAAACACTACAAGCCAGAAGGGAATGGCAAAATATATTCCAAGTAATGAAAAACAAAGGCCTACAACCAAGAATACTCTACCCAGCAAGGCTCTCATTCAAAATGGAAGGTGAAATAAGGAGTTTCCAAGACAAAAGAAGGTTAAAAGAATACATCTCCACCAAACCAGCATTGCAAGAGATGCTAAAGGGTCTGCTTTAAGAAGATGAAGAAATAGAGAGAGACAGAGAGGAACACGAGTACAAAGGGGGAAAATGACAATGAATAAGTACTGAAAGAAAGAAGGAACTTCTACCATTTGCAACAACATGACTGGAACTAGAGAGAATTATGCTTAGCGAAATAAGCCAGGCAACAAAAGAAAATTACCTTATGCTATCACCTGTTACAGGAAACTAATGAACAACACAAACAAATGAGCAAAATTGAACCAAAGGTATGTAAACGAGGAATAAACTAACAGTAACAAAGGGGGAGATGGGAGGGAGAGAAGTGGTAAGAAGGGGAAGGGTCTAGTCAAAGAGCATGTATAAATGACCCATGGACATGGACAACTGGGTGGGGACTGAATGTGGGAGAAGGGAGGGACAGGGTGCAGAGAAGCAAGAGGGGGAGAAAGGTGAGACAACTGTAATGGAAAAACAAACAAACAGAAATATTTTTAGTGGGGGGAAAAATAAAAATATAAAGAATAGAAATGCAAGTTCAGTGAATATTAGAAGGACAAGGTTTTTCCTTCACACTGTATATATTTTCTCCCTATCTGATCCCTCCAGAATTTGGCATTCTAAAGAAGTAAGTAATGACCTAAGTTTCTTTGCATAAAACTAATAAGACCAGTTGTTAATAACGATTTTTTTGACTGAGACCTTGACTGGAATGTCATGCCTAAAGGAGACATGCTTGGGCTTTGGTTGTTACCAAAAAGCTCTGAGCAACTGGGACTGACTTTCAAAGGTAATAAAAGTCCACGAGAAAAAAGGCCTGGTACCTTGGATGGATGAGCGGTCCATAGCAATCTTTCCAGGGAAGGAGCGAAGGTTGTTTTCCTGAAAGATGGCTAGAAGGAACCTTAAGGCACACTGGAAAACCAGGAGGACCTGGAAAAGACAGGTGTTTACAGGCAAGGCTGAATGCCAGGTATGTGGATCTGCTTCTGTGCCCTGAAGGGCAGACTGAAGGTCACCCTAAATGTTCCTTGCGTAAGTTCCAGCAAAGCAGAACTAAAGATCATAAGTGATCATTTGCTGCTCTTGTTGTGTTTATGCAAATGAACAGGATAAATTAAAAATGAACTTAAAGCAGTCCCTTTAATGACAAGGAGGGTAATCTTAGGGAGAAAAATCAAGATTCAAGGAAGATCACAATGCCCAGTGGTAAACTATAAAGTAGTGCAGCTAACCGTCTTTAAAGTTTCTTTTCATTTAAAATTTGTTTTCATTTGAAAGTTAAACTATGTCTGTGGCATTATCAAAGATGTTTAATTTACAGGCAAGAAGAATGTCAAATGCCTTGCAACTGGATGTCTTTCCTATAAGACAGTCCTACAGATCTATAAACTTGTGTGTGGGTTATGTTACATAAATTAACATGTGTTTTCTGTTTTCAAAGGGCATAAGCCTACGATCTCATTACCTGAGTGATTGTCTGTACGTATAGACCTCACTTAATCCTGTCTGCATTGCTGCCTCCTGAGACTCACTGGTTTGGCTGAACTAAGTGGCTGGGTTGGTGAAGAACAGGGTGGTCTGTGGGCTTCACTTTAAAACTGGTTTCTCTTTTCTATCCTAATGGCTTGGACAGAAAGAGCCCAGAGGCCTGAGAGGGGGTAAACCTAAAATATTTCCCTCAGTCCAAACTAAGTATGATGGGCAAAAGGGTTTTGGACAGGTGAGATGTACCTGGCATACCTTCCTCCAAAGAAGCCCTTCTTTTCCCTAATGTGGGACATTGAAAAATTAATACCTGTCTTTTGTCATCTAGTGGTTACGGATTGAATGATGTCCTTTAACCCTGTTGCCCCCAGAATACAACAAGGATGCCAGCCTGTTAAACCAAGCATGCCGTTGTCCAGAGACAGCCAACCAACCTGGAGTCTGCACGATCCTTCCCCTTGTAGGAAGGCCACCCTCCCCTCCACATCCCCACTCTTATTAGGGATTTCTTGACCCAAGGGTAGGTAGGACGACGACCATGTCCAGCTTGAAGCAGCTAGAGGAGCTCGAGACCTTCGTCCATTGTCCTTTATAAGATTGTAAAGGGTCTTAAGTCTGAGAGGGAGGGATTGTTATTTTTTATTGTTAAAATATTTAACTAATTAATTATTTAAAAAAAAAAGAAGAAGAATATATGAAAGGGTGAGCCATGGGCATGGACTTAGGGAGGGGATTGTCGGGGAAGGGGGGTGCTGGGCGGAGGGGAGCAAAGGGGAAAAAATTGGAACTATTGTAACAATATAATCAATAAAATATACTTAAAAAATAAAAATAAAAAAGAGATAATCTACAGGAAAAAAAAAAAGTCAGATAAGGGCACTGATTCTTACCTCTCAGAGTTGTTGGGAGGATGAAGAGAAATGCAAAAGGCACCAAGTATATTATTTGACATAGTGAACACTCAATAAATTGCTTTTAAAAGGATAGGGCAGTCCATGTGGAGGCACGAGGGCAGGGGGAAAAGAATGTATTGGCATATTCAAGGGACATTGCAATCTATGCTCTAGCAGAGTAGGAAATTATTGTTAAGTCTGTAATACTAAATGGGGTAAGGCTTGAGGAGTCTTCAATTACTTTAGAATTAGCTATACTGACCATAGTGAGCCAAGAAGACATGATAAAAAAAGATTTCTTTTGGACCCAATGTTCTGGAAGCATTAAAATCAAAGAAAAGGTGTGCAAAGAGAAAGGCACCATGTTTTTAGCAAGAGTGCTACACTTAAAGGCATAGGACCTGGCTTCGGGTTTCAACTCTGCACATGATTACACATGTTTGCAGCAGAAACTTTTAGAGGTTCATCCCAGATAATGGCTTTGCTTCCCTGAGAACCTCTACGCACAGAAGTGGCACCCTGCAACTATGTTTGTTCTACCATGACCCTGTAGTTGATTGGCCAGTGAGTGGACATCTAACCGAACTGGTCCCAAAAGACCATAAGGACTTTAAGTTCATATCCAATTAAGTCTATTAAAATTCTGTTAATATTTTAACTGAGAAAATGAGGTCTCTTAAGGCAGTCATATTTGGCTCAGTTGTAAAGAAGGCAGAAAAAAAGATCTATGGACTGAGAAAAAGTATATAATCATTTATAGGAAAACAGAGATAGGAGACAATGGGCAAAAGTATGCTTAGTTTCTTAGCTTGTGTGATAGACATGGAGCTGTGTCACTCAGCTCCCCTTTCCCAGAAGAACTTTCTGTCAGTTTCAAAGAGTGAAGTGAACTGACAGTTGACAACTGTCAGCAACCTTAATTTGCCCCTCCGTGTGCCACTTGAAACTGCATTCCTCATGGGGTGGGGCCAGTGATCAGTGGTGGTATCCAAGATCACATTCCTTTTATGACAGCCCAAACAATGACTGAGCAAGGGGCTGGTAGAAGGCCCTGGCCATTTTCACCTGATACAGGACTCCAGCAGACAAACTTTGCTCCAGAATTCCCCAGTGAGCTAGCAGAGACATTTTTCATATTTGCATCAGGGTTTGATGACCACTCCTGCTGCCCAAATATCAGAAGTTCTTATGTTAATAAACACTGATTTGTGTATCTCTTCCTTGCCATTAAATGATCTCTTCAGTCTAAAATCCCTTCAGAAATTATTTAAGCTGTAATAAATATAAATACGCAAATAGATTATGAACACAAAGACCAAAAAAAGTCATATAGAAAGATAATAGTTTTGTAGAAAATAAATGTACTAGAAAAATCTATGCTAAGGATATGTTACCACTAAGCCCCAAACACAGCTCTCAATGGCCAGGTGAGAATAGCCCACTGCGACTAGATACAGTTCTAATCATGGGATACAAGTTTTTCATAGAGGTGTTAATTTGCTCAGTGAGTCCTAGGAGAATGATGATGTCACAAAATGAAAAATCTGAAAACAATTTTTTTTGAAGTTTAATGGCAGTGTCAAGTCAAGTGTGAATGAATGCCCAGCAGAAGCACACAGCATGGGAAATCAGTTTATTTTTTATTTTTTGGTGTGTATGCAACTCTCTTACTTATCTTCACAAGAACATCAGAAACAAGTCTCTGATGTTTATAAACTTAGGGTTTCTATTAGAAAAATTAGGAGCTAAAATTAAATTATGGTAAATCTTTTTTTTTTTTTAATGAATATATGTAACCCAATTATGCTACATTAATGGATTCTCTACACAGGGTTAAAGCCCTCATAGTCCACTTCTCTATTGCACCAAGCAGCACTGAAAGGGGCAGAAAGAATGCCCAGGGCTTATTCATACCACGTCGACCATTTTCCCAGCTAAAGTGAGAAGGGAATAGCTATCTGTGGCCCTTCTAGGGAAGGCGCGGGGGGGAGGGGGGGGAATCAAGGGCAATGTTTCCCAACTGAAATCTCCCCATCCTCTCTTTTTCCTTTCTACTTGCAAATAGGAAAGCTTCCTTCAGCCCACTGTAAACCCACAATATAATCCACAGGTCATATAACTTGGCCAAATTTTTCCTTTGAAAAAAAAAAAAAAACAGAGAGGCAGAAGGAAAAATATAGCTCTGTTGATGCCCCAGACAATGTTCTCAGGCAAAGAAAAATTTCCATAAGACAGTAGTGATGCCACGGAATCAAAAATAAATAAATAAAAAGAAATGACAAAAAGTTATGATCTGGGGTTCCCTAACTACATCTCTGCTGCCTAACATTTCTGTGAACCCAATGGCTCATCATTTCACTGTCAGATGTAGTATTTTAAACACTATGAGGGAGCACATGGAGGGCAGAGCACTGCCTGAAATGATAACTTTCCAAGTAGCTTCACCAGAGCATAACCAATATCCTCAAGGCCTTGTCTGCCCCAGCCCAGGAAAGGTGACCAGACGGGCTTGCCAACCCACCCTGGCAGAGAAGGGCAGTCTACAGAGGGAAGGTTGCTGTGTTGAATCTTGGCACCCAGTGCAGTCAACACCTCGTAAATGGTAACACTGAAGTCATCTTAGTACAACTGAAAAGAAGCAATAAGAAATAGCTCAAAATGACCCCAAAACATCATGATTGATAAATGCAGGCAGTGACAAGAAAAAACATGGTAGATGTGCAAGCACAACTAGAAGGCATCAGTTGGGCTGAAAGGCTCCAGCTGGAAAAGGTAAGGGGTTGACAGCCCTCAATTTAGTGAGCACTGGGTATGGGGAGCAAAAGGATCTATGAAGAGTAGAGAGTTGGAGCTCAGTTGGGCAGATCACAGAGGCTTTGTGGAAGCAACAGGGAGACCAAGGAGGAGCTTGGGAAAAGGAGCTGCGTTGGGATGACCATATTCTCAAGAGCCAGGAGGAGGCCAATGAAACCTGGGCTGGAAACCCTGGATGAAGTCAAGCTGAGACAAAGTCTGGAGCACACAGTGGATGAGGGAACACGAGGAGTTGCCATTGAAAGAGAAAAGAATTTCCAAGATAAATGTGGTCAGCAAGGCAGATAACTTTTATAAGAGCATTCTGGAATGAGCAGATGGGAAAGGCAGTTTGAGTAAAGAGGGAAATATCTGTTTATTTTCATGGGCAATTGCAGGCTTAAAAGGCAATCTTGGAGATCGTTAGCCTTAAATAGCTAAACGGTATACTATTTTCTAGTCAACCACCAAATATAACCTGGTATCTGGAATACAATTTAACATGCAATTCCCAGAATAAATTATATCAAGCTCGCCATATATTTCCAGTCTCATGAAAGGCTGTGTGTGCATTTCCTCTCCCAGAAGTGCACCAAAATTTTACTGACTCTCAGCCTCCAGCTCTCCCTTGCGGCCCAATGTCAGGTGACATCTCTGGCCATCACCCACATGAATCCTGAGGCTCCAGCATTGGGGCTCATCACTCTGCTTTTACCCCAAGTCTGCCTTCCCACGGACAGGATTTTTTCAGGTCTGGCTCTTGTTCTGGGGTGACAATGGCGCATGGCTAGTTTTCTTAGCACCAAATGGAAACTAAACCATCCCAAAAGACAAACACAAATAGGTAGGAATCACATGTGCAGGGTTTACACACTTGACACATAGCAAACAGAGAAAATATCTCCCAATTTCAGTCTTCATTTGTTTCGTGCTATTATATACCTCAACTCCACTTGAAGTAAACATATTAGAAAAAAATTTCCTACTTCAAATACCAACAAATGACATTGATGCTACTTCAAACTCTGTGTTTTCATTTCTCCCACATTTCTGTTTTAATCCCCAGATAAGAAACCAATATATCAGAGGGAATACCTTGTTTGTGTTTATCACTGTTATCTTTATAAGACGGCATTAACCTTTGCACTCTGAGATAGCAGAATCAGTCTTTCTCAGATCAAACAAACAACTAAGAAACGTCTGAGACACAGGAAGTTTGTCCCTGTAGCGATTATTTTTGGTGGCCCTATCCAGCTTTGCAAAACTAACCTATCCCCACCAAGGCATACAGAAATACTTTTATTTTCTCTTCTTCATCAGCAAAGCGAAAGAAGCATAGCCCAGAGCCAATGAGCATTCACCCCCACCCTGTGATAACCCTGACCTGAGTAAAGCCAACATCTGTCTTGTGTTTGGAGTGGCTCACAGCCAACTGGGGATCAGAAAACAACAATTTCCCTGGTCAGATGTAAACCTTGCCCAGCATGCTGACTTTATAAACCATCCTGGAAGCTCCGTAAATTTAATTGGTAGATAGGGTTGTCTTTCCTTGGCTCATTTCCCACCGATTAACATTACTGCCATGAGCACCCATATGATCAGACATACACTAACAAGGCTCTGTCTAGACAGGCAGAGAAGGGTTTTACCCTTTTCTTTTCTTTTTGCCAGAATTAGGCATTAATATGCTACTTGCGAATGGGACAAATGTTTACATAAATCATACTGGGAAAATAAATACTGCTCTCAAATACTTCCCGTGGAGACACTTTAGACGGGATTAGTTAGGTATGGGAGCTACTATGTTAGTTCGTTCCCTGTGTACTTCAAAGTTGTGTGAGCCAACAACAGATGTGAGTAGCAGGACCATAGATCAGTGCTTTTGACAGGTTGATTCCATCTCGCTTTGCTTCAACCAACATTTGACCTTAATTTATGGTGGTGAGGAGGTATCAGGCATGGTTAATAGTGTTCAAAATGATACTGGCCATTCCTGCAATGGGATATGAAAAATTATAAAAGGCACTTTTAAAAATTCCTTTGGAAATCTCAAGTGAGGTATATCATGTAGCAAAACCTGTTATTCGATTTCTAGGATTCTGATTGTTTTCTAAACAGAATTTTTTAAAACTACCACCTCCAAGAAAACCTTTAAATAAGTCCTAACAAATAAATAAAGCTGTAAACTAACTTTTCCCTAACCACCCAGCCCACTCACAACCTCACCTAATATTTTTTAAATATGTTCTTATACCGAGAAAATCATGGAACTAAATCTTCTAGAGAAAAACAAATTCGTAATGTCTCCCTCAAGTAACCTTAACACCATCATTATTATTAAAATTATGGATCCATCCATTATCAAAATTAATCAAGTCAAGTCAATATTGAGCACATTTTCAAAATTCTCCTAAACAAGAGCTAAGTATACAAAAGTATTATAAGGTATAACCCATCCCCCCAAGGGGTTTCTAATCAGAGTATTCACACCAGTTTAGTTCTTCAGGTTACTATTTTAGAAAACTGAAGTCCAACAGATAACAGTTTTCAGGTTGGAAAGAAATATTTTCATCAGTTGAATGAACAGTAGCAATATTGCCCTTTTGAAGAAATGAACTCCTGCCTGACTCCAAACATGATATTCAAGTTGTGGCTGCCAATCACAGTATCCATTCCCTCCAGACCCTAAGTGTGTGTGTGGGCGGGGGGGAGGGGATAAGGGGACGAGGGGTTCCTGTGACACAAACCAGGGCAATCACAGTCCTGCCCTTGAATGGTTTTCACAAGAAACTAAGGGGGAGCTGCCACTTCTCAGACGGAAACCCAGCTGAGAGACTGGAGCCAACATACTGAGAGAAGTTGAGGGGCTCTTCTTCCAGGGCTTGGAGGTAAGTCATACCCCTGCCCTTCCCACAGCGTGGTTATGTTTGTCAATAAACCCCCTCTTTGATAAGCTCATCAAAACTCAGCTTCTGTCACTTGCAACCAAAATATGTCTTCACTACTCCATCAGTTCTTCTCCATCTCCAGAGCACCTAACAAAGAGAAATGATCTTAGACTTGAGCAAAAGTTACATGATGTATATGACTATTATTTTACTATAAAATTTGACTAAAGGAGCTCAGACACTAAACTGCTGTAAAGTATGTATATGGAACCTATTCCTCACCTTCAAATTATGTTGGAATACTGTCCTGAGTAACTAAACACACAGAAGCAGGGGCTAGACTGGATGAGCAATTCTCAAACCATTTTTTCTACAAATTTTAGACCTGTTGTAATGATCCAAAGACCACCTACCCATTTTGCTGTCATCTTGCTTCTTCTGTACACACACACACACACACACACACACTCCAGTGTCACCCACACATTATCTGCCTTTTCACAGTGACCTAGTCAAAACTCCTGTTTCCTCTAGGCCATCAAGGAAGCACATCAGCTGGACCTTCACCCCTTCCTTCTTAGCTTCCTCCCAACTCAGAGAATGTCTTGTGTCACCATAAGGGCACTTTGAGAGCCATTAGACAAGAAGACTTCTGATGGTCATATCAACACTGTTATCTTTGCACAATAGCACGTTTCTTTCTTTCTTTCTTTGCATAGTCTGTGTCTTTTTGGCAATTAAATAGGCAAATTTTGGAAGTTGTCTCTCTTTCTTATACTTTGGCTACATAAAACCAAAAATGGGCAGTATTCAAACATCAATCAAGAATATTGTTTTTTCAGCTGCTTTTCCTTAATCTTCAGATCCTAAATTGAGATGAGGGGAGGGAGGATAATTAGA
Source organism: Furipterus horrens (assembly GCF_987537825.1). Classification (NCBI taxonomy): domain Eukaryota; kingdom Metazoa; phylum Chordata; class Mammalia; order Chiroptera; family Furipteridae; genus Furipterus; species Furipterus horrens. Next base: position 52,703,110 of record NW_028327175.1, on the reverse strand, counting down.
TATGATGCTGATAAATTGATTCTTAATAGTTTGTGAGGTTGAGAGTATTCATCACTCCACCCACCGGTCAAGTGTTTCTTCATGGTTTGCTCCACAAAGAAAAGGGTTCTTGGGAGGCAAATCTGTTTGAAATTATTCAGTTCAAAGACTAACACTACAAAATTAGCAGAAAGAGGTCAAATAACCTTATGGCAAAAGTATCAGTGGATTTCCAGAGGAAAGTGTGCTCCAGCATCATGCAGTGGTTTTAAGATGACCACAGACACTGAAGAGACAAAAATAATTGTTTTAAATAAACAGAACATTTTTTCTCATAGTAGAAGAAATCTAAGTCTCACCCATGCCATTTTTTCTCTTTTTTTCCTGAAGAGCTGCTAACACAGCATCAAGATTACTGCAGACACAGTGGAGTTGGGAATCTCCATTAATATTTACCGAGCTTGTCACCCAGGCTATGACCCATCCTGCTGCTATGGAATGATATATTCATCTGTCCCCACTGAGGCCTGAGAAGTCTTGTTTTACTGGGGAATGAGCACAGTT